>NC_080070.1:91725799-92058674 GCF_949987535.1 Balaenoptera acutorostrata | reverse complement strand
CACACATATTATACAGCTGGTTATTGGAAGCATCAAACAAGCCAGGAAAAATTACTAGTGGAAAGAACTACTAAACATAACTCCAACAATGAAATACTGAGTATTAATTTGTGGGAAGCAAGAGTAGCAATGAGTGTTAGAAGCACATATCAAGCATCTATCCAGGGAGGCCAGGGTGCAAATAACATCAAGTCCTGAAAGAGGATACACACAGTACTGATTCAGCGTACGAGGGATTTTGATCCATTCTAGGGAGGTGCATGTGTCCAGAATGTTTATTGTAAAAATGTTTTTTTCAAGAAGGTGAACATAGTACCAGCACTGATAGCTCACAGTGAGCATGACCTCTGATTCTATGAGACTGTATACCCTGGGAGCGTAGACCTCTGTGAAACTGTGTGTTTAACGTTCTGGCTCTAGCCATCCATTTATGTTTATAATCACATCATCAACATTCTACAAATGTACACAGTAACAAATTCATACTTTTCTAACTTAAAATGTCCCAAAGTAGAAGGTACTATTATTACATTATCTTATTTTATAAGAAGAAATAAAAGCTTTCCAATTTGGCCTCTTTTTTTTTTTTTTTTTTTTTTTTTTTTAATTAAACTAATCTTTAAAAGCCTCAAGGTCCTCTTTATTTCTTGGGAAGTCTGCCTGGCAAGAATCATCCTATTCATCCATCACATATTTTTCCAAACCTGGAGCAGGCCAACTGGTGCTGTGCCAGAGAGCAGTACAGGACAGAATAATATCAGATAAAAGTCTCTCTTTGTAAGAGAAATGCCCTCAACGTGAAGACCAGGAGGTGCGTCAAACTCCCTACAATTTTTGCCTCTAGGACCTCAAAGATAAGCTACGTTGCATAAATCTTGATTCTAGTCAGGTAGGTTATGCACGAGTCTTATCCACTGCACAGGCTGTGTAGGAATATGCAACAGCAGTCTTTGAATATTTTTCTTTAGCTTAAATGTACTGCACCTTATCTTTGGAAAAATCAGCTTCATTAGTTCAATCTAAATTTTTTACAAGAGAAAAAAATATCCAGAAGACAAGCAAGATAGCAGGGTCAGTGTGTGTGCAGGGTTAGTACGTGAAAAAGACCATTGGGAATATAAATATATGAAGTATTCATAGCTAAATGTTCTAAAGGAATTATTTTTAATGATGTCTCATTTAAAATGCAACCACATTAATAATTATGGTATCTTATGACAATCTGACCCACCAGGTCTTAAATGACTGAATGTGATGCCCTGACCATCCCAGCAGAGCAGCTCAGACATGGGGTCCATTCTAGCGTGCAGGGGCTGCCCTAACAAAGCCCACAAACTGGGTGGCACAGAACAGAAATATATCGTCTCACAGTTCTGAGGGCTCAAAGTCCTAGATCAAGGTGTCAGCAGAGTCATGCTTCCTCTGGAGGCACTAGGGAAGATCTGCCCTATGCCTCTCTCCTAGTTTCTGATAGGTCCTTGGCTTGCGGAAGCATAACTCCAATTGTCACATAGTGCTGTCCCTGTGTGTGTGTGTGTGTGTGTGTGTGTGGCCCAAATTTTCCCTATCTATATGGATATTTGTCATATTGGATTACGGCCCACCCTACTCCACTATGACCTAATTCAAATTAATTACATCTGCAAAGACCCCATTTTCAAATAAGGTCACATTCTGAGGCAAGGGTGGTTAGAATTTCAACATACGAATTTTGGGAGAACACAAGTCAACCTAAAATAGTGTCCTATGCTGGGACTCAAAAGCAGTCTCACAAGTAGTGCATAAATTAGGATTGTTCTTCATATTAATAGTTTGCATAACTTGGTAATTCCCAACTGTTTAAAAAGTCTAAACTAATACTGTGTAATATATAATAAATACTCCATTTCTTAATGCATTTAAAGGAAAGAGCATATCCAGGATATGAAGAAGATAGAACAAGTATGTCTCAATCACTGCGTTTTTTTAGAGTTAAGATATCCACAATCCAGACATATGTATACAAGTGTATAAATACTCAAATATTTCCACTATATGTTACATGTACACATGAATAATATATCATCTAAATTTCATAACAGTGACACCATAAACTGGAATACACGGTACGGCATACTGGTGATATACCCTGAGCTCAGGGTGATCATATAATTTGGTGTCTGAACCTGGACATTTGTGAGAGTGAAGGGGCATTATTAACAACTATGCTGGGTAACAGGCAGAAACCAAAAGCATCCTGGTCAAACCCAACACAAGGATAAGCAAAAGAGCTGGGCTGAAATAAAATGCTGAAAGGCATAGGATACCTTTTCCCCTATTTGTGTGTAGTTGAGAAAGGGAAAGGCAGTGATTATTCTGCTCAGGTATGAATACCTAAAAGAAGGGAGAAAGTATGTGGAAATGCACTAGATTTTGTATAGTGTGAGAGTGTAACATATTTATGTGTTGTTAATAAAATGATATGCATGAGAAAAGTATGAAAGTGGACAATATAAAAAGGAGATACTAATCGCACAAAAGGGGATCTTTCTAGCCTCCCCTAAATTGATCAGAGTAGAATGGATCTGAAGTACTTCAAGAGCCCCATTTAAGCCCAATCAACTAAAGAGGTCAACTATTCATATTATTATTATTTTTTTAACAGACAGAAGAAAAAGAAGCAGAGAAATTACTTTTGACTGAACAACAGAAAAACAGAGTATCTTGGACCAGAGATTCTGGGTTTCCATTTTCCCTCGAGTAATAGCATTCCCTTGTAACCAGTGTAGACAGTGATCCCTGGGATAACTGTTTCTATACTACACCACTTTGTGTTGCCATTCTTGTAAGTGCACTGTCCTAAAAGAGAACAAACAGCATGTAGCTGTTCTCCATTTACAGAAAAACTAGATGAGCAGAAACACGTGGTATTCTTTTTCATACTCATCTAGACATTTTTGGTGTGTGATCAGTTCACAACAGCCCTATAAAATTTCAAAGCTCCATATAAGACAGAGCACTATATAATACACCTACAAACAAAGCTCAGTAGTACGGTGACTTTGTCGCAATAGTGCTGGTATTGTTTTGGGGTCGCTGTTAATTGTTCTCTCCTGAAAAAAATGGAGCACTTTCAACCAAGAAAAATCTTCATTAGTTTACTATGCAGCTTTCCCAGGTGAAACAAATACCCCTATCAAGAGTGTGTGTCCTTGTTAATTAGTTTGCCCACAGGCCACCCTGGCAGCTATCCAGCATTTCTGGTATCTACAAAGCATTTTATCCAGCCTGCACAAGGACAGGAGAGATTGTCTCATTTCCGCTCCAGACCCAGCAGGAAAGAGCAGACACCAGTATGCTTCTGTTAAAGACATGTTTCACTACAAAATTTTCCTTCAGGAAATTCAGAGATCTCCAGGAACAGGAGAATTTTACCCCTGCACATTTGACTGAATTTTAAATAACTACACTTCCTGCTTCACCAAGCACTAAATTTAACAGCTTAATTCAGAAAATATTTTGAACTAGCTAACTTACCCTTTTTAATAGCACACTTATTATCAGGGATTAATGAATAAAACTCACTGATGCGACAAAACGTTAGCAAAATGCAAACACCACGTAAGCATTGTGGGAGACAACCGGAAATACACATCACTGGCAAAAGGAACACATATCAGGGGCCAATTTATTGTGCTGATTCCATTTAGGTCAGTGGTTCTCAACCGGGAGTGACTTTGTACCCCAGCAGACATCTAACAGTGTCTGGAGATATTTTTTATCATCATGACTTGGGGAGGAGTTGCTACTGGCCTCTAACAGGGTAAAGACCAAACTGCAGGACAGACCCCCATCACAAAGAAATGTCTGGTCCAAAATGCCAGTAGTGACAGCTTGAGAAACCCAGCCTTACATTGTGTGGGTAAATTAGTGGGTTTTTTTTAATAAATTCCATGTGGTAATATTATCTTTCCTAGGTGCATTTTAATAGACTTTAATAGTTATTTTCAGTGAAGTTTCTCTGATTTGATTTTTCTAATTTGTCAAAATTATAATTCTGAATTGTTCCCAAATACTATAAAATTATTATGAAATGCTAAAAAATACTATAAAATTAAAATTAAGCAGCCTAGCCTTTATCATGCTGTGTGTGAATTTAGGAGAAACCAAGATTGGTAAGAAATATAAATGAATTAAAACTGAACTGCATGTAATATTAATTGAGGATTCCAAAAACCTCTTAATTTCCAGTTTTCACCCCATAACCAACTCGTGATTTTGTTTTCTTTATAAAACACTGCTTTTAACCCACCACATCATGAAGGCCAGAAACAGAACCACGCTCACTGAAAGATAAAAGCATGAGAAACGGTTTCAGAAATGTACCTAAATGAATATAAAGAGGAAATCTAGTGCTCTCTCTTAGAAAATGCCAGAATATCTTCTGTCTGATATACTTTACGGAATAAATGCTTTAAGTGTTTTGAGGTTCTTGTTTCCATATTTTAAACAACAACAATTTTGCAGAGTACTTGCCTTTGATAAATTTGTATTATGTTTTATGTGGAGCAGATTTTCAACCTTCAATTCAGAATGACATAAAACAGAAAAATCAGAACAGGAAAAAAAAAAATCCCACATCAGGCCACACTTTAACATTGGTTGTATCACTTAGTTCTTGAAGTATATAACTCAATTATCCTTTATACTTCTTCAAGTGCATGTCCTTCAAAACATCTTTGTCTTTTTTATCCAACCATCTTCCCCTCTTAATCTACCACACTGGTGACCCACTATCCATAATTTTATAAAATAGCACTCTTGCTTTATTATTATAAAATACCACATATATCCAGAGTAGT
The DNA here is from genome assembly GCF_949987535.1 of Balaenoptera acutorostrata. Taxonomy (NCBI): domain Eukaryota; kingdom Metazoa; phylum Chordata; class Mammalia; order Artiodactyla; family Balaenopteridae; genus Balaenoptera; species Balaenoptera acutorostrata. The sequence goes on along the minus strand of NC_080070.1, from coordinate 92,053,833 downwards.
TCTATACTGGCTAAGTCCTGCTTCTTATCACCACTTTATTATGTGCCACTGATAACTATCTTCAATGATGACTTCAGAATAGTATCAGGAGTTCTAAGGGGTAGTATCTGAAGTTAGATAGAAAACCCCAAGAAATCATGCTTTCACAACTTTTTCCAGGACTCTATGGCAAGACACTGGTGAGCACACTTTCAGTAGAAGAAAGCCCAAATGTTCTTCTTCTGACACAGTGTTTGGCAGCTGCAATCACAAAGTCTAAACAGAACTACAGAAAAATCCTCTCGAAAACTATGGTTTGCATTTATATGGTCTACATATTCAGAATTTATCACTGCTAATAAACTCTCTTTAAAATGACATCTCTAGGAAGATTCTGTTTATCCAATGGTTTGGGAAATAAGAGGTCCTTTGAATTTTTTTTTAAGTGGGGAGGGGTCTCAAATCATGGATGGAGCCTAAGACCCATGAAGAGCTTGTGTATACCTGTTCCATCAGCAAAGGAGTAAATACAGTGGTGGAGGGATAGGGAAAGAGAGGGAGATGCACACAAAGCCACATTTCACCACAGTTGGTGACTGCCTCTAATGCCACTAAATATGATGCCATGTCAATTCTAGGATGCTCACCTGGAGATAGGGCTGGCTCAGATTTAATCAGATCATGTATGCATAGGTGTGCCTTAATTCTCACTCTAATTAAAAACTGGGGATGCTCAGGGAAGAGGAAGAACCATGCAGAGACTTGCATTTCCGGACCACCTAAGGTCAATAGAATAACCTCACAGATTAAAAAAAAAAAAAAAAAATTCCACGAAGCAGCAAGGTTTTGGTTGCCTTTTTCATATAGTCTTTGTTTTTTCTCTCTGAGATCTTTTTTGTTTGTTTGTTTTGTTTTGTTTTTAATAAATTTATTTATTTATTTATTTATTTTTGGCTGTGTTGGGTTTCTGTGCGAGGGCTTTCTCTAGTTGCGGCGAGCGGGGGCCACTCTTCATCGCGGTGCGCGGGCCTCTCACTGTCGCGGCCTCTCTTGTTGCGGAGCACAGGCTCCAGACGCACAGGCTCAGTAGTTGTGGCTCACGGGCCCAGTTGCTCTGCGGCATGTGGGATCTTCCCAGACCAGGGCTCGAACCCGTGTCCCCTGCACTGGCAGGCAGATTCTCAACCACTGCGCCACCAGGGAAGCCCTGAGATCTTTTTTTTTAAATTAACTTTTATTGGAGTATAGTTGCTTTACAATGCTGTGTTAGTTTCTGCTGTACAGCAAAGTGAATCAGTTATACGTATACATATATCCACTCCTTTTTAGATTTCCTTCCCATTTAGGTCACCACAGAGCACTGAGTAGGGTTCCCTGTGCTCAATAGTAGGCTCTCATTAGTTATCTATTTTACTTCATACAGTCTTTAACCTTATCTTCCCTTCCTGTTTTTCCTTGTAGCTCTAAGAAACAGGCGTAACTAACCCCTAACCAAAGCTGTTCACAAAAAAGATAATACTTTATTTTCAGATGTGACATATGTAAGACAATGACATCTGGTTCTAAATTCTCACCCTATTTTTGGCCAAATTGCAAATATATTAAATTACATTAAAATATTCATGTATGAGGGTCATCTTGCCAAGATATTTTAAATGATATGCACATAAAATGTAATAATATTTTATTGCAATAATTAACTATAATGGGTACCAAGGTGTTGGATAATTTCCACTGGTGAGATTTCAGCTGATTTCTTAGAATCATGGCCTTTGTAATGTGCTAAATTGAACATTGTCTTTCTTAAAGAAATCTTTCTTCAAACGACATAGAAACAGCTATAATTTTTACTATGTACAATCCATGAAGTCAGAAGAAAATTTGTCAACAAGGTATTTTTTTGTGAGCTTATCCTGAAAGTCACTTAAAAGGGATAGCTGTTCTGGGAAGTTTAGCAAGAGTGTGTCTAGCACTGTTAAGATTGGTATTGTTCTTGACCTGACATACTATTAGCTGGAAGATGCAGCATCTTTATAAAAAGATCTAATTTAATTTGGTTTGTTTTAAGTGACCCGCTAAAGAACAGAGTTAGAACCCTTCAAGAGATTCTTAAAACATAGAATTCTGATTTTTTAGGAAACTAGTTTATCTCAACAGTCTGGGAAATCTCTATAAAAATCCATGAGACAATCGTTCAGGAATAAGTGTATATAGACAGATATTACTCAGAAGCACTGCATGGAAAAAGCATAAAATAAAGAGCAGATAATCCTGTTGTACCAGTCTATTGATATAATTTAATATGCCTCAGTTTTGTTAGGTAAAATGCTACATGTAATTTAAGAACATCTTTGGCAACAGACGGTCAGAAAAATCTCTCATCAAACCAATAGAAAATAAAAATATTCTTCGTCCAAAAAAGTCAAGTTTTTTTTAATATATTTCGACTTCAAAGTGCACAGATGCTGAAGGAGAAAGTGGACTCTACAAAATGAAAAAGTTCTGCAATTCACACTACTTACTACGTGAACATTTGAACCGAAGATAAATGGCACATTCCATTCTTTGAAAAAATCTTTTAATTGCCTTTTGCAAGAATCGTTACGTTTGACTCTGGATGTGTTTCAATACAGTGAGAAAGTTTATACTTTTATACTTTGGCAGACACTCTGAGATCTGAGATATAGGTGGAGATTTATACAAAGCCTCAGCCTCATAGACCAAGTACACCTTATACAGATAATTTTTTAAAAAACAAAGTGGGGGCGAAAAATGAAAACAAAAACCTCAACCTGCCCCAGGAATGTTTTATGATGTTTTCATCTTGATTCTGGGACATAAAATCTTTGTGGAGTAAAAATTTTGTATCCATCTGTTTCTTGAATACATCCAAGTAATCCCATAATCCATCAAAAGGGAATAATAGCTACCTTCACATGAGTCCTGATTTATTGAACTGGTCCTAAAAAGGGTATGCAGCCCTTAACTTTATTACAGTACCAAAATATTTGCTTTGCTGACAGCAAATGCTTGGACCCATTGCAAATAGTAAATGTTCTAAAGAGAATACATTAAAAGTCAAATAAATTTGCTTGTAAAGAACATAAAATTCCAGTAAGGAACTACAGCATTTAACAATCTGAAATTGGCAGCTCCTTTCAAGCCAAATTATTATGATTACTTTGATGAAAAAGGTCATAGCTATCTAATAGCCAAAATAAAAGGTAAGCATTAAAGTGGAACACATCATTTTAAAAAATCATTTAATGTGAAAATCTTCAATTTTAGGTTTTTTTACATGCCACTTTAAACTGAAAACAGTCATTTAGTTACCTTAAACAGCCAAATCAATTAAACTAGAGATACTCAGATTATGCTCTGCAAATCTAGCTCAAGGAAAGCACAGAAATAGAGGGTGTTTAGACACATTAAAACAGTTTGAAGAAGTAATGTTATGACTACTGAATCTAATTATTTAAAAACAAAGGTTCATATCTTTTTAAATTTCATTTTTCTACTAACTGACTTTCATTGTAGTATTCTACAAAAATATACATTTGCAATGAATATGAAATTTACAAAAAATAAACTCTGTTCCTTTAGGACAGTTAGTGTGAAAAGCACTGAATTAGATAGACAATTACTCTGGCCAGAATCCCCTGGTGTTAGCAAATTAATTAGTGCTAGAGGTATAACAAGATAAATCCTGAACAAATCAGACAATCAGCTGTACTTCCAAAATGAAAAGACTAGGTATGCATAGTGCAGAGCAAGGGAGCATCTGTATGCAAGAAAAGAGGGGCCTTTTTTTAGGTAAACTTACTGAGTACCCAGTACTTAGGTATTGTGAAGAAGCATCTTTCAAAGCATCTGCTTTGAAAAGCAGAAGTCATATCATAACTATTCACCAAAATCCAGTCAGTGAAGAGGAGAAATCACATATGGATGTTTTCAGTTACATATGAACATTCCTGCATTAATACTTTATAACTGAGGCATTAGCTAGAGAACATGACCAGTCCATAAAGATACATATAAGCAAAAATAGATGCTGGTTAGGATTTTACAGAATCACTAGTTTATACAGGCAGGGAAATGCACACAATTTAAGGAGAGACCCAAGATTTCACGAAGTATATACCTTAATTTAGAGTTAACTTAATCCTTTACATTTCAAAAGAGCTATCTTACAATTTTTCTACATATTTATTAACAATAATTGTGTAAACTGGCTTAAACCATACTACAGAGAATTCTTTTCTTTGTAGAGGGGGGAACGTTCAGCTAACTAATTATGACAACACTAGTAATAAGTAGTTAATGAACTTTTGGGACTGACTTTCCTGACTCCTGACAGGCTGGATCAGCACCCATGTGGCAAACCACAGTTTGCCTGCGGCAAAAAGGGTGAGTCATCTGACTGCTTCCAAGGATCTCCAAAGTTTGTGAACATCTAAAGTCAAAAGGAGTGAGTATTCCCATTTTCTAGTTTTTGGTGTCTTTATGATGGGTGTCTAATAATAAAACCCAAGGGAGGAAGAATTCTAAGATGGCGCCCATGCATCATCTACTCTACTGGAGTGGGGGTGGGACCTGGGGTCAGGAAGAGTTGTCACTCCCATGACTGTTATGTTATACGACTAAGGTGAAGGGATTCTGTAGATGTAAGTAAGATCCCAAATCACTTGATTCTGAGTTAAAAGAAAGATTATCACAGATGGTCTAACTTAACTAATTGAAGGTCCTTAAAAGAGGGACTGGGCCCCCCTTCTGAAAAGAGAGATCTTCCTGCTGGCCTTGAAAGAGTAAACTGCCATGTTGTGAGAAGACCTTTGAGAGGGCCATGTGGGAAGGAAGTGAGCGGCCTTTAGGAGCCGAGAATAAACAGGAAAGGAAGGGGAGGTAGTCCTACAACCACAAATAAGTGTCCACAATCACCAAAGCTTGAAAGAGGAGCAGAAAAGTAGCCCTGGAAAGGAACACAGGCCAGTCAACACCTCACTGCAACCTTATGAGACTTTGAGGAAAGGAACCTGCGAAGCCCTGGCTGGACTCGTCACCGTGGAAACTGTGAGAAAAGAAATGTCCATTGTTTGAAACAATTGAGTTTGTGGCAATACATTACACAGTGTAGAAAACACCAAACTAAAATAAATAAGTGAGTCTAGATTACTGAATTCATTTTCTCTCTCAGTCTTCATATAAGATGCATTTATGAAGATTCTGTCTGATTTGTTTCATTCACTGTACTTTAAACCAGTGGTCACGGTCAGTCTTCAATCTCTTTCGTTTAGTCTGATTCACATCGTTTTTGCATAAATCTTAAGGATTTAGCTGTTTCTCTAACTTCTCTCATTTAGGAATTTCCTTACTAGGAGGAAAGCTAATTAACTGGGCAGAAGGAAAGGTCATACTTAGTGTGATTCTGCACACACACCTCTTCCAAACTTTAAGACGCATAATGAGCCCTAATATTAATTCTCCTTGAAAAAGTATTTTAAACGGTACAATATAATTGATTTATACTCTTCTAAAAACACTTCATAATATTCATTTATTCCTTGGGTAAGATAGGATTGTGTGTTTTTTGCTCATCTTAAAAGAAAAAGAAAGCACCATTCTATGTTACACAAGTATCACTATTATTGCCGATATTTTAAAGTTACCATTTGCAGACAGTTTGCAACAAGTACTAGAAATATACTGTCAAATGAGAACATCTAGGGCCTATTTCACAGAATCAAGATCTCACATGACAATAGGCCACTAACATTATTTCTCTGCACACAAGAATGCAAGGTCAATGACTTCCTTATATATTTCTTAACGGGCCCTTCAAACAGACAAAGAAAGGAGTCTGGTACCATACCATGCTTGAGTACAACTGGGGAGAGCACAGAGTATTAAAAAGGGAGGAAAACATCAAACTTCAGCACTTTGGCTTTCAGAAAGATTGTGAGAGAGAAAACTAAAATGTGAGGGCTGGGGGTGGGACCTTTTCAGTGGCATCCTCAAAGGCAGTGGAGTACTCGGGTACCAAGAAACATCTCCTTTATGCTCAACAGACACGTGACAACTAAGACCTAGTTGTTAGGAAACGGTTGGGCAGTGAGCAATTATAGAAGGTGCTAAAGCCAGGAATTGTTCCTCACAAGATGTTACCTAGGTAGGTCCCACACCTAGTTAGTGGTGGAGGCAAACCGGAACTCAAGTCACCTGACTCCACCAAATTCTCCTGCTTCTAATCAAATTATATTTATCCAGTACTTTCTATGTGCCGTGCTTCGTATGAATTAACATTCTTAATTCTCACAACAACCTGATGAAGTTTTAGCAATGAAAGAATTAACTTGTTCAAGTTACCCAGCTAACAAATGATAGAACTGAGCTTGGAACCCACATTATTAACCAACCAGGCAAATTCCAAGAGGGAATTAAGCCCTAATGTTCAAAACCATCCATTATTAAGTTCTCCTCTATGCCTCTAGAATGGCACTAGCCATGAACCGTTTTTCAGAGAACTGAAAAAATCGTAACTCAAACCATTATCTGTGTTCTGTGGTTCAGATGACGAAACTTGGAAAGGCTGCAACCACACCATAAATGGTCACTTTTTAGAATTTAGAAGTACTCGATAGTCACCTACAGGAACGCAGCTTCACTGACACTCAGCATGGAACCAACATCTAATATTCATACATTACGTGCGTGTGTATATGTGTATATATATATACACACACATATATTTAGTTATAGTTATACAGTTATATATATATATATAAATAATGTGTTTGCTTGTAATTAAGGTGGGGGTACAGAAACATAAAAATGAAATTGAAAAACAGATACTGAGCAGCCTATTGAACTCAGGTTTTAGATCCCTGTGTCTATTATAAAAGCAGACTCTCAGGGGCAAATCTACTTCACTTATGGAAAACAACAGAAGGGGTAGGACCAAATCCAAAGCTTGCAACCCTCAAACTGCCCCTCTGTCACGGTCATTTACACCCAGGGACTCAGCTGGCGTTTAGACACCACACAGACAGGTTGTGTCACCTCTGATAATTTAAGGAGATGAATGACCTCATCTAATTATCAGGCATGGTTTGCACTGTGATGAGTTGCCATTCCCCTATGTTTATTTATCACCATCGGGTATTAATATAAATTTTAAACAATTACTCACCAGCCGACCTTAACACCATGTATCAAACCCCCTGGGAACTGAGCTACACATGCACAATACAATTTCACCTCATGAAAATTAATTCGATTTTCTACATTTATATCGACAGGAAAAATCAGGTGTTTTGAGAGACAACCAAGCATTCTACATGTTTAATTTAGAGCAATCTGCACACACCCCATTGTGCCCATCCTCCTGAGGCTTCACATGGCCCATTTGTTTGTCTCTCCTAACATTTTCACAGATGCAAATTTAAGTCAATTCTAATGTAATGTTATGGCAAAGAAGAGTTGGTATTTTTAAAGTGACAGACGTCATAAGAATTTTACATTCCTTTCCGTGGCAAATGTCAAAATGACTGCCATAAAAAGGCAGGTTCCTGGCACTTGAAAACTTGCTGCTTCAATGGTTACCATCAAGTTGTACTCATTAGTCATTGGTATTAATGTAAAGTTTCATCTAAAACATCTCTTCCCTCCACGAATCAATTAAAAATGTGCAGCAGAAATTTCATTTAACTGTTTTATTTCTACCAATAAGAGAACAGTGTTTGTGAAAGGCTAAACTCCATTTATATTATAAAGTGAAGGAGTGGGGTTCAGTGAGTGTAACTAATCATCAAGTGGATGAGTCAAACGAAAATTGGCCTTTTTCAGTATGCTCTTGGCAGATTTTTTTTCTGACTTCTGTGTTCATTACTAAAAATGCAACTGGTCTCAATTTTACTATTCTGTGCTCGCTCAATTTGCAGGGTTGTCTGAAATCATTTCTATAAACATCATGGATAGATTGCTTTATTCACTTGCAAATGTTCTGTCTTGAAGCTGAAAACTTCCATCTTTGACAATGAGAGGTTATCAGTGGCAAAGTTGTGACTTTTAAAAATAGACTCAATCTCCTGTGGCACAGATCTCATACAACAGGGGCTGGCTGAAATGTCAAGACGAAGCACATCAAATCCTTTGTGGTCCTGTTTTCTTCGTGGTCCCTTTTAAGATACAGGTTGTGTCCTGAACCTAGAGACAGAACACTTCACTCACTCTAGTCCACTGCATCTCTTTTCATTTCCTCTTTATGATTAAAGGCTACACAACTTTTTAAGAAGAAACATTTTTAAGGCCTGCTAAGCATCCCTTTTCCCATTCATTTCAGGTTTTTCTGAATGAAAACAACAGACCAAATGATATGTTAGCACAATAATCTAGCTCACTAACCCTTAGTCATCAATTCATGATCCCTTGAAGGCAGAGAAATCTCACGTGGTACAAATAATAAAGCCTGGCCATTAAACAGTCCTTCAAGATTCCCCATGCATCCTCTCACTTGATCCCCATGATATAATACTGTGATTCAGGATTAGGTTAATATTACCCTTGTTCTGCAGATGGAGAAGTTGGACTTAGTGTTAATTCTGCTCTACTGTACACTGACTCCTTTACCCTCTTGGCCTCATTGCTAGAATATGCAGCCAGCCACAACTGGAACAGGTAAGATAATGGGTGCAAAGAAATCCAGGCTCCTGCCATGTAAGGGCAGCAAAGTACAGCAGCTAAGTGTAGGACTCTAGAATCAACCTGCTTGGGGTCAAATTTTTTTCCTAAAAAAACTCAGAAAAGTCCTTCATACTCAAAACTTAACCTTCCTCATCTATAAATCAGGGATAATACTTATCTTAAGGGACTGACTTAAAGGTTGGATGGATTAAAAAAACATGCAGAGTATTAATTCACAGTGCCTCACATTCAGGAGCTCAAATATGTTAGAAAGCAATATAACAATCATTGAAAGATAGCTGTAATTATTAGTGTCCAGACTTTCTGTGGGTAGAGACATCAAAATTAGCTCAAGCAAACTGTGAATAACTATGGAAGAGAAAAAAGAGCAGTCACAAAATGGAAATAAATATCCGCCCTAACTCTCCTCATCTCTTGTTACAGACCACAAGGGTGGTTTTTCCACACTGCACTGGGACCAATGAGATCAAGACTGATTCTTAGATCCACGGCATTTGCAATCCTAACCGTTCATTCAGTCATCTTGGAAACTCAGGGAACTGCTGTGATGGCAGCTGCCAGTGATTTTCAGACCTTCAGGAGACCTGAGATGCCTCTGTAAGGGTTGACCAGGGACATGCTTTGCAGGAATATTTGTCAGTGGTTTGTTGTCTTATTAAATTCATTATATTGTTTGGGTTTTTTTTTACAAGGATCTGTTTCAATTCAATTTCTGCCCTCTGCTAAAGAACGGACATGGGGTTTGGGCAGGTGGGGGTGGGGGAGAAGCACGGACAAAGTAGGGCCATAAGCCACCCCTATCTGCCAAAAACTTAATAAGTGAATAAGGCTAAATTGCCAAAATCAAGAACTATTTGTTCTTTTTTTGTTTTCTTTTGCTTGATATTCCTGTAACATCTATCATAAGCACATACACTTATTAAATCTAATGACATTTTGCAAAACTCCATGGGTCTTCAAGATGACAATGTCTATTTTAAAAAAAGAAAGAAAAGAGAAATAAAGACAAAAGAGAACCAAACGTTGCTGTGTCCAAAGGAAATATAGTGATGTACTAGAGCCTTGTTACTTACTACCAAATAAAGAAAAATCTTGGTCTGTACATCTCAAAATGTGAACGTTACTAATGTGCATTTATTACATTTCTGAATCATGTCATTCCTTCTTGAGCATGGAATATATAATTTGGAACATTCCTCCAAAAACATCTCCAGTAAATTAAAAGTGTATCTATCCTATATTCCAACCATCTGCTTTAATTCTCAAGGCTGTTTCATATTTCAAAAGTTACTTTGTAAGACCGTGTTTTTCGTCTTGATCCCTTCTTCAGCTGCCTCGGTCAGAACGTTCACCCATCAATCGTGGCCTCTCTCATCCCTTTCATCTCTCTGCCATTTGGTCTTCTCTCTCTGATATGCTCAAATCTCCCCTCTGGTAACACTTATTTAGTTGCCTCTACAACCTCCCCCGCCCCCCAGGAACCTTTTTCTAAGAATTGCTTCTTCCTCTATCCATGGTACTAGCAACTGGCCTGTTGCAGTGCAATACCTCTTAATGAGATTGGACCAGGGTATGAGAAGTGACCCAAGCTTAGGCAACCAAAATCCTTTTTCCAAATCCCATCTCCTGGTCTCAAATGAATGAGCTACAGATGGTCATCTGGTCCATATTCAGATTACCAACATATCTTTCTTTAGCAGGCTATGTTTTGGACTAGGATTCTAGTCTCAAACTGTTTGAAAGCTTCAATAGGGAAAATGTAAACCTTCACAGGCGTTCAACAACATGAGCGTCAGGAAGCAGATAAAGTCAATTTGCAAGGACAGAGAAGAATAAGGAGTCAAACAAAGAAAACCAGAGGCTAGAGCAAGAGACGATCCTAATAAAAGCTCCACCCCTTTCTGCAGGTGTTGGTACATCCTTCACCTTAACTCCCATGACTGATCATCCAGCTCCAACTACCACTGAAAAATATTTCCCTTTTTGGTTCAAGATAGTCCTATGGTTTTCTACTATCTGAGATCCCAAATGGCCTATTAAAACTCCTATTCTCTAAGCAAAACAAAAGAACGCCAAATCCCTTACACTATCTGCCTCTGAACTTGCCACGCTCTCCCTTTCCTCACATTGTCAAGTTCCTTTAAAGAACAATCTGCACTTGCTGCCTTCATATTCTCACCTGCTACCAACTCTTCAAGGCAAGGAAACCATGCTTGCATCCAAAACATTCTACTGAAACTGCTGTCACATCAGCAACGACCTGGTGATTTCCTTAAAGGGCTCATCTTATCCGACCTCTCTGCAATATGAAGGATCAAGACTCTTCTTTTGAAACTCACAGTGCCTATCATAATAGATACTAAATAGATATTTGCTAAATGAATGAATGGACCCATTTTCTGGCTTCAAAGTTACTCAATTCGCCTCCAAATCTGCTTCAGATATGTATTTCCAATGGCCTAATAGTCATCTATAGAGACACCACAAACTCAAAATGTCCAACAGTGAGCATGTTACTTTCACCCCACCACCAACTTGCTATTCCTCCTCTGTGTCTAGTCTAGGAAGTTCAGTATAACATGATCTACCTGTTAAAGAGCCTGGAGCCATCTCCAACACTTCTCTCTTCCTGATTCCCCCAATCCCATAACCAATAGCACCTGAATATTTACCTCTACAATATGTTTCATCCCTGCTTTGCCTTCCCATTGCCACTATTCTCTTTAGACCTTGGGCATCTCTCACTCTGGGATGCTGCAAGAGTCTACTAACTGCTCCCATTGTCCCTGCTTAGAATATTGTCTCTTTAATCCATTTTCTACATACTATGATTCAAAACCTATTAATTTCATTTTTAATTAAATAAAAGTCTTAGGATGAGAGCCAAATTTGAGTACCCAGAGCTGGGCTACCACAAATGTCCATGTGTTGTGAACAATGCCCGACTCCCCTTTGGGTCAGGTAGGAAGAGAGCTCTGATGCAAAAATTGTATAACCTAGACTCAGACTCACGGTTCAGTCCCACCAACATCTCTTCCCACCCAGGAGTTCTATGCCTGACATGAAACAGCCCAGGCGTATTTCTTCACCACGTTATGTGCTTTTCCTCCATCATGCATTGCCAGATTCCACTGCTTCACAATCAGCCTGGAGTTGGGAATGTCTTCCTTGGGGACTCTCTTCCTCAATGTGGATTCTCAGCATGTAGTTCAGTGCACTACATAATTTGCTCTGAATAATAATAATTGCATTAATCATTGAATTAAATTACATTTGATGCTAAAAATCTTTGAAACAGGAGACATTAAAAGAGACAGCATAAATCAAAACTATTTTTAAAAAGAGGTACTATGTACTTAGAGGTCTAAATAGTCTTCAGTGTACTACCTAGAAGCCTAGAACCTGCAAGCTATTTCATTTCTTATAATCTAAGGGATGGAATTTACTAATGGAATTTCTTTCTTGATTATTAGCATTTAAGGTTTTAATAAAGTGTTATACTAATATTTCTTATCCAATGAACCATTTTCCCAGAGTTATATAAAAAATAAGAATGCTTAATTGCTTCTATTTTTTGAGCTCTAGACAATTTTACTGTCTTTGGTTTCTAAGGTGAATTTCCATATATGAATATTTAGGTCTCTAAAAACAATTATGTGCAGTAAACAGCATTTCCAGGATAACCGAGCTCACATGGAAAATGGGAAAAAAGAAGAAAATAAAATAAAGCAAAACAAAACAAAATAAAATAAAATAACTAACTGCCAACCTTTAGCATCTTTAATGTAACTTTGCACCTCGCAAATCTGAGGGCTCCTTTGCTCCACTGACACACGCATCATTCCTCACAGCATCTCCACCATAACGCCTCTTTTTTTTTTTTTTAATAAATTTATTTATTTATTTGTTTATTTTTGCCTACGTTGGGTCTTTGTTGCGGTGTGCAGGCTTGTCATTGCGGTGTCTTCTCTTGTTGGAGAGCTCAGGATCTAGGTGCGTGGGCTTCAGTAGTTGTGGCATGTGGGCTCTAGAGCGCGGGCTCAGTAGATGTGGCGCATGGGCTTAGCTGCTCCGCGACATGTGGGATCTTCCCGGACCAGGGCTCGAACCCGTGTCCCCTGCACTGCCAGGTGGATTCTTAACCACTGCGCCACCAGGGAAGTCCCACCGCCACAACACCTCTTGATTATTTTTTTAAAACAGATTTTCCCAGTGTGCATAAGCTCATTTATTTTACTGAGCCATTCCTCCTCTGACCCTCAAAATGAAACATCATTAATGTCTAACCATCCCTTTATATAGCCTGACAGAGGACAATCTCAACAGCTCACTTCACTCTTTCCCCAATTATCCCCACAGTATGTGGGCAAATGTCAAAGGAACAACAGTCTAGGCCGTTTGACAATTTTGGTGAAAGTGTTGATAACGTATTACAGATTTATCTATGCATCAAAATCCCTCAACAATTTCCCTATAGAGAGAAAAATCTAGTAGTAAGAGGTCCCCGAAACAGTGAGTGAAGATTCAAGTGCAAAGGACCCAAAATTGAGGTCTGGCACAGGTAACCTGATGGAAAACAAACCAAAACTTTTTCTCCATTTGACGTGATGTTATGTACAAATAATAATAAACTATGACGAATAGTAATTGTGTGTGTGTGTGTGTGTGTGTGTGTGTGTGTGTGTGTGTGTGTAAGAAAGAGAAAGAGAAGAATTAGTAATTAATTATTTGAATGAAAGAATTCAGGAATTATTTTTCAAAATTTGCCAGGAGACTACTGTAATAAATTTTTAATTACTCAAGGAAAAGAACTTCAGATAAACAGTAGGATTATCCCCAAATCTGAATCATTTTAAATGGGCAACACCATTATTTCATCATTTCTAGTTTAAGTTGTTCTTCCATTTATGATATAGAATTTAAAATGTATCCGAATTTTTTTAATCCAGCATAAGCATATGGTTAAAAAAAAAAAAAAAAAAAACCAGCAGAAGCAAATGTTAAAATAACATTTAGCCAGAAATATCCCACATTCATATTCAAAGAGAACTTTAAATATTGCTTCATATGTAACAGCCTGATTCTGTATTATTGAAATTAACTATAAAAGTGTGCCAGTTTGTTGAGGCCACAATGTCAATCTTTTCCTTGTTTATAATCTTGTTAGAATCTATATAAATGGTAAATTTTAAAGGAGCAATGGAATTGAATTACCACAAATTAGATAAAGCCTATAAGAAAGAAAAACCTAAAAGTTTAGGTTTTACAAACAAAATTTTAAAACCTGTGCACGTTTATCCTTGAATCCTAAAACATGGTGCGTCAAATGTTTAATTCTTAAAAATTTCAAAGTATCCCATATCTAAATAGCAGAAATAAAATTGCTTAGTATGCAAGGACCTTTTAATAAGAGCCCAACACTTCAAGTGCAATAGTCCCTTCCTCATATTTGTTTTGCTTAACAGACTGCAAGCCTATCTTTAGAACCACGTTTCTGTTGTTACTCATCAATTATGTTAATAACTTGTCCAACAGGACCTGAACATTTTCAATAGTTCATCTGATTCTCTTGAAAAAAATTATTCTTAAATGCTGGTGTTATAAAAATATTCTGAATGAGATTTACTCCCCATAAACAGTTGTGGATTGGCAGAGAGCTTTCAGCATGCATCTTTGTTAATAACCTTACCTTACTCAGGTTCTTCTACCCTAGCAAAACACCTGAAGAAGTTTAAAAATAAATACGTGTGTGTACACTTATATATATAGAAAGATATAGATAGACACATAAAATATTATCTATTAAATAGAGTACTACAGTAAGTTAAATTAGACAAATTATATAATGATGCAATGTTAACATATTCTGGACCCTCAAGGAAAAGGTGGTAAGTACTATATTTTCACAAAGTACTATCACTTTCATCTCAATTAACACTGAAGTCAATCACTTTTTTTCCTTAAACTCTGTAAACAATATGACACAATAATTTCCAGGTTTTGTGCATACAGAAGAAAACACGAACCATGTGTAAGCTACGTGGTTGACTATCTCGGTGCAGTTCCAAGTTTATTGGAAAGCAACCATATGAAAGCTTAGGGAACAGTTGTGGTACTATGCATAAATAGTCCAGGAAAAGAAAGACTGGCTCACACAGTGTGACACAGCGCCTGATACATACCATATGCCTTAGGTAAGTGTGTAATAGATGTAATACAACAGAGGTCACTCCCCATGGTAAGCAGCTTACATACTTTTTGAAATACTGGGATAGACATCTCTTTTATTACAAATGATGGAAGGCTGTCACTTTAATAACAATAAAATGTTACTCTTCAGAAATACTGAAACAAATTCTGATTTTTTTTTTCCAAACTTCCATCTAAGTATGCTCATAACAGAGTTGATTATGTCCACACATGGAAGACACTGAAAGAAATCAACAAACTGGACAATATGCCTAAAATATTTCACTTTAACCATTTAAATCCCCACTTTTTAGGTTATAAGTAGTTTGACGACACATATTAGGTACAAGATGTGAATTCAGAAGAACAGATTATTTTCTTGAATATTTGCATCTGTATTGAAAAATAAAAAGAACAGAAATTTCTGTGCATGTGTTGAATATAGAAATACTCCAGAGAACACATTAATTTAAATAATACAGTTTGTTATGGGCACGGTTTTTGGTATTATTTTTTAAATTCCTAAATGCATTGTCATTTCTTATGACTATATACTTCTAAATGTAAACAGTAAATTTGAATACATAATTTCCACGTGTTATTTATGTTTCTGCAAAACGTCACCGTGTGTAAGCCCTAGAAGGAAGAGCATTTTATGATGTTATTTTTATCAATGTTGGAGAAGTATTGGAAAGGCATCTACAAAGCAAGGTCTCTATGAAGAAACAGAGTGGTAAAGTTTTTACCTATTTTCAAAATGAAAAACTTGCGATAGAATCTGATTTTATATGTATTTATTAAAATTAAATTGGTGAAAGCCATAGGAAAATAAAAAAGGCACATTTTATTTCCTTTTATAGACCATAATAAGCTTAGATTCTTGTACCTTCCCAAAAATGTTTTTTTAGACTATATCCATTTCAGTCTGCCTAATGCTCATGCAAAATGCCTATCCAAACAGCTACCCATATAACCATGTATAAACATTACTAAATTTAATATCATGTTATTACTTGTCTAGAAAAATATATCTACTGTTGCATATTTTAAATGTATACCTGTGGAATAATAAATGTTGTCATGTAGTTAAGCTGATGAAAACTAATCAAAGATCTAAGAAAAGGATTTATTAATGTTCACTGTTTTTAGGTTTTATTTCACATATAATACTGTATCTCATAATTTATCATAAGGCACATTTCCTTCTCTATGTTGTATGTGAATAGAAATTGCTAAGCCCAAATGAGAATAATTATGTCACTTCTAACAAATGAAAAAGATATCCATTCCAAAGTTATGACATAGAGAATTTATTTTCTGTAGACTTTATATGTAAATTTGTCTAATAATAGAAAAATATTTATATCCTAAGCAGTCAAACTCCAAAGTACTATTCTTTTATGAGATTTATGCTTATTTCCTGTAGATACCAGTAATTCTTACTAATATATTTATCCTATTATATAGTTTAAATATATTAAAATTCCCATATACCAAAGGGCTCCCAGCCAATTATTCTGGACTGATTGGCATTTTGATATGACTGAGATAAAAGTTTAACATGAATAGTAGTTATAACTATGTGCTTTTTTTAAAAAACTGGATTTGTAAATAGATTCTAAAATTAGGAGTGACAGATTTAAATTAACATTACAATACTGGCTACCATACTTATTATCCTGAGTTTTAAAATAGAAGTGTTTTCACATATGTGCCAAGAAATTATTTCTAAAGCAAGGGAGAATTCCCTTTAGAAAACGACATTTTAAACTATCAATATAACATGTGCATACTATAACATGAAAATGATGTACTTTCCACTCATATACAAACCAATATGCACTAGGTGTCTGCTACCAGATGGCATACTTATGTTTCACACCTTATTGAAACAATCATTGCCAAAAGAAAAACCTAACCTAGCAAAAGAATTGTATCAAAATTCCTTCCTTTGGAAAAAAAACCCCAGTTTTTTTAATGTTACCTCTTAGAACAGTTTAACTACTATTTTAATTCAGAATATGCTACATGAGAATGTATGTTAAACCAGAGAAAATTAAAGAAAATATTTAGAAAGGTAATTATGTTTTATTATAATAATGCTTAAGCCCTTAATATTATTGTAAACATACTAAAAAAACAAAAACAAAAACCTTTGTATTACTAATTCTAATTCAGGTCCCACTCCCATGAGTGCATAATAAATTTTATACTGTGTTGGTGGCATATTCTTCCTCTTCTGATGATAAAAACTTCTTACATTACTTTTCCTGGGAAAAATAAAATGATCAAAAAACCAAAAGAATTTACTAATGATTTCCAGAGAAATGTATATATAGAAGCACAATAATTTGCTTTTAGTGACACTATAATCTTTGTACTGAGTTTTTAATGAACTTGGAATTTTTCCCAAAGATTTGAGATTTATCCTGATAAATTCTCTGTATCAACTCTTTTCTTGCAAGAAAAGTAAACAGCACCACATCTTAATAAAATTAATGCTGTATTTTTTTTTAATTTCATAAAGTTTACTCAGAAATACAACATGAAGTATAAATGCCAACTCTCATTTCTCCTTTCCTCAGAAGGTTACCAACTTTTCAAAAAAATGAAGATGCAGAAGCCTTACAAAAACATTGCCAATATTTCCTAAAAGAGACTGACTTAGCTCTACAAAATCTTTTATTAAGCTCTTTTTTACAAAATAATTAGTGTGTCATATTATTTGAAAATATCTTAAATTTTCATTGTTAAAAAATAAATTTCAAAGCCTTTCAAAGAAAAGAAACTGTGGCTTCCTAAGTCCTATTTTTGCCCACTATTTATTTTCTTTCTTGTCTTTAGTGAATTTCTGACCATGAAAATTGAGCTATTTTAATGTTAGGAAAACATTTATTACAGATGTCCTTCTTACAACAAGGATTCTTTTATTAATATTTTAGCATGGTCTGTTCAGGAATAAAAGGTTGTATTTTGTAGTATCTTAAAAAATCATAGTTTTTCCTAATGGTGTGATGAAGCATTCCGTCCAAATGAGAGAAATATTGATAAATTGTCAGTTAAAAATAACACTTTAAAAATGTGTAAACTGAACACATTGACTGCTTTAAAGCACCACTTCTTTGACACAAAATGCAAGCGACTCGCTTGAGTTCTAGCTTTACAGGCCAAGCTACAAAGAGACTAAAGAAACAAATATATAGAAGTGTAATTTCTTAATAAGAGTGAATAATTTTGAAGCATCTTCAGTGTAATTCTTACTCTTTTCATGTTTCAAAATATCCGCTTGGAACATCCTGCCAATTACAGGAAGATCTACAGATGGCATTTACCCTTGTGCTTCATAACAAAAAGGATCTGCAATCATTTTTATGGAAGATTATCTAAAAAGGTACATGACTGTAAATCAATGACAAAAATATTAGACACACCCCTTCGCCGGGTTAGAATGTGCATCCTTCGGATTCTTGCACTGACACCTAATGTAATAAATACTTTAAGCTGAACCTTAAATAATAGCTGCAGGATTTCAACTGGTAAAGATTCACGGTTAGTATCCACCACAAACTCCGGTATTCAGCACTCAGCCAACAAAGGACAGCAAATAATTCCCAATAGCAAAAATACCGGGAAGGCTACCTTGGGCTTTGTTTTTGTTATGTAAAATTCATTAAAGTGACTCATCCACTTACGATTGCCTACTCTTAGAAGCTTTAAAGTAGCTTCAAGAACCAAAAAAAAAAAAAATGCTTTCCCAGACCTGATAGGCTATTCCGCGCATTTAAAAATATGTGTATATTTTTATGTGCCACTGACTTTGTCTTTTTTCCAGCCTAAAAGAGAATTATTATTTTTCATTCCCTTCCTGCCCTGTGACTATACAGCTACCTTCAAACACTCTATTTCCAGAACAGCAGCGAGGTTTTTTTAAGCTATTTTAGAAATGGTAAAAATAAGAGAAAATTGCAGGAGACTCTGGAAACAGTCCCTCCCCCAAAGAATAGGTTCTATCCATTCTAAGAACAGGAACCGCGTGTCCGTCGGCACTTAAATGTTTCAAATAGAGGGTGAGGGAGGTTGGGTGGCACGGTCCCGGTACCTGCGAGTCCCTGGGGGAACAGCACCTCTACCGCGTGAAGCGAGCACTCCTGTCATCAGGAAGGCTGTCGAGCGCGCCCAGTAATTTGGGCTTCAAACGAGTTTGTATACCACAGCAATTAGCATCCCAGAGGCCAAGTGCGGGGAAAGTGCGGGAAAAGTCCACGCTACCCTGGCCAGCCTGCAATTACGTATGTGCAAAATACCCAACCCAAACACAACTTTTTATAGGACTGGGTTTGATGAGAGCGGGTATCTGGCTGGAAACTTTTCCCACAGTACAGCTAAACTCTTTTAAGTCCAAGGAATCCTTTTAGAGATGGGCTGAGGCGCCGCGAGTCGTCGGCGGACGTTTCCCAGGACAGCCCGGCCCCGCCGAGGCTCCCGAGACGCGGGTTCCGTGCGCATTCCGGCGGCGAGCAGCGCGCACCTCCCGCTCGGCCTCTCCAGATCCAAGTCGGGCTCACTCCCCACCCCCACGGGCAGAGAAGCCCCTCAACTCGGGAATGGAGCCCGCGCCGGGCTTCCGCGGCACCCCTCGGCCCGCACTCCCCGCCCTGCCCGGTCACTTACGTGACGGCCGAAGGGAACGGCTCCTCAGACGAGGGGCTGATCAGCAAAGATTGGAAAAGTGTCAGAGTCAAGGCCAGCAGGCAGCCAGCAGCCATCTTCGCGATCGAAGATCAATCTCGCCTCCCTTCCCAGCCTGGGGAAGGACCGGTGCTGGAAACCGCGGGAGGAGGAGAAGGAGCACGGTCAGCCCAGACCGCGGACGTCTGAGGGCTGGCGCGCCCAGGGCCGGGGCCGGGACGCGGGCTCGCGCCGGGGGCTGCAGGGGCGAAGCCCGGCGCGGGGGGAAGGGGCGGCGGCGGGCGGACCCACTAGCGCGCTTCGGCTGCTCGGCGCCGCGGCTGTCTCGCCGCCGCCATCAAGGGCGACTTTGGAAACAGACCTGGGCAAGCCCGCCTGCGCTCGCGCTCTCGCTCCCTCTCGGTTTCCTCCTTGATTTATTCCCGCGATTGCCGTGGAGAAGGCGGGGGCGGAGGCGGGGGCGGAGAAGGGGTGACGGCACTGGGGAGGGGTGGGGTGGCTGCAGGAATGGGGGAATGGCAGACGGAGAGACTTGTGGCAGAGAGAGAGAGAGAGAGAGAAAGGCTCCGTCTGGCTTCTCCGGGCAAGTCGGAGGGAGGCGGCTGGGGGTGGGCAGGGGGAGGGCTGGGCGTCAGAGCAGTCGGGCGGAGACGGGCCGGAGCAGCCCTCCATACAAGGGAGAAAGGAACTCCCAAAGTCGGCGCCGGCTTGCCCCAGCCGCCCGGCGCGCAGAGGGGGAGCGGAGCCGGCCCCGCGGGGCTCCCCGGGGACCGCCAGCCGCCCGCCGGGTATCCACAGGCTGCAGAGGCTCCGGCCGAGCACTTGGCTCGTGGCTTTGGGGGTTATTTTTACCCAGGCAGGCAGCGTTCCCCCGGCCCTTCTCCCAGACGCAGAATCCACCGCCTGCCTAGGAACCATGGAGAAGTGATTTGACAACAAATGTAGGAGGGGTTTGTATTTGCATTTTAAAGCACCACTTTTGACTCCCTACCAGGTGGCACTGTTTATTTGCCCTGGAGTGCCAACGGCTAGAGCCTCCGGCGTGGCTGAGTGCCAGTTGTGACGGCGGCCCCACGCCCAGGTACCGCTCACCTGGCAAGACAGAGCCTCGGGATCCGGGCTGAGGACAGTCAGAGAAGGACCTGATGCTGTAAAATCCTCCTAGTCCTGCCGTGTGGTAGGACAGGGGTGATGGGACCAATTCTACACCCAGGGAGCATAGTGCCGTGACAAAGGCTTTGTAGCTACCGCCAAAGAGTCTCGAATGCCCTGGTCTGGCCAGTGGGCTGCCCTGCCTTGACAACGTTGCTATAGGACGAGTTCACTTTGTCCCGGTGAGGGCATGAAAAGGGTAAGCAGCAGGAACAGGTGGCAATTTGCAAAATGCCCCTGAAATATGGAGGAGGAATTAAGAGAGGGAGAGAGAGCTAGAGAGTAGCAGTCTGCGGACCAGTTTCACCTCCATCCGCAGGAGAAGCAGTGGCAGGCGTGCCCGGGCCTTCTCGTAGGAAAAAACAGAAGGGTCCTGGGTTAGGCCTCTTCTCCCGACCACACAGGCCTCCTTCAGGAAGGCGCTGATGTACTGGGTGGAAAGGTTTCCTTGAACATCTTAAATTCTTAAGCCCCTTGTAGTAGTATATTAGAGCACTTTTGACACCATTCCTGATGATAAAAAAAAAAAGACCATCTTGCATATGCGTAAAAGGTGTCATTATGGGGAGGCCGTCAGATTTTTAATTAGCCTTTCTTTAGTTTCAGGAGAGCTTATGAAAACAGAAGGACACTTATTAATTCGTAATTGATTTTCCATCTCTCTAAAGGCAACCTCCCCAAACAGGGAAGACTGATAATACTAACTAGCAACGTTTTAAAAGGTGATGCGATTTTATGATGCTTGACCCAGTGATGTTTCCTTCCCCCTTACCTCTCTTCTTTGTGTGTGTGTGCCTTATTTGTTTTCTTTAAATTCTCTACATCTCTATCTTGCTCTCTGTTTCTTTCTTCTTACTCTGAGTGGCCTCACAAAAGGCACCCCACCGTGACTCGAGTTAGTTTGTTTTATGCTAAGCAGATAGAGTGTGGCAGCAGGAGCTAGCATATGAGAGATGAAGTGGGATGGAATGAGATTGAGAACTCCAGCTCAGATGGATATTTTAAATAACTGAAGGTAGCTTTCCACTCCAAAATTAGAGAACTAAATAGTCAAGTCCAGCTTTTTTTTTTTTTTTTTAATGATTCAAAAGCAGATTTTCTTCCCCAGCCTGGGGATTAAGAATGGCAGAATTAGATGCCCATTACTATCTACATGATATGTTGGTATAATAATAGCCACACTGCAGAAAAATATTATATTCTGTCAATTATTTCAATAATGACTTCAGACTTCCTACTAAGGTACACCATTTCCAATTTTATATGTTTAAGAGAAAGAGCTTAAGGAATAAGAGAATGTAATAAAGTTCTAGAGAAGGTAAGACAGGCTTCATTATTAACTTTGTTGGCCTTTGAGCCAAATCGCAATTTCTTTCGATCACTCTGATGAAGCACTGTGTTCTCTAATATCTGAAGCTGTTGAAGAAAGATATTGCTTCTACAGTTCTTTCTGAAAGGGTTGGTTGTCAACTATAAGCCTAAATCATTGCTTAATGCTCTGTTTTGAAGTTTTCCTTTAATTGGTTTTTATCCACCTAAAGCTTTTTAATGAGGATATTCAAAATGTGGCTTTGTTTCTTGTGTATGAAAGGTAAACCAAGACCATTTTCACAACATAGCATTATGTGTCTATTGGATTAACCATAGCCTTCCATAATGAACTGTTTCTGTTCAGTTCTGTTATTTTGGAAAATTCCATGAAAATCAGATCCTATCCCATTAATTTTAATAAAATTTTATTAAGTCACCAAAATTTGCCATTCAAGATAAAATGTTGGGGCTTCCCTGGTGGCGCAGCGGTTGAGACTCTGCCTGCCAATGCAGGGGACACGGGTTCGAGCCCTGGTCTGGGAAGATCCCACATGCCACGGAGCAACTGGGCCCGTGAGCCACAATTACTGAGCCTGCGCGTCTGGAGCCTGTGCTCCACAACAGGAGAGGCTGCGATAGTGAGAGGCCCACGCACCGCGATGAAGAGAGGCCCCCGCTTGCCGCAACTAGAGAAAGCCCTCACACAGAAACGAAGACCCAACACAGCAAAAATAAATAAATAAATAAAAATTAAGAAGTGTTGTAAGAAAGGTTTAAAAAAAAAAAAAGATAAAATGTTTATAAATCATAAAGATTGATGACAAAGCTGGAATTATGGGCTGTGAGCAAGAAGTGAAAAATCAGTATCTACTATTCATTTAAGAGGAAATATTCTGATAAAGTAAAGATTAGCTAAGAGATACAGATGTTTGTATTTAATCATTTCTTTAATAAAGTTTAAAGATCTCATGCAGAGCACTGACTTTTACTTATGACAGATTTATGATCTGTAACTTTTGTCTATCAATTGCTATTATATGTAAATATTTAATTTGTTCATATACATTTCATTTTTATTAATTAAAAATGAACTAAGAACAATATGAACATAATAGCCACAAAATGTTCCCTATTACTCCCTTTTTGTTTTAGGTTATACTATGCATATTGGTAGCATAAAATTCTATTGATATTTCTGTTGTATTTTTCTGTAAGTATGTATGTATGTATAAGCACGATTTTTATTATTTATTTTTCAGTACATCAAATTAATTTCTTCAATATTTCGGATTAAAGAATAGGACAAAGAAACTCTAAAAATGGCCTCTCTTTCTTTTTCCTTTTTTTTTTTTTTCCTCTCATGTACAAACACAGACACAGACACAGACACTAGAATGGAAAATAATTCTCCTTGGCTAGAAAAGTTTTAAAGGAAATGATGAATTTTCTAGCTTTTTGGCATATCTTAAGAAAACTAAGGGAAAAACTGTGACAACAGACCTTATTTTTTTATATGCAAATAGAGTAAATGACCTGTCTCTGAGATAAATGTATACTGAAGCGCCACAATCAGAAATACTTGTGATTTGAGGCCCTATCATGCTTCTGCACGCACACAGATGTGTGCCGAAGAAGGCCAAAGTTAAAGACAAATGGACAGAAAGCTTCAGTTATCTGTGTCCTTGGGGAATATTTTCAGGACATGGGAATACGAAAGAAAGCAACTCAGAAGCTTCAATTCCCAGGAGAATTGTTAAGAAAGTGTGTAGTGGTTTTTAAGTCAGCATTCACATTCAGTACTTTTATACTAAATCAGCACGTTGAGGCCATGATAGAAAGCAACACAGAAAAGACACTATCTTAGTTAACAAATATGGTCAAATATTTCCTAAAAACAAGACAAATATTTAGAAGACATTTTTTCTTGGCCTGAATAATACAGCTATTGACAGATACCGCCTTAAGCTTTTGAGGAAAGAAATGCCTTTTCTAAATGGACACAAAGTAACACGAAAAAGTATTTATTGGAAGTTTATCATTTGCCCTTCAGAGTCTCGTATTGGCAAACTTATGCTAACTTAAGTATGTAGAGAAATTAGCTCTTATATTTAAAATACCATATCTGCAACAAGCAATAGCTTTCATGCTATTCTATTTTTCAATCTCTGTTAATCATAGAACGTTTCATTCATTTTTCTTTTATTTTTGCTCTTCCTCTCCTCCCTCAGCCATTAAACCCAAGCATATCTCAGAAAAAATCAGCACCTACGGTATGACTTTCCATTAAAAACAAACAAACAAAAAAACTCTATTAGAGGGGCTTCCCAGGTGGTGCAGTGGTTGAGAGTCTGCCTGCTGATGCAGGGGACACGGGTTCGAGCCCTGGCCTGGGAAGATCCCACATGCCACAGAGCGGCTGGGCCCGTGAGCCACAACTGCTGAGCCTGCGCGTCTGGAGCCTGTGCTCCGCAACGAGAGAGGCCGCGACGGTGAGAGGCCCGCGCATCGCGATGAAGAGTGGCCCCCACTTGCCACAACTGGAGAAAGCCCTCGCACAGAAACGAAGACCCAACACAGCCAAAATCAATCAATCAATCAATCAATCAATCAAACGTACGCATCTGATTCAAGATCCTCATTAAAAAAAAAAAAAAAAAAAAAAAAAACTCTATTAGACTCTGAAATCTAGATTTCATAGTAAGATCCTTCTCCATAAATAGATGTGGAGTTTTGTTGTTGCTGTTTGAATTGTAAGTTAGAGCACAAAGTATATGGAATTCATTTCCTTAGGCCTACACTGACACAAGGAAGTAGAGAATTCAGTTATTTATCTAAGTATTCACTAGCAACAAAAATGCAATGGGAAGTAGTTAATAAGAGATAGATAGCAACATTTGAAATAACAAAAACTAATAACTGTTGGCACTCTTTTCAGTTGTTTTTTTTTTTGTTTTTTTTTTGTTTTTTAATTTCATGGCTGCAGATATCCATGAGAGAGAAAGGAAAAGATCATTTTTTGATACGAGTCTCCTGAGACTAGGTTCTTAATATGCTTTACACACAATAAAACACCATTATAACCTAGCATATTTCTACAAGCATTTGGGTATGTTAGGAATCAAATTCACCTTCAGTACAGATACATATAATTAATTAATTAGATGAGTGTCCACTGAAGCACCACAAAAGGGTGTTCCTAGGAATTTCTCCTTCTGCAGTAATGAGCACGGGAGAGAAAATAAAAGAGCAGTCATTTGATTTTGGAGCCACGTATTTTAGACTTAGGTGATTAAAATGCCTACTGTTATTACAAAGAAGACATGACGATCTGGTCAGTAAACTTAGAGTTAAAATCCCATATTCCACTAACAGATGACAATGATACAATCTCTTTTTTACTCATCTATCACAAATGGGAGATAAAAACTTCTAATTTTTGTATCTGGAAACACTGGAAAATCAATAGAGCAAACATTTTTATATAATAACAGTATTTTCTTCAAGATATATAAGGTGGTGGGATATAATTTCTAAGGGTTCCTGATAATTTGGGGAAGAAATACTGTAATGCCTAATTGGCTGAAGGATATTGTCATATGCTATCAAATGTTCTATTGTTTTTTTCATAATTGAATCAGTAATATTTCAACATTTTATACCTTTAAAACTAAGAACAGAGATTTGAACAATACTAAAGATAGCTTGCATTGTATACAATTTCAACTTACATAAATTGATTTTTCTCTTTCTTATTCAAATTCCTTAAATTTTACTATAAGGTAACTTGTTCTTTACGAATATGATGCTCTCAATGTCCAAGCTACCTAGAAGAAAAGAATTGATTTCATAAATTTGCCAACCTGGGTGATGATAGTCCAAAGTAAAATGGTGAACTGAATCCTGAGTTTCAAGCTGAGCCTATTTATTACCTGGATGTTACTGCCAGTCTTTCTGTTACACAGAGATCAATCTGTCTTTCGCCAAGATGTCATTCATTTTGTGGATAGAATTTATACTTGTCAGCATACTTGCAGATTAATTTTCCTAAGTTTAAACCAAATGCATAACTTTAAAACATCAAATGAATTCAAAATAAAGATCTTTGTCTTTATTATATTCTAGTAACATTTCATAATCTAGCTGCCATTGATAATGATATAATTTATTTAATTACATCACTCAAGTGGTTAGTAGTCATTATTTGTAATAAGAAGAAGCATGTTTTTTGTTGGGAGGACTGTGTATATTCACTCATCTCTGTCTCTTTCTCTGTTAGTACCTGAAAATTCTTTATATTCAAGACCTGATGTTTCTCAAAAGATTATGAGAGTACTTTCGGATTTCCTATATATTGGACAGACTATACATTTCCTTTAAACTTTTTTTTTTTCCTCAAAATGTGTAACACTTTTCCCTTTCAACAACAACAAAATACTTATCAAAGATGAACTGTCATCATAAACTTAGTTACAACTCGGTGACAAAACTTCAATTCAAGTCTTAACAAATGTCCATGATTCATCAGTGTTCAGGAACAGAGCCCAGTTCTGCTGTTCTTTCCTCTTTTCTTCCCCAAGTCAACCAACCAGCCCCACTCCACCCCTTCTCCACCCCTTCTTTTTATCTTTTTCTTCCCTCACACACAATAGTTGACTGTCTTTAAAACAATACCACAAGAGGGACTCTTTTTTTTTTCTTTCTTTAAAGTAATAAGGAGAAAAGGAAGTGAAAAAATCAGGGAATGCAAAGAGAAATTATCCATAAAAAAGAAAATGGAAACATGAAGGAAGAACAATGCGAAGCAAAGAATGAGTTTGTTCCTGTAACACAGATGAACACAATACAAATGAGAAAGAGGTAGAACAGAGACAGCCAGAAACATGAAGGCCAAAAGTGGGAATGAAACTAGTAGCATATGTGAGGCAAAAGAGTAGGGCAAATCACTGATTTCCATATTTAATCACCTAAAATTTTATTGCTAAACAAATATGATAATCTTCAATACCTCCCTATTTACAGAAAACACGAATAATTTTTCAAGATTCTTTCTCTAGCCAGGTTATGTGATGCTAATGTTTAACCACTTTTTTAAATAAAAAATGTAAATGATATTAAAGCATTATACAAGGTACAACTACTGTATATGTTTACAAATTCTCTATGCATTTGATAGGGACAGAAAATATCATCACTTGACATGTAGGAGTTTTATACGAACTCTAGTAAAAAAAAATAATCCATTTCATATGAAACATTGATTTGTATGTAACAAATACTTTTATACTAAATCACTTGGGAACGTTAATGAGCCTACATTCTTTCCATATTCAACCTCCAGAACCACTTCTTTCTCCCAATACCCTTTTTTTTCCCCCCCCAGAAAAATTCATGAACAATAAGAATGTGTAAATGAGATTAGGAGGAAAGTCAACAGTGACTTAACTGCTTCAATGACTTTGTTCTCACCTGAAAAACTGTTCACATTTAGATAATATTCAGGAAGCCTAAGTGTCGAATGTCCGAGGTTTCATCCCAGGTCTTACATTAATTTGTTCTTAATCAGTGAGAAAACTTGAACTCATCAATCTCTATGACCTCCATCAAATACTCAAATTCTTGACCCCAGATGTTTGGCTGACTCTTAAAATCATTAGAAACTCCTACGTAACTACACAAAAGTATGATCACATGCAGTGGTGTACTAGAAATGGCACAGACGTATCTAACTACAAAACCAAATATCAGTGGTTTAGCAGTTCAGAGATGTAGGCCAAATAACTTTGCTTTTCTGAGCCTCGCTTTTCAATTTTTAAGTATTGGAATAATCCTGTGAGGATTAAAGGATACAGCAAAGTCAGGGATGCTACAGGACAACAGGTAAAACACTTAGCCATGCAAGGTGGAAAATCTTCTCCATCGCTATGGACTTAAGAGTTGAAAAAAAATCTAGTTATAACAAGTCATTTTAAAGAAAACTAAACAATTACATGTAAGAACAATTGACTGGCAGGTAGTATACACTTAATGACTTGTGTGGTACACACATGTTCTAAGGCAGTACCGTTATTTTTCTCATTCTGCAATTTGTATGTGTGCATGCCTTAAAATGTACATAATAGAGTGGTATACTAATGATCAATAAAGGTAGAGACTATTGATTTAGAAAAAAAACATGTAATAAAGGAAAAATTGTCTCAATAAATAAACCATTTTCAAGGCTCAATTTAGGTAGGCAAATTTGACTGGGAAAAAAATAGATGCTGGAAATATATGATAAGGGTTTTTTTTCCCCAATTTGTTATCTTTAACAGCTTTATTGATATATAATTCATAAATCATACAATTCACCCATTTAAAGGGTATGTTCCAATGCCTTTTAGTATTATAGAAAGATTTTCACTACCGTTTCTATTTAAAAAAATCAATCATTACATATTGAAACTAGGAGAGTACTTGATGAGACCTGCAAGTATTAGCTATGCAGATGTAACAAATATTAATTCAACTTAACATTAATGTTAAACAAATTTTAATGACCCTGATACTTAAATTATACAAATTACTGATGACTAGGGTATTTCCAAATATAAAACCTTAGCCTATATTCTCCACATAATCCACCTCAAGCAACTAATCACTATAAATTTTTATATTTAAACTTATATGAAAAAAATAATCATTTGGAGCTCACTCTGACAGATTCATATAAAAACATATAAAAATTATAATTCAGATTGGCATATGCACCTACTTCTTCATTTGTATCATTTAAGTGTATGCTCTGGAGTTTATTTTGTGTTGCCATCTTTACAATGAGAATAGTATTTATGATTCTGAAGGATATGAGGCTAAAAATGGCATTTGCATTCATGAGATGCATCAACTCTGCTTCAACATTTAAACACTGGCTAGAGCTATTTATTGCTTCATGTACTGTTCTTCCATATACAGCAATGTCTTAGTAGGACACCTTCATAGTTCTGATTTTTGAGCCTTTCAATGGAGATGAGAAAGACAAACATTTTATAGAGATGAAATATTCTCACCTTGATCAAGTATATAAGAAGCTTTAAAAACTGAATATGAAAGTACTAGAAAAATTAGATCAATAAAATCCATAACTAAATGCATTTTATTTTGATAACCTCTATTAGATCCTCAAATGTAGCATATGTGGAGTATTTGTCATTTTATTTCTCAGTGAAATATTAAGACAACAAACTGAATTGAGCACATTGTCTTAGAAGTGTTTTTAAAAACTTAAGTAAAAATATTTTCTGAACACCATAATAGTAATAGTAATCCAAAAATACAGTCAATCCCCAAATTGTAAACATATGTTCCAAACAATTGTTTTTATATCAGCCTGTGTTTATAAGGCTGCATTTTCTCATAGAGAGAACATGTAGATTTTAGCTGGCAACCTGAGCATGCATTCAGGTTTCTACTTAGCTTCAAATGCTGTGTATAGAATTACCATTTCTAGTCATAAAGTCTAACAGACTTCAAATAACATTTAAATTAATAACCTTGGAAGTACCAATTGATGAATGTGGGTTTATGGTCATCACTTAATCTCATTAATAGCATTAAGAGTAATTTATTATATTCCATTAAGAAAAAAAGACACATCTTCCCTTTCACACATGTTGCATATATGCAGGAGTACATAATAGAACTGTAAAAACTCACCAAATTGTTTGATGCAAACTAGAAATTTAGCTGTGTCTTTATTAATTTGTTCACATATTTATTCTTTCAGCCAGTAATCTATTCATTTGTCATTAGAACTTGCTAAGAGCTAACTATTCTGAAAGGAATCATGATAAATCATGTATTTATTATATATAAAT
The DNA here is from genome assembly GCF_949987535.1 of Balaenoptera acutorostrata. Classification (NCBI taxonomy): domain Eukaryota; kingdom Metazoa; phylum Chordata; class Mammalia; order Artiodactyla; family Balaenopteridae; genus Balaenoptera; species Balaenoptera acutorostrata. The sequence goes on along the minus strand of NC_080070.1, from coordinate 92,023,960 downwards.
CATAAATTTATATATGTTTCTACTCACCACCCAGAAGTTGGGTGAAATGTGTGTTTGTATGTTATATGTAAATGTTTAGATGAGACACCCACTTATTTTCTAGTCTTAGGATGCATGATATCCTTTGTTACTAAAAAAAAAGTTTCAGAACTTGAAATTTATATCCAGAATACCAGGTCAAACACCATTGTAAATTACACCACAGGTGGGAATGTAAATAAGGCAGCTGCTTTGGAAAAGGTTAAGCAGAGTTACCATATGACCCAGCAATTCCACTCCCAGGTATTTACCCAACAGAGATGAAAACTTAGGTCTACACAAAAACATGTACATGAAATGTTCATAGCAGCAATATTTATAATAGCCAAAAAGCAGAAACAAGCCAAATGTCTATCAACTAATAGATAAATAAAATATGGTATATCCATTCAATGAAATATTATTTGGCAATAAAAATTACTGAAGTACTGATCATACTAAACATGGATGAACCTTGGAAATATGTTAACTGAAAGAAGCCAGTCACAAAAGACTACATATTATGTAATTCTATGTATATGACATGTCCAAAATAGGCAAATCCATAGGGACAGAAAGTACATTAGTGTTTCTTAAGACTATGGTGGGCTGTTGGGGGAAATGGGGAGTGACTGCTAATTGGCATCAGGTTTCTTTTTGGGGTGAGGAAATGTTCTAAGATTGATTTTGGTGATGATGGTTGCCGACTTGGTAAATACATTAAAAACCATTGAATCGTATATTTTACATGGGTGAATGGCATATCAACTTTACCTCGATTATAGTTCAGATATATACCATAGATATATATGGTACAATTTACTATGTTGCAGATTTTGTAGACAATACTGCCTTTAGTCAAGTATCTGGGCTATGGAAGGCACTCTCCAACTATATCATGAAAGAAACAAGACAGAAGGTAACCAAGCCAAAAGCATTACTTGCAAGAAAAATTAAGCAAAATTTGGTATTCTGTCTGTTTAAAGTAAATCCAGCATAGCTGAAATTTGTTTTAATTATCCTCCTAAGAGCCAAGATCAATTCCTGGGAGGGGTGAATTTGTAGAGATGAGGATTTATCCCTCCTAAGCAGTTTCAAAGGACATATTCAGCACCAGGAAACTGAGATAGAGGCTGGACTGAGGTGCTGAGGGTAGAAAATCCTAATGACAGGAGAAAGCTATAGCTGTAACTCTGAAGCTACCTTACCATTCATACATATCAGTGGTTCTCAAATTTGACCAGGCAACATAAACACCTGGAAGACCTGTTAAAACACAGATTACTGGTCCCAAGCCCTGAATTTCTGATACCATAGGCCTGGATGGGGCCTGAGAATCTGCATGTCTAAAAAATTCACAAGTGATATTGATCCTGCTGGTCAGGGGAATTCTGCTGCTTATTCATAAATTAAATGTTTGTAAGTGGGAGATGATGTGAGGTGAGCTAGGGAAAAGTAGAGGAAATGACACACTAAATACAAATTTTGTAAGTCACTAAACTAACTTACAGCAAAGCTGCCAGCACTGGTGGATTATCTTGGTACCGGGTGAGAGGGGTGATTCAGTGAGTGAGCTTTACTGTCAGGTGATACCCTTAATACCAATTCCTGAATTAAATTGCTTGTCAGATCTCCTGCCACCTTTCATGTTTCAAATTCACTGATATCAGCATGCCCCTAAAATAGTTCTAGCAACATGTGAGGCCAAGTTGGAAGTCCACTCTTCATTATGAGAGCTTGAATGTATAAAAGACCACATTCTTCCTGAAACATGTACCTCTCAAGGCCATATCCCTCTCCTACTTAGCTGCAAACTCCACTATCAGATTTATTACATTAGGTTAGTTAAGAAATACATTCAAATGCATGAGCCATTAGGGTGGAAGCACCTGTCCCACTGAACCATAAATATAAATATCCATTTGTCATTATCAACAATTAGTTTATCAGATGAACTAGCTATCACCTTGAAAGGAAATTTCCAGGCTCTATTAGAAGTTACTTTGGTTTTGGTCATTCCAAGTATTTCACTCTGAAATAAAATGATTAAGATATTTTACTTAATTTACCATGAAAATAAATTAGCAAGAACCATAATGTACAAGAAAGCATTATTAACGAAGAGTACTTTAAACATAGTCTTAGCTGTTTCTCAAATCTACTTTGTGTGACATTGAAGGACAATTTCATTCACTTTCACTCTTTTTAATAAGACTTAGAGCCTCATATAGGTCACAGAATCCTTTCAGAGAACAAAAGCAAAAAATAAACAAAACTCCTTATTGGATAGGAACTGGCCTTAAGTGCCTTGGGCAGAAAAGTAATCTGGATGCTCCAAAGAAAATAGGGTTATGAAAACAAAAATAATTCAGTAGAGAAAGTACAGAAATGTAAAATGTAATCCAGTCTTACTTTTTCTTCAGTTCCCCAGGTTTACCAAAGAAATGTGTATCATCTGGAGATAGATGCTTGCTATATGTATTTTGTCAGTATGAATAAACAGATAGGCACACTAGTATAGAGACTGACACTGGTAAATACATAGATTGGGTTACCGTAAGATTTGGAAGTTTAATTTAGAATTCTGTGAGCACAGCGACTTTTGACAACCATTTGCAAAGCCAAAAAATACATATGTAATATTTTAATTGATAAGAAATACTGCACTGTAATTGTAACTATTTGATAATTCACATAAATTACATTTAGTGTATGTTATGGGTTTAAAGCATAAGTGACATCATTAAATACCTTGATACCATAAAAAAAAATTAAATTCCTGAAATGTTAGGGCTACTTTAGCAATAATATATAAAACTAAATAGGTTTGGGCTTCCCTGGTGGTGCAGTGGTTAAGAATCCGCCTGCCAATGCAGGGGACATGGGTTTGAGCCCCGGTCCGGGAAGATCCCACGAGCCGCGGAGCAACTAGGCCCGTGCGCCACAACTACTGAGCCTGCGCTCTAGAGCCCGTGAGCCACGACTACTGAGCCCACGTGCCACAACTACTGAAGCCCGCGCGCCTGTGCTCCACAGCAAGAGAAGCCACCGCAATGAGAAGCCTGCGCACTGCAACGAAGAGTAGCCCCACTCGCGGCAGCTAGAGAGAGCCTGCGTGCAGCAACAAAGACCCAAAACAGCCAAAAATAAATAAATTAATTAAAAATAAATAAATAAAATCTTGGGTTTAAAAAAATACTAAATAGGTTAATTATTATTACGATATACTCAACATTTCCAAGTGTTATCACCTATAAAATTTGGTTCTATTTATACTTCTTTTATATAAAATAATAATACTGCTGTTAATAGTCATATGTATATACATATGTTTCTCTTTAATACAAAAGTTTTTCTAACCTTGGAGGTGATGGGACAAGATTATATTTACACATACCTTAAAATAACCAAGACCCTTAAAAATAAAAATTGAGCATCATGCTAGATTATACCAATGTGTTTTATCTTATTCTTACTTTTAAAGGAATATTCAACAGAAGAGGCATTTTTGTACCTAAAGAATTATAAATTTAACACTGATTAAAGTAGTCGCAGAACTAACTACACAATCATGCTGCGGTTTTCATAAATTTTGGTGTTTCAATGGTGGAAAAATGAACCAACTCTAAAGTTAATTTTTTGTCTTATAAGATTAAGCTGTTTTTGTTTGCTTTATTTTTACTAGTTATATTGGTAGTTTCGATATTAGGTTAACATTGATTTATGTGAGAAATAAAACTTTACATTTAAGAACTTAACATAGAAGGTTTTTTGTTTTTGTTTTTGCTCATTTAGTAATCCAATGCAGGCTCGCTTGTCACCAGGCAGGTTGCTCCTAGTGGTAATTAAAGGAAACAGGTTCTTTTCTTCTCATAGCTCCTCTGCTTCCTAGGGCCCTGGAGTCCTTTGCATCCAAACAAAAGAAGAAAGGGAGACGGGGCAAGGAATCTCCACTTCTTAATAGCTTCTTCTCTCATTCTCTTGTGGTAACTAGTGAAATGGTCCTGCCTGGATGCAACCGGAGGTTGACAGACGAGGTCTCTGTGGGAGCAGTAACTTCCCATAAATACTATGGAAGCTGGAGCACAAATTTTGGTGAACTGTTAGCTGTCTCTGCCACAGGCTATCCTGCCATTGGCAGGAGAGCCAATGTCAGAACAATGCTGAGTGAGAAAGATTTGACCATCTATTGCTGGCTTTTAAAATGGAAGAAGAACATGTGCTAAGGAATGTAATGGTCTCTAAATGCTGGAAAAGGCAAAAAGCAGATTGTCTCCTAGAAGAAGTAGTGCAGGCCTGCCAACATTTTGATTTTAGTTAGTCCAGTGAGACTCATTTTGGATTTCTGGCCTCCAGAACTGTAAGATGATAAATTTGTGTTGTTTTAAGCCACTATATTTGTGGTAATTTATAATAGCAGCAATAGATATTTGATCACAATTCCTGTTATTATAAATTAGGGGGGAACAGAGGCTTTAGAAAAAAAAAATTTTTTTTAGGCCAGGTTCATGTTTTGTTTTGTTTTGTTCTTAACAATAAAATTATCTAAAAATATAGAGGCTTCTGATCTAATTCCATCAGTACCAAGTTACAATTACCATACTCAAAAGTTCTTTCTTAGACATCACACTCATCAGCTTTAGTTCTTTTCTTTTCCTCCTTCCCTCTATCTATCTCTATATTTCTCACTCTCTCCCCTTAATATCAGTTGCATTAGGACGATGTGAGATTATAAACTTCTTTGGATTGCAATACTCTTAATCTTTGCCATAGGGCTGAACTTTTCATTCTGTTCTTTCATGAGCCCTTCTTGTAAAATTCCTTTAAGTCACACAAGAAACATCCATTATCTTCATTATGGGTTTTTTTTTTTTCTATGTCTTTTTTAGAAAGAACTATAGGTCTGGTAGTTATGTAATTTCCTTACTAAGTTCTGCTGGTGACACTGATGAAATCTGCATAACATGGGTCTCTTTTCCTAGCCTGTTAGATCAGTTTCTTTGCTGACCACCTCCTGACCATTGAACCAATGCTGCATATTTTAGGTTTTTGTTCTGGTATCACCCCAGTTCAAGGAATCAATCACTGCATTCGTTTGAGAATGTTAACTGTTTTACCAATAACCCCATATGTTTCAGTGGCCCACCAAAATGGGCATTTTTTTCCTCATTCTGTTAACAGCACAACATGGGGATTCACCTAGATGTTATCAGGTTGCACCCCAAACCTCCCTGAAACTCACAGTCATCTGCAGGAGATAGAGAAGAGAAGGCAGGCTTTCTTTTTAAAACATTTGATATAAGAATAACTCACAGAATTTCTGCTCACATTTCAATGGAAAGAACTAATTACATGGTCCTGTCTAGGTGCAAAGACACTGGGAATATATAGTCTTTTTTTGTAGCATGGGCTCTCCATAGTCAGTTTTATACTATGCAAGGAGGGCTACACATTTTGTTAGACAGTGAGCTGTTTTTGCTACTAATGCATATTCATCATACTCGAAACAGAGTATTTTTAAATTTTTCTTATATATAAAGGTTTTGCTAACTAGGACGATGTCCCTAGCCAGGATGGAAAACCACTGCTTTAGAGGTATTATGCTACATCCTGGGAGGAGGAGTAGCAAGCATGAAAATGTTGAGTCTTTGGAGAATGAATACTTGAATAGGTACTGAGATAAAGGTCAGGAAAACACAAGGACTGTAATAGGCTCTGGGGGAAAAAACCCATTAAAAAAAAAAAAAGAAGAAGAAGAAGTACAATGATCCCTGTCCTTTTGGACCTTACAATTTTGTCAAGGAAAAGCATTAAATAAATCATACATATAATTACAAAAGCTGAGAAGTGCTATAGATGAAAAGTCTAAAGTACCATAAGAGAGTTCAAGAGTAAGACTTAATACCAGTTGATGAATTAGTAAGTCGTTTCTCAGAGAAAGAAAGATAGAAGAGGAATGATGGTTAGGAAGGTAAAGAGTAGGGTTGAGCCGCCGCAGGGAGAGGAAAACTGTGTGAAGACATGGAGGCATGTTTCCATTCTGATAGAATGAGGTAGCTGGTAGAAAACCAAAGTCTCTTTCAAGAACAACTAGAAAAGTCACATAAAACATTTAGAAAGCACCAAAGATCTTCAAAATCAACCATGGTAAAGAGGCCAGAAGTCTGGAGAAGTGGGAACTGTGAAGAGGGAAGCTAATATTCCTCAGCAAATGCCTGAGAATATGGGCTTTTCTTGGGCAGAAGATCACTCACTGCTGGAGGACAGGGAAATGATGAGCGATCTCAGCAGTCTTGTAAGGCTGAAAGAAAAAAAAAAAAAAAAGCTCTGCAGGGCCAAGATCCAAGTTCCTGATGAGAAGAGAGGTTTGGAGAATTATGTCTCACGCATGGCCAGTTTAACTAGCTAAGAAGAAATCTTCTGAAAAGCATAAGAGTTTTCAATAGTTTCATTGTGCCTAGGGGACAAGAATTAGAGTTCTAGACTTGCAGGAAAAGAGCTCATTCATTTTAAAGCCCTACAGGAGTATGCCCTAGGAGCAGGAGAAATGCAGAAGCAGACAAAATATCATCAAAATCTCAACCCAGATGTTGGTGATTCTATTAAGGAGATCAGTCTGTATATTTTCTTAGAAGAAGAAAGGAGAGGATAACATAATTTGGAATCTCTATTTTTTTAAAATGCCTAATGTTAGTCAGACATTCTAGAGATGCTAAAAGATCAAACCACGTGATTAAACATTTAGAAAACTTAAGAAAATAGAAATAGATTTACAGTGATCTAAATAGTGGAGAAAGCAGACAAGGACATTCAAATAATTATGATTAATGTATTCAAGAAAAGAGAGAAAAACATGCAGAAATAAATAAAATTCTGAAAATTTCTGCCAGAAAATCAAAAACTAAAAAAAAAAAAAAAGAATCAAATGGAAATTTTAGAACTGAAAAATAGCTGCATTTAACAGCATATTGGACATGCAAAAGACAAAACTAGGGGACTGGAATACAGACTTATGGAAACTATCCAGATAAAAAAGAAAAAAAGGAAAAGAAAAGTATGTACAGACCTGCAAGACAGAGTGAAAAGGGCCTAACATACATGTAATTGGAGTCTCACAAGGAAAGGAGAGAGAATGGAGCAGAAGCAGAGAGAATGGTTGAGAATTTTTAAAACTGAGGAAAGATATCCGCTCAGAGATTCTGGAAGCACTGTGAAACTCAATCAGTATACATAAAAAGGAAATCACATTTAGGCACATAACAAACTGCTGAAAATCAAAAACAATGAGAAATTTCTGAAAGCAGTTTAATGAAACAGAGGCAGGAAGAGTTTGCCACATTCGAGGAAAAAAATTTAAAAGTCAAACTTGAACTTCAGTTAAAAAAAATAAATAAATAAAGGAGGAGTGATTCAATAGGAGGCTGCAAAAGGAAGAAACAGGTAAAGTTATAGAGAATCTTGAAGGATTTTAGATTTTATCTTAGGGTAAGAAAAAGTCATTGAAGTCATTGAAGGACTGAATTTGGGAACTGCATGATCAAATATGCACCATTAAAAGTTTACCTTTGCAGTTTTGAAGAGAATGGATTGGGCAGGAAGCAGAAATAGTGGAGATCAGGAATCTGGTTACAAGAATTAGGAGCAAAAAATATTAAAGATGGAGGCCCATTTGGAATGACCAGGCACAAGTTCAGAGAACAGCTACCAGCAAGGTCTCCATGTGGTGAGTGAGATCTTGTAAAGACGCCTCTAACCAGTGCTTGTTGGGATCCCGTCAAGACCGAAATTACTGGACAGGGTCCAATGATCAGTGATCAAGTCTGTGGGGAATTAAAGGCTGCCAAGGTGAGGATCTAGCAATGTGATACTGCTCATAGATCCTGAAAAGATACTTTGTCCATCATTTTGTTTTTATCTGTATAATTTTAAAGATGTTGAGGCTACATACGGTCACAATGCAGATAAAACATCTAATTGGATTAATGGAAGTTAAGGAAAATAACAAGTGTTATGCACTTATTCGTGTCAGACACTGTGTTATATGTTTTATATATATATATATCATCTCACTGAATTTTCACAACCACCATGTGAAGGAGGTCTTATATCCCTTATACAGGTGAGAAAATTGAAGCTAAATTTAAATGATTTGTTGAGGGAAACAGGGATTATCAAACTTGTTTAGGAAGGCACACTGCCAAATAGCAGCATTGGAAATAAACAGAGGTCATGGACTTTAAAGCCTGTGTGGTATTTTTACTCTATCTTGCTCTTTAGATCTTCACAACCTTGTTCAGTTTTCAGGAATGACTGAAGTGAAGGCAGAATTTAGGTTCTACAGAAAGTTAGGCTGGTAAAGGTATCATCATTGCTGCCTCAGGTTGTAGGACCACAAGGTAGGGTAATAAAGAGAAGGTGACTCAGTTTCAATGATTATTATGATCGTTTTTTGCCCAACTTGGTGAGTCACATATAATTTTGTTTTATGATGATGTCTGCTAACAAGAATGGTAAAATATTAATAAGCATACATAATTCCGCAGAACAAGGTCATCACAATGATAGAAGAAACAAAACAAGAGACAATTACAACATTTTAGAAACAATATATAGAATCTAATCATTTTTCTTTGTTTCTAACAGTTTGTGATTGTTTCTGTGTATAAGCCTCTAAACGTGGCACCACCCTTAGTCAGTTTTCAGTTAAGACTGAGCTGTAATTATGGGAAATAGTATTATCCAATTCTAATCTTTAATGAAAGATTATGTGACACATCAAAAATCCTACACATCGCATAAGACATTGTTTGGGAAGAGGGACTTGAAATAGAGAGAGATTCAGTGATGCGTAAGAATGCCTTTAATCAACGTGACCTAATACCTTTGCTACAGATTCCAAACTCAGTATCTCAACAAAGATGACTAGTCTTGAGAAGAGTCAGGAAACTGTTGAATTTCTTAAAAGGTGAACGTAGAGGCTTGGACAGACTTTTACTCTTATAGCCCCTGACACAGTCTGCCTAATTTCCATGAGACCAAATGAAATCCCCATAAATGACCTAGTTATAGTCTAGGCCAGACTGAGGGAGGTTCATGGAAGCTTTGCCAGATTGGCTAAGAAAAATCAATCACTCATCTGGGGACCATGATTCTAGGAGACTTTATGGTGTTAAGAAATGTATAACTGTGTATATGGTGGACGGATGTTAACTAGACTTGTGATGATCATTGAATCGTTATGTTGTATACCTGAAACTGATATGTTAAATGTCAATTATATCTCAATTAAAATAACAAAAAGAAGGAACGAACCCATCTGGAATGAGATTAATATCCCCATTCTGCCACTTACCAGTGTGAAACCTTTTCAAGTTTACTGAGATTTTATTTGCTTAGTTTACTAATGTGAAAAATAGAAATAGTAGTAGGACCTATATCCCATGGAGTTATTGAAGTGGTTAAATGAGTTAATGTATATAAACTGAGAACACTGTCTGGAAAATACTCCATAGACATTAGATACTATATCCTCATCATCATCATTTTAATGTTATTGTTAATATGTCACATGACCAGCATTTCTCTGTTCTTTCCAACTTTCCCTTTGGGATTTCTATTTTCTCAGACTGCTTAACTATTTTACTCCTCTTTCTTAGTCATTATTTTCCATCTTTATTTTTCCATGTTTTTTCCTTCCTCTTTCCCTCATTCCCTTTCTTCCTCACTTCCTTCCTTTCCTTTATAACTCCATGTTTTAAATTATTTTAAATTTAATATTTGACATGCACAAAATAATAAAATATTTATTACAGATTGTAAACTGAAATGAATAATCATAAACTGAACACTTCCATACCTACCACTCAGGTTAGGAAATAGAGCATTACCAGGACACCTTGAAAGCCCCTGCTTGCCTCGCCCTGGTTCCATCAACCCTTCTCATTTACCATGAATTCAGTAATATCGAACTTTTTCTTTGCCATAACTTTATCTCTAAGTATTTTTTTGTTTATTTTTTATTTTTTTTAATTTGGCCGCACCGTGGCTTGTGGGATCTTAGTTCCCCAACCAGGGATCAAACCCAGGCCTCGGTAGTGAAAGCACCTAGACCTATCCAGTGGACCACCAGGGAATTCCTAATCTCTAAGTATTTTTATCTCCTATGTCTGTATTTCCAATCAATCAGTGTTCTGTTTTATGGTACACGTTTTAAAATTTTATATAAATGGAATTTTACTGTATATACTCTTCCATATCTTATTTCCCTGCTTAATCTCATGACTCCAAGGTAGATTCATGCTGAGTTTAGCTAAAGACCATTCATTGTTGTTGTTGGTTAACATTCCATTGTATAAATTTACCACAATTCTCTGAACCATTTTATTGCTGATAGATCCTTACGTAGTAGTTCCTAATTCTTTATTCTCACCAACAGTGTTTCTGTGAACATTTTTGCACCTGTTTCTTGGCTCACACATTTGAGAATTTCTTTAGCATACAATCCTAAGAATGAATTGTTGAGTAGTTGGGCATGCACAATTTTACTAGATAATGCCAAATTATTTTTCACAATAGCTATCATGCTTCACATCCCAACTAACAATGTATAAGAATATGGGCTATTCCAGAGCCTCACTTACACTTGATAGTATTTTTTTTTTCCTGCTACAGCAAGAACTGAAAATGAAATTTACCTGGAATTCAGAGCCTAAGAATCTACAGTATTTTGCTAGGCCTAAAGACATGTATTGTTTTATCATAGTTAGCAGTTTCATCTTTGAAACTTCTAATATTTTTACAACTTTGGTAGATGAGAATATTGGAAATAATAATTTGTAAAAATTTAAATTTTTCAGTAACACAATTGGTACTCCTGTGATCAAGCACATAAAAGAAAAAAAAAAAGGATGTAACACAGCGGGTTATATGGTTAGACAGCGGGAAACATAACATTGCTATATGAGGATGTTGTCAAGCTGAAGGGCATTCTCTATAGAAAGGTTAGGGATCAAGGATACAGAGATGAAATTCCTCTGCCATGATTTTTTGGAAATAGTATTGAGTCATGCCAGCTAAGCTTGGTGTGAAGGCCGACTTGTCTCAAACCATTTGCATTCTATGGCTCTTTTAAGTCCAATGACAATGGCTAAAAAATCAGATGAAATAATTTGCACTTTCTATTGAAACTGTCTGCATATGTTTCCAGTAATTAATGCTTAAAAAAATCTATTTCTCTATATTTAATATTCTTTATAATAGAAATTACTGTGGTGTCCAATGTTAGAGAAGTATAAAGTTTGGTCTCATTAGCAAAAAAAAAAAATATATATATATATATATGTATATGCTTGGGGGTGGGGTTGGGCGAAGACTGCTTGGGAAGCAAGAGTCTTACAAAAATTATCAGGCCCACAAAAATTCCATTTGGGCTGCCAAATTTGCATTAGTCCCACCCACAGTTTGAAATGTCACCCCGCCCTCTCTTTGCCATCTGCACCACCACCTACTGATTCCTATGTCTCTAGTCTTAGAGAACAGAAGCATCTGCCTATGACAGGCACATTCAGAATTGCCCCCCAAACACAGATTCAAATGAAAAATTTAAAAAGTGTATTAAAGAAAAGTCAGGATGTATATTTCTTTTAAAGTCAGAACTTTACCATCATAAGGCTTTCAAGCTGGTTTCTTTTTCCCTGATTCCTTCCATTTCATAAGCATACAAAAAAAGAGAGTGTTACCATGATGGATCTAAAATCACTTTGCTGGATTAGTAACATAAAACCTGTGCAAATTTCTTTACTTGTTGGTCATTAAATAATGCAGGTATTTTCCACTGATAACTTGCCATTTATTAATTGATTCCTTCAATACATAGTTTGGGCTATATGATATGTAGAAGATCAATAAAATGTTTTCTCTGCTCCTGAAGACCGTGATCTACGCTAGTGAGATCTAATAGAGATATAATGTGTGGCAAATATGAACATTGTAAATTTTCTAGTAGCCAGGTTAAAGGGATTAAAACAAAAAAGTGAAATTAATTCGAATAATATACTTTATCTCAATATATTTGAGATGTTACAATTTCAACATGTAATCAAAATAAAAAAATTTATTGTGATACTTTGTATTCTCTTTCTGGTGCTATTTTCAAAATGCAGTGCATATTTTACATTTGCAGCATAATTCAGCTTGGACTACCCACATTTCAAGTGTTCATTAGTCACATGTGGTTAGTGGCTACTGAACTGGCCAGTATAGTTAGCAGACAGATGCTATTCATTCATTATTCCAGGGTGAGGAAAATAGCAAATAAATAAATACAGTGCAATCAAGGTGTGATGCAAATGACGAGGGGTATTTACAAAGAAACCAGTTAATCTTAAGAGACTGGGAAGGTTTTCTAAAAAAATTTTAAGCCAAGGACTGGTTGATGAACAGGAGTTTTACCAGCAAAACAGAGAAGCATTGGGGGGGTGCGGGTGGGGGGAGAGAGAGAGAGATCTCCAGACCAAGAGAATAACATGTGACACACTGAGGCTCTGAAATAAGTCCAGTAAAGAGAAGGACATGCACTAGATATGGCAATTGATTATGTATAGTGGATGAATGTTCAAGATGCAATGTAGAATGGAGCGATTCTGGGGTTAGGAATGAGGGCAAAATTTTAGCCAGAACTTGAAGAATGTGTTGTTGTTTTAAAAATGGATGAGGATTAGGAAGGAGAGGTGGTTTCCCAGGCAGAGTATAAACATTAAAGCTGTAAAAACAGCATGGCAACATGGGAAATTTGAGGTAGTTCCTTCAGGCTGATAACTAGGGTGTTGTTGGAAATGGCAGGAAATGAATCAAAAGAGCAACACCAGCGCCAGATCACAAAGGGCTCTGTTTGCCAGGATCAGTGTGAATTTAGTGCCATAGATGAGCTGCTGTCGAAGAGCAAGCCAAGGTCATGATCAGGTTGACACAGTAGAGCCATCCTTCTGCATTGTACAGGTCCTATCAGAGGGCAGGAAGACTGCAGGGAAATGTCATTTAAGAGGCCCACGATCTCTCAGAACTGCCTTATTTCTGTTATCTGAAGAATTTTTTATGTAGTAGTATTAGAATTCTTATTTGACTGTTGTCTGGTCATTTAGGCATGTGGATAATCATGAAATTGAAGACTTCTGATTGTTTCCACGTGTTAGTCAGGTTGGGCTGCCATAACAAAATACCATAGATTGGGTGGCTTCAACAACAGAAATTTACTTTCTCACAGTTCTGGAGGCTGGAAGTCCAAGATCAGGGTGCCAGCAGGGTTGGGTTCTGGTAAAAACTCTCCTCCTGGCTTGCAGATGGCTATCTTCTTGCTATGACCTCACGTGGAGGGGAGAGAGATCTGGTGTCTCTTCCTCTTCATATCAGGATACAAGTCCTACTGGATTAGGGCTCTACCCTTATGAGCTCATTTGACCTTACTCACTTCCTCAAAGACTCTATCTCCAATACAGTCACATGGGGAGTTAAGGCTTCAACAGATGAATTTTGGGAATACACAATTCAGTCTATAGCATAGCCTGAGCAGACCAAAACACTTAGCCTTGATCTTTAGGTACAGACCACCTTGGGTCCTAGGTATCACCCTGTTTTCTGGCAGGGGTAACAGGAAAAGTCCAAAATCTGAGCATGTCAGCCTCAAACGAGTCTCAAATGTCTATTATTTTCCTGAATAAACCTATGAAGTAGATTATTACATTTTCTTATATACCAATTAATCATATTTTAGGTACCAGAGTCTTGCAAAACAAAGAAAATTCTTGCTTCTTGATCCCTATATTGTTGCCTTGCAACCTGGTACTTTACGACTTTAGCCTTTGCCACTTTGCCTTTTCTCATCTCGCAATTCCAATGAAAACCATTCTTTTGATAATAGAATCCAGTATCCTAGAAGCTGGACACACATGGTACCTTCTAAGCATGTTTGCAATTCATTGCTTGGATCTAATTGGTTTTCAGGTTATGACGGGGTCTTTTTTTTAATGTTTATTTATTTATTTACTTAGTTGCACCGGGTCTTAGTTGCAGCAGGCGGGCTCCTTAGTTGCAGCTCCAGGGCTCCTCAGTTGCGGCTCACCAGCTCCTTAGTTGTGGCATGCAAATTCTTAGTTGCAGCACGCAGGTGGGCTCTAGTTCCCTGACCAGGGATCGAACCCGGCCCCCTGCACTGGGAGTGTGCAGTCTTATCCATTGCACCACCAAGGAAGTCCCTCTGACTGGGTATTGATAAACCATATGCATTCTTCAAGGTCTATCTTATATGCCACCTACTAAATAAAGAATTTTCTCATTTCATTCACTGGAAATGACTTCTCTTTCATTTGAGCTCTATATGATTTATTGGTATATTTTAAATAATAAGCTTTCATCTTCTAAGTTTTGTCTTATATTTTTTGTAACAGGATTGCAGCTTGCATTTGACACACTACAGTCTCGTTGACAGTGAAAAGAATTGTAAAGAAAAAGTTTTGGCATTAGGATAGTAAAGGTATATGTTTGCCCCCCTTTGATAGTGGTAATAAAGGAGTTTGCTGACAAAGGGACACTTGATCAAATACCTGAATGAAGTGAAGGAGCAACCTATGGGACCACTGAAGGACAAAGGGGTCCAAGGAGTGGGTCCTTAGACCCTAATGCAGGTGCTCCTTGCCTCGGCAAAGGAATAATAATGAGGCCAGTGAGCCTGTAGCAGAGTGAGCAGTAGTTGGTGAGTGCATCAGAAAGGTACCTAAGGACGAGATGAAGAGGAGCCTCCTAGACCACAGTGAGAGATACGGATATTTTTGTGAGTATACTGTGAAACCATTGCAGGGCTTAAGCACAGAGAGACATAATATGACTTATCTTAAAAATATCATATTGACAGGTGTGTGTGTGCAGAATAGATTTAGAGTGGACAAAACTAGTATCAGGGAAACCAGTTAAGAGATTATCAGGCAAAAGATGATAGTGGCTTAGATTCAAGTGGTGGTAGAGGAGATGGGTGGAAAGCAACCAGATATTGAGTGTACTTTGAATTTACAGATGGTCAAACCTGCTGATGGATTTGAAATTAAGTATTAGTTTAAGAGTGGAGTCAAGACTGATGTTGGAGATTTTCAGCTGAACAAGTGGGTAAGGTGAACATTTATGGAGAGAGAAAAGGCAGGAGGAGGAATAGGCCTGGGGTAAGGAATGTGATTTCCATTTTAGGTATGCCAGTTTTGAGGGGGCATGTTAGTTTTAAGACTTCAATTTGTCATGCAAGTGGAAATGTTGAGTAGGCCATCGGGTATGTTTGTTAGAGCTCAAAAGTGAGGTTTGGATGGTAGATAGACATTTGTGAGGTTTGGCCTACACATAGACACTTGTGGCAAAGAGGTAGCATATACTCAGATTTATACACTGTCCTGGGGAACCTTACTGGCTTCCGCTGTGGGATGGTTGGTCTCACCATGTTTCTAGTGAGATGGGCTCTGACCCTTTGTTGCACCCTATTGACACTCTCTAAGGCTCTTCATTCCAGGCATTTGTACTTCCTTTGCAGAAAACCTCTAAGGCTTTACCTTTTACACCAACCTTCCCATTCCCCCAGGGCACCTCCATCTAGACACCTCCTTCCTTCCTTGGGATGGATCACAAAGACGAATTCTCCAACAATGTTGAAGCCTCTTCCATGATCTGCCCAGGAAAATGAGGTACTAACTCCAAATATTTTTAGTTTCCTCTGATACTTGTCTTGATATTTCTACAGTGTTTTTCAAACTCACACAATGTCATGGAGAAAGGGAAAATATTTTTCCTTTTTCTCTCCTGTAATTTCTCCTTGCTCACAACTTTAGAAACCTCTTTAAAACATTTTCTTCCACAGGTGGCAAGACTCACTTACTTGATGTTTCTCTCTCACAAGAGATCTAATACTCCAACTCAGAGGGCTGAAATCTTAGTATGCTAACGGACATCTAAAGAATTTAGAAAATCCTTTTCTTTATCAAAATCACCTGGAGTTTAGACAGTTGTCTTGCAAGACACACACACACCCCCAAAACTACTTTTGTTCTTAAAAATTGAACAGTTACTTCTTTCTCTTTCTTTAACAGCCCCAATTCTTCCCCTCCCACCACCAACACCCACCCCTCCACACACACATACACAAAGATAGCTGATTGGGAGACGATTACATAGCACAGAAAGATGAGAGAAAAGCACCTTAAGATATTTTAAAGGATTATTACATCTACCACATGGGTGAGTATATATGAAAAATTTTAAATTCCTTTTAATATATTATAAGCCTCATTGGACACTGATTTTGTTTCCCTTTTTTCCTTTAATTTAAAAACATTTACTGAGTACCTATTGTGGTCCAAGCACTACCCTGGGTGCTATATAAATAGGGATGAATGAGATAAAAGAGGTCCCTAGCCTCACGGAGAAAAGTGTTAGGAAGAAAAACATAGGACAATGGGATAACTAATATAGCACTCAGGATGCTTCCTGTTTCAAGTTACTGGAAAAAAAAATATTTTTTGTCAGTAAGGACATTTATTACCTCACATGATATGAAGTCAAGGGCTAGAAAAGTTCCAGGACAATTAATTCAAGAGCTCAGTTACCTCATCAGTTATAGAAATCTTTCTTCTTTGCCATTTTCAGCATGTTGGCCCGTCATTTTTGCCTAGATATCTCAGGGTTCCAAAAGAGCTGAGAGAGTCTCAGATGTCAGATATCCTGGGGTAGTAAAGGGGGCATTCTTTTTAAGAGATACAGTTTTCTAGAAGTGTAATGCCTTGTCCCCACCCAGAGCTTCCTGTGAATTGTTTGATAGGCTTATGCCTAAACTGATTGGCAATAGTTTGAGATAGTCCTGATGGCCTTACATTAACTGAGCCATGCCTTGGGGCTGGGAAGAGTCCAGTCTCCCTTGAAGACTCTGTTCTTCTAGTGGATGTGAAGATTCTGTTACCAAAGAAAAATAACTGTATAATAAGCAAATAAGAGTGTCTGCTACAGTGAAAGGCTGGTTTGGAAGGAGTGAGAGCTCCAAGAAATCTCTCTGAGATAAAATTGAACTAAGATGTGACCGATGAGAAAGACACAGCCACATAGAAATCTGGGGGAATAGTACTGCAGGCAAAGTGAAGAGCAAGAGAAATGGACCCAAGATGGGGAAAAGTTTGATGTGCTTGAGGAACATACGAAAGACAGTATGACGGTCAGAGAATATCAGGGAGAGTGCATGAGAAGAGGACCAAGAAATAAGCACTAACTAAAGCTCCAATATCTTGTAGGCCACTGGAAGGAGTTGGTTTTATTTCTACTGGTAACTGGGAGTCACTGTAAGATTTTTAAGCCTGGGAAAATTTTAAGCCATTTTAAAATGGTCAATCTGGTTGCTGTATAGGGACGAACTACACTGAGCCAAGAGTAAAAGCATTTAAGAAGCTAAGGTAGTAGAACAAGCAAGAAATGATAATAGCTAGGATGACAGTAGTGTGTTAAAGATGGTGAGCAGGAGTCAGATGCCAAGTGTATGTTGGGATGACGCTGACGTGACCTACTAAGGGATCATCTGTCAAGGATATGGAAAAGAGAGAAACCGAACATAACTTCTGAGTTTGACGCTTGAGCAAATGAGTTGATATTTGTGGGGATTTCTTGAGGAGAAACTGATCTTGTTGACCTGGGGATAATCAAAAGTTCTTTTTTGGGCATTTTGAGTTTGACATGCCAATTACACCCTAGTAGAAATATGAATAGAGAGTTGAAAATGTGAGCCTAGAGATCTGGACAGGGTTCTCAGATGTGGATTTTAATTTGGGGGACTGGGTAAGATCACCTAGAAAAAAGTTAGATGGAGAAGAGTGCTAACAACTATATCCAAAGTCATGTAAATGAAAAATATTGCCTGCTATATCAGTAAACAAAGGATGTTGCAGCCACCGAGCCATCACATTACAGCTGCCCTGATGGTGAGCCCTGAGGGAACTCAGGATGAGAAAACACTGAATATTGGCCCTAGATAACTGAGGTGCATATCAAAGGAATGATTTCAGTCAGCCCAGACTCTTGTATCTTCCCATACACAGAAGAGCGCTAAATTCCTTAACTTGAGATATCTGGGTTTCTTTAATTAACGGTAATCTTTTGATGTTCCAGCTACCTTGCCTTTTTTGCAAAAGCTCCTATATATCCTGGTTCCCCGACCTTGACTCTTTGGAGCAGTCCCTCAGAGTGATCTGAGAGTCCTGTCTCCCGGGCTTGAGGTCCTCAGAATGTCTGCCGAATAAAACATAACTCTCAACTTTTAGGTTGTGCATTTTTTTTTCAGTCGACAGGCATACTAAAATGTAGAGTTTTATCAGATGAGTAAAGTTAAGCAAAGTAACCCAAAGAGGAGCTACCAATAAAGTGAGAGGAAAATCAAGATATTGTGGCATCTTGGAAATCATAGAAGGAAGTGCTTCAGGGTTGAGAGGTAATCAACTTTGTCAGTGCTGCAGAGTGGTGGAGTGAGAGAAGGACTTTGGATTGACCAATGGCTTCTGCAAAATGGGGGTTTTTGATGACTGTGATAATGGCCTTTAACACAGTCAGCTCTATTTAAAGAGTTGTTGAGTTAAAATGATATTTCTGGTCTGGTTTGCCTTATTCACTCTCTCCCTATTGTCCCAAACTCCAATTGTGATTGACATCTGAAATGTAAACAGTTTTAATGTAACACAATACATATTTTTACTGTATGTGGCCTTAATGATTAGCCACTCTTATACAGCTTGATTTAACATATTGCTGGTAGTAATTCTCCATAGATCTCTTGGATTTCTGTACACCCTGCTAGCAGTAGAACCGACAGCCTTTTTTCTGGACTGTCTTCCCAAGGATGTTTGTACATATAGGGAATAATCTTTGAAATTGAAGATAGTGTCTCCCTCTGGAGCAAAAAGCTGGTTTGCTTACTGTTGTGTGTAAATGTGTCTCCTACTGGGGCAAAGGTCAGTCAGACTTAATGTCCATTTTAAAGGACTTGTTCCCTAAGCTCAGGACTCCTCTCCAATAATGTAACCCACTGTGTGTATGGGTAACATTTGTCCCTCTTCAAATCTCCCTGTAGGAAGTGGGGCACAGACATAAATGCTGATACTCTAATATCGACTCATACCACAAGGAATAAAGTCCTCTATCTTTGACTCAGAAGTCTCATGTCTTTTGTCAGCAACCATGAAACTGTGGCAGGCCAACTTGTTAGCTTGCAAGTATGATAAAATTTCCAACCTACTTGACACATATTATGTACCTCAGTGATCTAAGCTGAAGATAATGAAAACAATGATTTCTTTCTAGCTTTTAATATTTAACCCCCAATAATTCTCCCATTACATAAAGTTTTTGCTCTATGAAAACGTATAGAAACTGTGCACTTTCAAGCCTTAAGTAAATGATTTTGACGGCTATTTCCCCTAGAAAAAGAGATGTTAATTGCAAACATTTGGTAAAATGAGGTATCTTGAACAGACATAGGGGGTATATTATAAGAGGATTTCTAAATCTCTCCACAGATTCTACCAACACTTGAAGTTTATATTCTACTTTTTTCTTGAACTAGAAGTGAAATTTTGATGTTTTGAAATTGACACATTTGTTTCTGTGAAGAAAAAAATACTGCCATTCTGTTGTAACAAATATTGCTTCAATAATATATGATGATTTATTTTATCCATTCTCACATACTCAGAATAATACATTACAGAGTTAGAAGAACCTCAGAGAACATAATTTCTAACTCCTACTTTTGCATATGAAGAAACAGAAACTCAGACATGCTAAGGAACTTGCTTTTGTTCGTTATAATACAGGAATGAATTCAGACTTCTGATTGTTAGGTAATTTCCCCTTCCACAGTGCTTTATACACTTGTTCCCTCTGTTCTCTCTTCCCTGTTAATCCCTTAGTGCCAAGAAGGAGGGATGTTTTGAAAAACAATGTATTTTGAAGAGGGAAATAACACAGAAGAGAGGTAAAAGGAAAGGGTAAAGTTTACAGCTGAGGCTCCCAAGTCTCCTATGGTCTGCTATTGCCAGCAAATTCTACTTAAAAAACAACCCATCCAATCTGGAATTTCATAATTCTGCTTACTTTCAAAAACAAAAGTCCTATTGGCTAGGAATTCAGAGAAATTATGAGCAAATCATCAACACAGAAGGGATGTTGGGCATGTTACCAGCATTGCAACATCCATTTATTCCTTTAATTAGTTCCCTGGACTGGTCAGTTGAGAGAATAAAGCAAATACGTGATTATTTGGGATAAAAATTTAGGTGCTTGACACACACACAAAAATTTTCCTTAACAACATGTTTTTAGGCATACATAGACATAGAATAAGAATCCTTTTGCAACTAGAAACACCACAAGACTTAACAACCTAAATCAATTTAGATTGGGACTAATTTGTCTATATTTTTTGTGGAGAAGATACAAATTTAAAATTTGTATTTTTCTCTTAAGTGCAATAACAATATTTTATTTCATGTTCCAAAGTTGATTATAATTCCTCTTTTGAATCCACCAAGAAGCTTCCGTATATCATTTTTTCCTTTTATGTGTAATCTTGTTTACGACTCTGTGGAGCAACTTGACTTTAAGAATGATTGATTTCTATCTCTAACCAACCTTGAGAATTTTATTTTAAATCAACTCCAATGAGCTTCTAATTTTACTCTTACCTCAGAGCTGTAAAGCTACCCTGTCTAATCAGCAACAGAAATAATATTATCTAGTAAGTTCTTGATATCTGGCTGGTAACTAGGAAGTTTATCCACTGCCAGCTAAACAGTGAGAACTATTTTTACAGACATCAGTCATTTCTATGTTTAAATGAGAAGCAACAGTGTGGAGAGTCAGAGCACAGCTGTTAACAGCTGTTATGACAGAGACAGTTTTTCCTTAAATTAGCAGTAGCATTAGATCCTATTGTTAGTTAAGACCACTTCTTGTGTTTCCTAGGTTCATAAGACTTTTAAACGTACTTGAATTTGTATAGTTAGGAAACCATGAGTGAACAAAGATTTCCTTATCTAAACCAACATATACTTAAACTCGTTGTGATTTGTTCAATCAGCTGAACTTCTAAAAAAATATATGCAGAATAAACTCTCACGTTGCACCTAACAGAGATAGAGTTAGATATAACATGCTTATTCCTTAACTTGCCAGTAGATGCCACTTATTATTTAATAAGTGAGATCCAGTTTCACAGCACAGCTAAACTTAGATGAGGTTTCATTATTCATGGAGAGACAAACCAAAATGGATTTCTCATGAAGTGTTAGCCAGTTAAAGTGAGTCTCTGTAACATAATCATACATTATCCTCACATCTCAAAAGCTGTGACAAAATGCACAGTGTCCTGTCTTGTGGTCATTTTATACTTAATTCAAAGGCTTGCTTATTCTCTCTTTTAAAGTTTCCTGCTTTCTTCATTGTAGTTTGGTGCCTCACTCCAAGATAATCTTGCCAGTCTGTCATTTCTTCATTACCAAACGTAAGTGAAAATACCTTAATATTGTTTTTCTGCCTTTCTCTAGGGAAATCTTGACCCAGTACTTCTGTTTTTATACTCACTCCCTTCTTAGCTGCTGTGATTCACTCATGTTGGTTTTATGCCATTATACTACCAATAAACAAAATCATCCACAGCATTACCACTAAGTGATTGCATGTGTGTGTATTCATATTTTAATCTTTTTTGATATTGTGAGCCATTGTTATATTGAAATCAATATGGATTAATCTCTATTATATTGTTAAATTATGGTTAGCCAAATGTCTAAAATATTGATAAATGGATAAATATATAGCACTTAATCAAAACATTGTTACTCACAGAAATATATATATATGTGCTTTTTCAAAATTAAATGATCAAAGGAATTCACTAAAATGGGGATTAGGAAGTTATCTTAGCAAACCTATTTACAATTTAGTAGGATCTTATTATCAATAAATCATTTAACTGCTCTAGACAATTTGTTTTTAAACTGAGCCTAAATTATTTGCAATAAACTAGAATACAGGCAGTTCAAAGTTACTGATTTTATTTAAACTTACCTACCAACATTAATTTATTTTCAAGTTTGAAGCAAATTATTAAAAGTTAAACTGTCATTGCAAAACATGCAAGCGTTCTATATCTGTTACCTACCCTTTTATAACTGGCTTTTTTCTTCTCAACTGTTACCTAATAGTCTGTCCTAAACACTGCTGTAAAACTAATTTTCTTAAATTACAGGTATTGTATCATTATTCTGTTGGAAAACATTGAGTACAATTTTTTCTTAGATGGAGGACAAATGACTTAGACATTCAGAACCCTCCATAATCTAAACCTAACCTTTTTTTGGTTTTGTTTTGGCTGCCTTGGGTCTTCATTGCTGCGCACGGGCTTTCTCTAGTTGCGGCAACTGGGGGCTACTCTTCGTTGTGGTGCACGGGCTTATCGCGGTGGCTTCTCTTGTTGCGGGGCACAGGCTCTAGGCGCGCGGGCTTCAGTAATTGTGGCTCACAGGCTCTGGAGTGCAGGCTCAGTAGCTGTGGCGCACGGGCTTAGTTGCTCTGCGGCATGTGGGATCTTCCTGGACCAGGGATCGACCCCGTGTCCCCTGCATTGGCAGGCGGCTTCTTAACCACTGTGCCACCAAGGAAGTCCCCAACCTTTTTCAAAACTTATTCCCTTCTACGCTCTTTCATGGATTGTAATAGCTTGCAGAACTAAACCATAAACTATTTATTTAGGTGGGTTTCTTTTTTTTCTGGTCAAAAATAAATTGAAGCATTTTAATTAGAATTTACCTTATTTAAATAGTAACTTTTAAGTTCTTTGGTTATGCTATGCACTTATTATAAGCTGTAACATGCTTCTTTTTCATCTTTTGATACATATTTTTTGATCACTGACTTTGAGGTAACACTACCCAAAGCAATGATAATGAACACACCATTGCATTTTTTCCAGTTTGCAACAATGTCATCTAATACACAGTCTTGTTTTATTTTTGGAAAACTGTGATGGGACTACCACAGTTGGAATTATCTTCAGTTTTCTTGTCAAGAAACTGAAGCTCAAAAAGTTGTCATTTGCTTGGTATCACTTAAGCAGCAGAGTCAGAAACAGAATCTATATCTTTGATACTTAATCCAATGTTTGTTTTTTTCACACTAAGAAACTGCATCAGTATCATGTTATCATATGAACCCTTTTTACCATCATCAACATTACTATTACATAAAAGAAGACAGGCAAATAATATTATTAAGTAATACTTATATAATTAAATATCTACTACTATAGCTTTAACAGAATAGCAAGAGCACATGTGAAAAGAGATTAAAAATAAATCAGTCTGTTCTTTTGACACCTGGAGCAATATTATGTACACTATTTAGACGTGGCGTGAAATTGAAAATCTATATGGTTTGATAATTCAGAAAACAGGATTTTTAGATATGTCATATCATTGGGAAATTTTAAGATCATATGAATTTAAGACATAGAAAGGAATAATAAATAACCAAAAATGGGAATAAACTTCAAGACTGTATGGTAAGGGATGAGAACTTGATAACTTTTAACAATATGTTGTTTCCACGTAGCAGAACTTAATTGCTTCTAAGTAGCTGAAGCCAAAAATCTATCAATGTATAAGCTGCTAAACTTCCTGGGTTGAAATCTTGACCTTACCGCATACTGTTGTGAGATTTTGAGCAAGTTACTAAACCTCTCTGTTTCTTAGTTTCTTTGTCTATAGAACCAGGACAATGATAGTACCTACCTCATAGGTTTGTTTTGAGGATTTGATGACTTAATTCATGTTACATGCTCAAGGGAGTTTCTGGCACACTTAACGAGGTTGTTACAGACTCTGAACAGTGCCTGGTTCAGTAATGCCAACCATCAACACTGTCATCAGGTTCATCATCAAAAACAGTAATAAGAAGTCTATGAAATTAATACTTGTAAAATTTGAAAAGGAACCATATACCCAGAAGATTACACATTTTCCAACAGCGGTTTCAGGTTAAAAATAAAAGAACTAAATGATATCTAGCTGCAAAGGCTTAATCAAGTCGATTTAAATACATCTAATTTAAGGGTAAAATGGAGACACTCTGAAGAAGCTTGTGAGCCTTTTTGATACTTAAAAAGTAAATTTAGGATTTATCATGAATTCTAACCAATCTAAACATTTTTCGTAAGTGTATTGCCAGATTTCTCTTCTTCCACTGAGTGTGTGGTTATCCTTGAATAACAGGCTTCATACATTTAAAGTAATTATTGGTTTATCTTATTAAATTGAGTCTATTGGATTTATCTAAGTAATAAATAATCATAAAAACTGAAAATAGCTTTTGGTTTGTTTTCAAATAAATCCCTTTAAAAATAAGGCGCAAAATGTTTGTCACAATAAAAACAAAGGAGAGCTATTTGTCTAGTCAAGTGGCTCAAATCATCTGTATTTATAAATTATCTCAAAGCGTAAGCTGGCTATTTTCCTATAATAAAATTCTATGAAGGTAAATAATACTTTAAAATGTAATAAATGGTCATATATTGATTAAATAAAGTGTTGTTTTGCAGAAATGTTTTCACATGGAATTGTGGCTGTGTTTTTTATTTCACCCTCTAGTGGCCTGATTCTAAAACTGCATTATCCCTTTTGATCAATTCATAGTAGTCTCTACTCTCTTTGGTTAACCATTGTTTTATAGTTCAGTGTTAAATGATTTAATCACATCTCTAAATTCATGCATAACAGTTTTTTAGTCTATACTAAAATACTACTCTTATAGCCATAGAAAGAAAATGGATTTATTTTATTGTTTTAATGATGTTTATAGACTAAGGACTCAAGTCTTCAGTTGTGCCATCTACTCACGCTTTTCTAATTAAATATTTTGTTGAGTATGTCATACCTCCAAAACATGCTCTAAAGATCCTCATGAGGGAAAAAGTAATTGACATTCTTCCGAATGTTCCTCATCTTTATTTTTATTTATTTTTTAAATAAATTTATTTTAGTTATTTTTAAAATTTTTGGCTGCGTTGGGTCTTCGTTGCTGCACGCAGGCTTTCTCTAGTTGCAGTGAGCAGGGGCTACTCTTCGTTGCAGTGCGTGGGCTTCTCATTGCAGTGGCTTCTCTTGTTGCGGAGCACGGGCTCTAAGAGTGCGGGCTTCAGTAGTTGCGGCGTGCGGGCTTCAGTAGTTGTGGCACAAGGGCTCGGTAGTTGTGGCTCACGGGCTTAGTTGCTCCGCGGCATGTGGGATCTTCCCGGACCAGGGATTGAACCCGTGTTCCCTGCATTGGCAGGCGATTCTTAACCACTGCACTACCAGGGAAGCCCCCCGAATGTCCCTCATCTTTAAATCAATTTTAAAATCATAATAAGGTGGCAAAAGATCATTAACTTGACAAAGGAGGGATCAATGCACACCTTTTACTAATCTAATTTGGAAGTTTGAAATATATTTCAGTTTCTACATAATGGCTAACAGATGAAAAACTATGCTATTTTGGTTTCTGTCTTTAAGTTTAACCACTTATGTTGATATGATACTATGTTTTTTTTGTTTTGTTTTGACCAAAATGTGAAGTAAGCAAATGTGAAATAGTCTTATTAGAATTACATGGATTCCCTCAATGATGTTGACTATATGTAAAAAATGATTTTTTGTAAACAACCATGCAAGAAACTTTTCATTAAGACCTATTAAGGAGAAAATCACAGTCCGTGAGTGACTTTTAAATTTTGTACATAGCACTCTTTTTTTTCTCCCAATAATTTTATGGGAGGATTCAGAATTCAAGCATTTTATTATTTGATAGCAGCACTGATAACATTCTCAGGTCACATTATATTCTTCATGTTTTTAATTATTCCAATAACACTAAAGTTTGCCCTACCTTTAATTATTACATAATAAGGAATAGGTTTGAATTTTTATGATTTTTCTCATCATTTGTTTGCTGTTCTGACTGAAAGAAAATTATATATTGCCTACAAAATTTATGGTTACCACACTGATGATAATACTTGGTAATTACATATATATTTTTTGAAGCAAATTTAATCATACAGAAGACTGTGCATTATTTCCTCTTTGCTTATGTGCTCTTGGCACAGAATCAAGATATGACCAAGAGAAAAATAAGCAGTTTTGGAAATTAGCTGGAGTTTAATTTGGATGAACATCTAATAAGAGTCAAAACAGATAAGACCTTTGGCTTCAGGTACCTTCTATTCTTCTAAGAAGGTATAAAATAATAATATAAATAAATAAATGATTACACATTCTGCAATGAAGTAAAATTAAGGATATAATGAAGATCAGAAGTATGTGATTTAGATTTGGGCAGGTAGGTAAGACTTTGCTGAGGAAATAATATTTAAACTGAAACCTGAAAGATAAGTAAGAATCAGCCAGAAGAAAAGTGAGGAACAAGTTTTCCAGGCAGAAGAACTGTATGCTTAAAAGCCCTAAGGTAGGGAACCCTCCTACACTGTTGGTGGAAATATAAGTTGGTAAAACTACTATGGAAAACAGTATGGAGGTTCCTCAGAAAACTAAAAATAGAATTACCATATGATCCTGCAATCCAGGTCCTGGGCATATATCCAGACAAACTATAATTCAAAAAGAAACATGCACCCATATGTTCATAGCAGCATTATTCACAATAGCCAAGGCATGGAAACAACCTAAATGTCCATTGACAGATGAATGGATAAGGAAGACACGGTACGTATATACAATGGAATATGACTCAGCCATAAAAAAGAACAAGATAATGCCATTTGCAGCAACATGGATGCACCTAGACATCATACTAAGTGAAGTAAGTCAGAAAGAGAAAGACAAACACCATATGATATAACTTATATGTGTAATCTAAAATATGACACAATTGAACCTGTCTACGAAACAGAAACAGACTCACTGACATAGAGAACAGACTTGTGGTTGGCAAGGAGGAGGGGGTTGGGGGAGGGATGGAGTGGGAATTTGGGGTTAGCACATGTAAGCTTTTATATATGGAATGGATAACAACAAGGTCCTACTGTACAGCACAGAGAACTATATTCAGTATCCTATGATAAACCATAATGGGAAAGAATATTAAAAAAAGAATGTATGTATATATATAACTGAATCACTTTGCTGTACAGCAGAAATTAACACAACATTATAAATCAACTACAGTTCATTAAAAAAAAAAAATCTTCCCTAAGTTAAAAAAAAAAAAAGCTCTAAAGTGGAAAATAGCTAAAAAGTGAACTACCAAGTTACATTTATGTTTACACTACAAAACTGTACTTATATTCTCTTCATTTTCTCTTTGGTATTTTTTTGGTATATGGACATTCCTACATTATCACATAATTTATTCACAATATCTGTGTTGTGTATCTCAGTAGGTGAAAATTATGATCAGTATTTATCTATGTATATGTACATATACATGTATGTATGTGTGTGTGTATATAGATAGATATATACATATAGTAGGCATGGCTTACGTTACTATTAAAAGGATTTTTT
Source organism: Balaenoptera acutorostrata (assembly GCF_949987535.1). Classification (NCBI taxonomy): domain Eukaryota; kingdom Metazoa; phylum Chordata; class Mammalia; order Artiodactyla; family Balaenopteridae; genus Balaenoptera; species Balaenoptera acutorostrata. The sequence goes on along the minus strand of NC_080070.1, from coordinate 91,996,325 downwards.
CAAATTTTCTATTCCTTAAAAAAAACAAAGATCGCTACTGGCCTGTTTGGAACACAACATCTTCAAAAGAATCTGAGCGGTAGGCTACTTCATACAGGTGACATTTTTTGGAGAGCATTAACCGGACTTTTTGTCTTTGTTGCTGGTTTTGTTTGTTGTTCCTCTATTACTTCCGCTACAGTAACAACCTCAGCAATAATTTTTTAAACCATAAGACTTGACTATAAGGTCAGATAAATTCCCAAGATAGCAAACCACCATCCCGGCATCTTAGGGGTGGCATACTCAAAATTTCATAGAAAGAGATGATTGTTCAATGATGAGCCCATTCCTTCTTACTTCTTAAAACAAAGGAGCCAGAATGCAAACCAGAGCTTATTATCTGAAGTTTTTTACACAAGATACACTAAAAGTAAGAGCAAGACCTATGTCTTGGTTTTGTTTTACATCTGTGGTTACAGCTTAATTTTGCGTGATGCCCGCACTTCGACTCCCAAAAGTGTCCCAGGTTAAGATCATGAATTATAGTTAGTTTACCTATAAGACATTAATGGGTCCAAAGTGTAACCCATCAACAATAGCATGTCACACTGAAACCCCCTAACTATTTTGAGAAGTTGCCTGCTACCAGTCAGTATTATGAGTTGCAAGCCATAGAAACTCTGTGGGAAAACTGAAGCAAACAATGAATTTCTTGGAAGCATATAAAGAGAAAACTGAAGAGCCAGTGTCCCAGTGCCCAGGAAGTAGAACAGCTCCTGGAGGCTAGGTCACAGAAACTAACGAACAGTTTTGTTAGGGTGCTGCTACAAACTGGGATATTTTGCCTCGGAGTTTCAGATTTGGTGGCATTCTGCCAAGGTTTCAGTGCCAAGGACACAGGGAATCTGATTCATATGGGTCGTGTGTCCCTCTCAAGGTTAGGGAAGGTCAGGGCATTTTCACCGGCAAATCTTCCACAACAGAGAAAGCAGAACTTTCAGTGAAGTTTTGATTTCTCTATTGTAGAAGCGAAGTCAAAGGAAAGGGTGCTGGGCAGGAAAACCACAAAAGCCCACCACGTACTGTTGGATAGCACTGAGGAATCATCTCAGGGGATATTTCAACAGTGAGAAATCCTCTTTCAGAGACCTGAATTCGTTCTTAAGATTAATAAAGATATTCATAGCATTGTTTCAGCCAAATGTTTAAAATTTTTACATCAGTTTCCTTTTGCAAAATCTCCTCTCAGGTCAAAGAAAAGAGGCATGGAATGAACAACTGCTGTTTTCAGCTAAACAAGTTCATCACTTTTTAACTGATCCAGATCTTAAGCTTATGTTTTGATTTATGGATGTAGTGACTCAGGATCCAGATGAAAGTATTAGTACAGTGTTTGAGATCCATACTTCTCAATCTGGCATTTAATATCCTCCACAAACAAACCCAATCTTACTTTTACTGCTCTCTCACATATATTCAAATATCCTGGGAAATATATCAACTTGCCAATTCTAAACACACAGAGCATTTGCTTGATCCTTTGCCTCTGTCGAAACCACTCTTCTCCTTATCATATTCAGCTGTGACATATCCTTATATGTAAACGTATACTTACTGTGAACAACTTTATCTTGCTGTCTTAGGTCAGAGATATTTATCTTATGCCCTAACTGCCTGGTAATTGCACTATCTTGTATAAATTATATTTCATGTGAACATACCTTATACTTTCCACAGTATCATAAATTTCTTTAAGGCAGAAATTATTTCTCATATATATATATTTTTATCCACAGCAGTGGGCCTTGACACTCTTTGATTAAATACTAGTCTAGGTTTCAAGTAGCAATAATCAATGTCTACAGATAAAGCTAAATAATTGCTTTGCTCCCTGCTATTTAAATACACATGTTCAAAATAAATTTCCTACCAACTTTAATAAGTTTATTTGAGACAGTCTCCATGCCATTTAAATAACACTGGGATCTAAGCCAGTTAGGCCAATTAGCTCATATCTGCTTACAGATTCAGAGTGAGTACAAACCACCTGCATGAGTCTAGTTGATGTAATTCAATATCCTTCTATGACCTAAAAACAGTGATGATAATTTAAAAAATGACTAGCCCTGTGAATCCAGGCATTTGAATCATTCAGTTAATTTCACTGTTTGTATTAAACATAATGCAAAAGAACACATTCCTTTAGTTCCTTTATATTAGATGAGCTCCGTATACTGCTGCTAAATTTCCAACAATATAGAGTTGCTGACAAATCATCAAACTTTTGGATGGTTTTATATAGATCTTTGAAAGCTTGGAAAAAATCCAAAAGCAACATACAATTCTCTTCTTAAAAACATCTATTACTGCTCAAGATTTATTCATGTAACTATAGTCATGGTATCTTTGTGTTCTAGAATTTTTTTGCTAAAATATAATACTATATTTGACAAAGACTCCTTTCTGCCACCTAAAATGGAGTTGTCTGGTGCCCGAAAAACTATTCTACTTTACATACACACACACAGCTCAAAGATTTAATTAAGTTGGCTTTAAAAATTATATATAGGTCACAACTTTTTCCTCTGCTCTGAATTGGTGATTCTAAACTTTTACAGTAGTAACTTTAAAATGACATTGAAAATCTATAATTTTTTTTATCACCAATTCTTAGTGTTGGTTTATACAATGCTATTCCCATGCCTTCAAGAATTTTTCAGTTAAAGTTTTGAAGCCTAAATGAAGTCTAAGTTTCTGTCTAAATTAAGATCTACAGATCCTTTGAAGCTGTATGCACTTATTTGAACATCCCATCTAGCCTGTCACTTCATATAAGTCTTTGTGATTTGACATATACACATGAAACTGTTTAAAGCTGTGGCACTGTCAGGTCAGGAGTGTCCCCAATTCTCTAAATGTAAGCGACAATGTAGTTATTGGCAAGTATAGTATTCGTTTAATCTTCTATCAAAGCAAACACATGCTTTAAAAGTCCAAGGTACCATAATGTGCAGAAATGAGGCCAGGATCACACTGTAACTATCCCAGTATTTACTAAGTGCAAATATTGATGTACCATGTTGTGGAAAATTCCTCTAGCCACAAAAGTATTGTAAGCTCTATGTTTATTTTATTTTCATGACCAACAACTTGTCAAATACAATGTCTTACTTCTAAGGGAAAAAGTATCATAGTATCAGAAATAAATATGACTCTCCAAACATGAGAGCTTCTTACTAACCCACCCAAAGGGTGCCCAAGTGACATTTACTCTCTTCTCATAAAATCTCTCTGCACACATCTCTATATTTGAGCACTGGTGTCCAGTTTTGTTTATTGGGGTTTCATTATAGGCACAATTGATTGAATCACTGGGCACATGATTGAACTGATTCTCCAGAGCCTTCTCTTCCCTAGGGGTCAGGCTGATGGTATATGGCTCAAAGCCTCAATCCTCCAATCACATGGTTGGTCTCTCTGGCCTGAATTATCACCATGCTGAGTCATCTTGCCAGCTTGCAATACACTGGAGCTTACTACAAGTCACTTGGTTAGCTTAAATTATCAGGGCCCAACATGAAAACAAAGGCATTCCTATCACTCAGGAAATTCCAAGGACTGAGAGGCTACCTCCCAGAAACCAGAGACCAAGGCTAGCCAAAATTTTATTATACACCAACCGCCCCCCAAGCCCAAATTACCATTATCTCTTGCCTGGACTATTGCAATGGCTCCCAAAATGGTATTCCTCTTATTCTTCTACTTTCTTTCAGCCCATTCTCCCCACATCAGCTAAAGTATTCCTTCAAAGTCAATGGCTGCTTAGTTCCCCAAAGTCTCCAATGGCTGCTTAGTTTACTCACTGTACAAGCTAAGGTTTTACATGGTAAATGAGGTCCTACATGACCTGGTCCATGGCCACGTATCTGAACTCATCTTCTATCAGTCTCCACCTCCTTCACTCTTTATAGCCATGACAGTTTCCTAGCTACTCCTCAAATTTTCAATACAGTCTTAGAAAAAAGTTTTGCACTTATTCCCGTGGATTTTTTCCTTATTTCACCTTCACCTATGTCTCACTTGTGGTGCAGTTGCACTCATCTGCATATTGCTCAGAAAAACTCCCCTGGGTAATGCAGAGTCTAAATACTACAGTGCTTCCACTGAGATTAAAAAGTATAAGCAATTCAATAAGTTTAAAATTTTAGATTCAACATGTTTTAATAAATGGGCTTATAAAAATTTGGGCTTTCCAACTGAGACATCTATTATTTTCTTTAATTGACAATACTGAATGTGCCACATTAACAAAAATTAATCTAAAAATACTTTGCACCAATACATGAATATTTAAATGGCTAAGGACTCCTTCATTAATTAAAATAGTGAATTATTGAGGATAATTAGCAATTCATCTTTGAGATAAAAATATACCACTCTTCCTCATTCCAACTTCTATGTTGGATTAACACACCAGTGTCACGAGAAGGTAAAGTGAAACATTTAAAGCAGGCGTTGGCATACTTTTCTCTAAAGGTACACATAGTAAATATTTTCAGTGTTGTGCACCATAATGTTTCTGTCACAACTATTCAACTCTGCCACTGTACTGCAAAGGTAGCCACATACAACATGTTAATAAATCAGTGTGACTATGATCCAATACGACTTTGCTTACCAAAGCAGGCAGTGGGTGAGATGTGGTCTATGAGTCATAGAAGAAATAAAAAGGGATATTATGGTAACTACCTATTTGTGTCAAGCAGAATTTTCTCATTATAAGGCTAAAAAAACTACCAAAATAAATCAGATGCTGAAGGTCATCTGAGACTTCCATCAAATAGTCTCACTGTCCTCACTGATAAAATTATAATAAATAAAAGTTATAAATTTAGATATATAAAATAAATTTATTTTTGGATTTCCACTTCCCGGAAGGTGGAGTAGATTTTTTTTTTTTCACATACCTCCCACTAATTACAACTAAAAACCTTGGACATTATATATAAAACACAAATAACAGTACTTAAAGGTGAAGAGAAGAGGCAGACCAGCTAGAGATCTTGGGACCAGAAAAAAAGCGTGATATTAAAGCATGGATTTAAAAAAAAAAAAAAAAAAAGTATGGATTTTCTTTCAGCCTCATATATCCCCAGACTGTGTGCTGGAAAAGTGGCAACCTGGAAATACAAATAGGGACAGACAAAAATAACTCCAACAAAAGCCTGTTCTCTCCAGCCCCAAGACCAGGAAATGAGCAGTTTAGCCAGAGAGAAACATTTTAAACAATAAATAACTGCTCTACTCCAGCCAAACATCAGAGAAAAAAAACTAGGGCTCCAACTGTGCCCCCCACATCAGCCAAGGTTGAGGAAATGTTGTAACAGTGTTCCACAACCACCTTCCCAGGTGGTGCAAGAGAAGGCCAAGTTGAAAACTTAAGACTTTCATCCCCATTGAGCAGTCAAGAGAGCCCTCTTCCCACAGTAGCCAAGGAGCCCATGTGGGGAGCACAGTCTTCTGCTACCACCTGCAGTGACTGGGTATCCCTCCCCGTCCCCACCAAGGTGAGGGCAGATGAGGATGAGTGAAGAATCAGGAGTTTCCCCAAAACCCAGTGATAATGAGATCACTCCTTCTGCCCCGATGTCACTGGAGGCCAGAACTCCTATCCCTACTCGGTAGAAAGGAAGCACTCCTAACTCTCTCAGGCAGGGTGGCATCAGCAGAGACCTAGAGGGGAACTGGAATTCCACCCCTCTCCAGCAGAAAAAGACCCTCCCCAGTCTCACTGGAGGCTGAGTAGGAAACTGGACGTCTACCCCTACTTGGCAGTTACAGACTGGCGAGAGAAAGCCAATTGAAAGAGGTCTGTATGAAATCCAGAGTCTCATCAGCTTAACACCACATATGTCCAGGTTTTAAATTTTTAAAAATCACATATCATACTGAGAAATAGGAAAATCACAATTTGAATTTTAAAAGACAATAAACACAAACACTGAGATGACATGTTAGAAATATCTGACAGAGATTTTAAAGCAGAAATTTTGAAAATGCTTTAACAAGCATTATAAACATGCTGGAAATAAAAGAAAAAAATAGAAAGTTTCTGAAAACAAAGTCTCAGCAAAGAAATAGAAGAAAAAATAATTTTAGAACTAAAGTATGCAATAACTGCCATAAAAAAACCCTCAGTGGTTAGGTTCAACAGCAGAATAGAGAGGACTGAGGAAAGAATCAGTGAATTGTAAGACAGAACGACCTATATTACCCTTTGGAACGACAGAGAGAAAATAGGTGGGGGGGTAGGGGTGGAACGTCAACATAACCTCAGGGACTTGTGGGACAATAACAAAAGATCTAACATTTCTATCATTCCAAGAGTCCTGGAAGGAAAGCAGAGAGAGGGCAGGACTGAAAAAGTACTAAGACGTTATGACTGAAAAGTAGTATCTAGAATAATAAGGAACTCTCAAAACTCAATAGTGGCAAACTAAATAACAATTAGAAAATGAACAGAAGACATGAGAGCTAAATTAAGGTAAATCTCAGTTTAATATCCCAATCCAGCTGGACGTTCGAGTGACCGTAAAACAAAAAGAGGAACTGCTTCATTCATTTTGGGTAACTTGGAGTTTTTTAAGCTCATAGAAACTGTACTCACTCAAATGGATCTCTGTAGAGCAACTAGTAAGGGAGAGTGGGCAGGACTTAAAGGGCTCTCCTTCTGCATGTCAATTACCTTTGTTAATAACACCTTTAAAGGGGGTGCTTTCCCCTGGGCACTGTTTCCTTTCAGAGGATCATAGTTATTGAATATAAAAGGCTGATGACAATAGCAAAAAGAACAATGGTTCCTAGCATCACATTTTGCTGTGACTTAGTGGGAAAAAATTACTAAGAAATACTTATTTTATACGCGAATATCCAAGACTACATGACACAATTCTGGTTTTATATCATCCATCTATCATATCAGTGTGAATGCACGGCATTGCTAGAGACTACGTGGCTGGGCAATCCTTACGGGGAGCAGCTATTTGTCATATATTATTTAACACTGATTTCTTTTGTTAAGTTCAGTCATGTATTTATTTCTACTGACAGCTCAGTGTATAGCAGCCTTGATAAAAGTCTGTGGGAGATAAGTATTTGAATTTCACAAATATGTTCACAAACATATCAAGCTAAATAATTCCAAAAGGATTCCCTGACAATATTCTTAAAGTTATCACATATGATTATTTAGAATTATTTTAGATAATTTAGAATTATTTAAACCAAGATTTAGTTAATAAATATGCAGATAGTTTTTCCTTATTTATAATAAATGGTCTAAGTTAGAAATATCTATCATAAATATGACCAAAGTGTACGGTTTTTAAAGACAATTACTGTCTCTTATGCATCTATAGATTCCCCTCTGGGCTACTGAGAGTACTCTCCACCTACTTGATACTCAATATATTTGTCAAATGAATGCATGTGTGTGAATAATATTCATTTTCCTTGAAATATTTATCCTAGGTTTAGTTACCATTTTTAAGGACTGTATTCTGCAAATTTGCCATTGGAATTAAAATTAACTCACTCGTTGCTATGTTTTGAGCTTTGATATTAAAAAAAAAAAAAATGAGGAAGAAAAAAGCAGTCCTAGGCAGCTTAAAACTGGTCTGACATTGACAGCTAGGACTTAGTATTGTCAGAAACTGGCCTGACGCTCACGGTTAGACCATGCTATCCTGTTGAATATTAAACATTCTTATAGAACATCAACATCAGACAAGATCACTTTGAGACAAAACAAGGGCACTTGGTGATTTTATTTAAACATACCAAACAAGATCACTGTGTCGCCTACAAACTACTACACACCTCCCTTTCCCAAGAAATATGAGTGACTTTTTTTAACCAGTTACTGTTTTATCTTTATTCTAGCTGGCTCTCTCTATAGATATTTATTGAGATATCTCATTTTAAAATTGTCCCCACTTTTCTTTTCTTTTCTTTTTCTTTTTTCTTTTTGGCTGCTCCACACAGCCTATGGGATCTTAGTTCCTGACCAGGGATCAAACTGAACCCTCGAAAGTGAAAGCACAGAGTCCTAACCGCTGGACCGCCAGGGAATTCCCCCCACTTTCCTTTTTCTAAAATCACTTCTAAATTACTTCCTGGATTGTCAGGGGAATGAAGGTGTTCAACAGAACCTCTCTTTTATCTTTTGAAAAATTTTAAGCCTACTGAAGGTTTGAAAGAACAGAACAAAAATAACCATAAACCCTCCATCTAGATTCAACTGTTGTTAACATTTTGCTGTTTGGTTATCTGTGTGTGTTTGTGGTTGTGTGTATGTATGTGTATATATAATATGTATTTTATACATATATATAATATTTAAGCTGCAGATTTATTCCTAGTTAACTATGCTTCCTAAGAATAAAAATAATTTCCTAAATAACCACAATACCATTGAGTTAGGCAGAATAATGTTCCCCTCCCACCCCATCTCCCCCAAATTCCACTCTCAGAACCTATGAATAGTTAACTTACAGGGCAAAAGGGACTTTGCGGATGTGATTAAATTAAGGACCTTGAGATGGGGAAGTTATTCTGGATAATCTGAGTGGGCCCAGTCTAATTACATGGATCCTTGAAAGTAGAAAACCTTTTCCTGTTGTGGTCTGAGGCAGGTGTGACTATGAAAGAATGGTTAGAGTGATGCAACATTGCTAACTTACAAGATGGAAGAAGACAGCCCCCTAGCCAATGAATGTTGGTGGCCTCTAAAATCTCAGAGCCTCCAGAAAGGAACGCAGCTCTGTCAATACTTTGATTTTAGCTCAGTTAGACCAATGCGGGACTTCTAACCAACAAATCCTTAAGATAATAAATACTTGTTGTTTTTAACCAAGTTTTGGGCAAATTGGTACAGTAGCAATAAAAAAAAACACAACTGGGCTTCCTTGGTGGTGCAGTGGTTGAGAATCTGCCTGCCAATGCAGGGGACACAGGTTCGAGCCCTGGACTGGGAAGATCCCACATGCCGCGGAGCAACTAGGCCCGTGAGCCACAATTACTGAGCCTGCGCGTCTGGAGCCTGTGCTCCGCAACAAGAGAGGCCGCGACAGTGAGAGGCCCGCGCATCGCGATGAAGAGTGCCCCCCGCTTGCCGCAACTAGAGAAAGCCCTCGCGCAGAAACGAAGACCCAACGCAGCCAAAAATAAATAAATAAATAAATAAAATTAAAAAAAAAAAAAAAACACAACCATTTTCATCTGTAAGAAAATTAACAATAATTCCATATAATCAATATACAGTTCACATGAAAAAATTCTCTAATTGTCTCCAAAATGTCTCTCAGAGCTTTCTTTTTTTCTTTCAGATCCAGGATTCAATGAAAGTTTACATCTTGCAATATTGTTTTGTCCCTCTGGTCTCTGTTAATCTAGAACAAGAGCCTTGCCTTTGTTTCTTGTAACACGAACTATTTTACTGAAGATTCCAGGTCAGTTGTCGGGTAGAATGTCCCTCATTCTGGATTTGTCTGGGTGCTTTTCACATGATTAGATTCAAGTTAGATAATTTTTGGCAAGGATTCTTCTTAGGCAATGACGTGTACTTTTTAATTAAAAAAAAATTTTTTTTTAATTTTGCCCGTGCCGCACGGCATGTGGGATCTGTTTCACGACCAGGGATTGAACCCATGGCCCCTGCAGTGGAAGCATGGAGTCTTAGCCACTGGACAGCCAGGGAAGTCCCACTGATGTGTACTTTTTATTGCTTCAAGTCCTACAGGGATTAATTCATTTAATCCTCATAACTGCCCCATGAGATAAAGACCACTATTACCCCTATTTTAAAGAAAAGGAAACTGAAGCACAGTTTATTAGTAAAGGCAACTTCTCAAGGCCACAGAGAATTAACAGAAGTCTTAGGATTCAAACCCAGGCTTTCTGAATATAGAGCTCATATTTTTAACCATCACTCTCCTACAACCCATATACTCTAAGATAGCTGGGGTGATACAACAGTTCCTCCAGAAGATGGAAAAGGCAAGGAAACGGTCTCCCAAGAGCCTGTAGAAAGAAATACAGCCCTGTCCACACCGTGGGCTTTAGCCAGTGATAGCCACTAGACTTCTAAACTACAGAACTGTAGATAATAAATTTGTGTGTGTGTGTGTGTGTGTTTTAAAATTTATTTATTTTATTTATTTATTTTTGGCTGTGTTGGGTCTTCGTTGCTGTGCGTGGGCTTTCTCTAGTTGCGGTGAGCGGGTGCTGCTCTTCGTTGCGGTGCGCGGGATTCTTATTGCGGTGGCTTCTCTTGTTGCAGAGCATGGGCTCTAGGTGCACAGGCTCAGTAGTTGTGGCACACGGGCTTAGTTGCTTCGCGGCACGTGGGATCTTCCTGGACCAGGGCTCGAACCCGTGTCCCCTGACTTGGCAGGTGGTTTCTTAACCACTGTGCCAGCAGGGAAGCCCTGTGTTGTTTTTAAGGCAGGAAATTTGTGGCAATTTTTTAGAGCAGTAATAAAAACTCACACAGAGATTAAGTGAGATGATGTGTGGAAGGCACTGATCACAGTGCTTATCTGAAGCGCAGACCTATTTCCTAATTATTAGATATTATTATTGCTTTTATTATTTATCATTAATGATGTCATTCTGAATGTCTGAGAAAGCTTCAAAGAGCAGTTGTAGCCTGAATTGGTCTTGAAATATTGATAAGCTGTAAACAAAAGGAAATGATACGTAGAAGGAAAAATGTTGGCAAAAGTATGACAATGGAATAACACAAGGTTTACTAAGTGCTAGGTTTTGGAGGCCCTTCAATAACAAACTTCATCCTGTTAGAAACTTTCACATTTGTTGGTATGTTGGGAAGTTTGTTTTTAAGAGTTTAATCTGTTACGTAATTAATTGACAGCAGAGGAAGTTCAAGAAAAGGAGACTGACTCTAGTATTGAGATAGGAGCATGAACCAAGGGAGCAAGTGGCAGGAGAAAGACTGGGATGGAGAGTATGAGCTCCCTGAGGGCTGGCACTGTGTCTTACTTTCCTGTGCACATCTAAGAGAGGGTATAACCATATCGATCACTGAATATGTACTAGTTTAACAAGGAAAAAAAACATTTAGAAAAAAGGCTCACTAAAACATGACATGTCTCCAACTTAACTGTAAATCCTCCAAGTTCTGGTTTAACATCTAACATCTTTCTTTTATTCTCAGGGTCGAGGTAGGTGTTTCCACCAAAGCTCAAAAAAGATCTATTTTTGAAGAGGTGATAACCAAATCCTTAAGTGTGGGTTAACAAAACCTTAGGATATAGTCTGTATGTTGAAAAGCTGTGAATTGATCCAGTGATTTCTATGGCTGCCCAGAATCTAAATCTTGACCTTCTCACTTCTTGACTAGTGTCTTTATGCTGTACTACAGTTGTCTGATTAGAGATATTAAGCAACTAATAATTATTAATACTTCTTTTTTTACCAGAAAATGTATCTACTTCCAACCTTATTGTGATTATTAATTAGCAAATGTTTCTTATAATGCAAATATTAGAAGGCAGATACTGAAGAAGTGAAAGTACTTAAAATAATTAAAAAAATTAAGATACTATTTCTGTATTAGCAAGGATTCATATGCTTTTATTTGTTCCTAACAAAAGAATCATGATCTCTTCCCACCCATTAAATCATTTGATTGCATACTCGGTCTTTGAAGAGTTTCCAAATGTCATGCAGCTTTAATATGATATTTGTTTGCATGCATGTGCGTATTTTGGGAAAGGTGTGTTTGCTAATAAATTTAAGACAGCATGGCTGCATTTTACATGGCACATAACCTCAGGACTGTGAAATATTGTCATGGTTACCTGCAAAGCAGCAGGATGTATGTGGGTGAAAGACAAGGTTCAAACAGTGTAAGAATAGGCTCTTTAACAGAAACCAAAGATTATGGCCAAAGAGAGGAAGGTGGAGAAAGGTAGAAGGAAGTGTGACAGACCAGTATTCAGCTGACTTCAAATAAGGTATTGGCTAAATCATTCTTTTCTCTAGTCATGATCTAATAATTATTCATTTCAAATGGCTGTATCTCAGAAATCGCTTTCTTTAGGGAAGTGGCCATGCACACACACAAACACACACACTCAAACACACAGTTAAAGTAGGTGAGAGTGAAAATATAAGCTTTTAAAGTTACAGAATTTTTTTAAGAAAATGATGACTGTTTTTATTAGGGCAAGACATGGTCCTCTTACTTCAGGCATTTTAAAATTATTGAAACAGTAATCCAGTTTACAGACAATACATTCACACCTAGAATATTTAGCGATTTTTGTGTTTAAAGCACTTTGCAACGATAATTTGTTGTTTCTGAATCTTCTCCTGAAAAATAAAATTTCTTTCAATACAGTTGACCCTTGAACAACACAGGGGTTAATATGCCTATAATTTATAGTTGATCCCCGTATCCACAGTTCCTCTGCATCCATGGATTCAAACAATATTGGATGGTGTGGTACTGTAGTATTTACTATTGAAATATATCCACGTATAAATGGACCCTAGCAATTCAAACCCGCATTGTTCAAGGGTCAACTTGTAGTTATTAAAAGTCTTAGTTATTTGATTAGATTCCTCAAAAATCTAGTCTGACCTGTAATTTGTAACAATTTACTTGGTTCATTTTTTTTCTTACTTTTCAGCAGCTTGGTCAAAGTACAATATTCTCTTATTACGTTTACAGTCCTCTATGAATTTAGAGAAAAGAGAAAATGATTAGAAAGAACTAGTTTTTTTTTTTTTTTTAATCTAGATAACTCAATAATAAATTCAACAAATATCTACCTAGCCCTTAGCAAGTACCAATTTAAGTACTGGAACAACACAACTAATAAAATATGATCTCTGACATCGGGAATCTCAAGACTGAGAAAAATGCCACATGCAGAAAAAAGACAGGCAGATAAATATAATGAGGCCCATGCTAGGTTGAGGAACAAAGGGATTTGGGACTAAAGTAAAAAGAGCAATTAAAAAGAGACTAAGTTTGTCAACAAGGAGTATTCAACACAAAACTAGGACACAAGCTTTTTTATTATTCCTGTAATGAATGTGAGAATTGATATTTAAAATTTTCTAAATATCCTACTTTAGTAATAACAGAAAACTAGAAACATTCCGTCACCCAAAGAAAGCAACAAATCGTTTATGAAAGATGGAGATTCCTTTAATCCTGCGGTTCTACTTTAACTTGCCTAGTTCTGCAAATAATCTTAATTTATATAATTTTTATAATTGGAAATTATTTTGTTTCTCTTCCCATAGGCTTACAATTGCTTTTAAAATATACATAATACAAACATAGGTTAAATCACTCAAAACAATGAAAACAAGTTTGCTGAAAAAAGCACAACTTATGACATAGGATCAGATTTATGAAGCTGTTATTTCCATGAAGTTTACTTAACTTCTTTTTTCTAATAAATATTTTAGTACCATCATCTCTGCAGTTTAAATTGATGCTAAAGATGTATAAGAATAAAACTGGTAAGAAAGGAGCCATGGTTTTCCTATTCCCATAAGAAAAACCTCAAGCTGAAAGCACAGGTTTTTTCCGAGACCCAGTTAAAACACAGCCAATTATGTTCTGTGATGCATTCATGCCTCCTTCCAATTCTTCTCTATGCCCATCAAGTAAAACTTTCCACTTGTGTGTGTTGGAATTTACTAACGTGGATTCCATACATTGCTTTACCAATCAACAGCACTTTAGCTCCGAGGGGGAAATGAGAACTAATATGTGTTTCACTAGCTTTTCAAATAATATCACATTTATGACATGTTAAAAAGCAGGCACTAACTCAGATTAAGTGAGGGGCCTCAAAGCAAGAACCAATGAAAGGAAACAGTCTCAAATGATGGTACAATTTTGTTCTTAAAAAAAAAAAAAATTACAACTGTCTTTCTCTGTCCATCTCCCTAGAACTAAAAAAATAAATCCTTTAAGAATACGAATCTAAAATCTCATTTGCAGCCTACTTACCCAAAGTCTGTAACACTGTTGTGAGCATGCTGTAAACAAAAGCAAATCTATCACTGCACATGAGATGCTCTCTGGTTTTCATAATTGGAAAGATTCAGAGAGCAATATAAACATTTGCAAAGGAGAGAATCTCTTCTTATGAGCTGCTGGTGTGGCTTCTCTTTAAAGTGAATTGAGCTGTCATTCTTTTTTTCTATAAATAAAATTTTACTGTTTTAATGCCAGCTGGTTTCCCCCCTCAGAATATAATTTATAATGGAAAAAGGATTCTTTTCTTGAAGAATGAGACTTTTTTTCTTGTTTAATAACACTAAGTCTTCTAATCTTGCTTTGTCTTTCCAGAATATACAGTCAGAAAGCATTCTATGATAACCAGAAGAATATTTTTAAATTAATTAATAAATATTTTACAGAGCACTTAGAATTATAATTTAGAGATGAAAGAAATTTAGAAATCTCTCTATCTAGCTGCTCAATTTTACAAGTATTGAGTCTGAGGTCCACAGAAGTTCACTGGCCAAGATCTCCTGTGAGGGTCAGAAATGACACTAGGACTGAGATCTTCTGCTGAACTTTTATTTATTATTAGAGGGGGGGAAAACTCTTGAATAAAATATTTCGTTACATTTTTAAAAAGCAGCAACAATATCTAAATGATTCTGGGTCAACAGGGTAGACTGAAAACTTACACTTATCTCCCCTCTCTCCCCAAATCACATTTCATTGGTAACAGAATTTCTAAAACTGTATTCTACTACATGAAAGTAGAGCAGACAAAAGGTTTAATCAAATATCTAGAAGACAGTAAGTGGACTGAAGCATGCCAACAGACAGAGCAGGCAGTGGAAATCCATTGTACAGTTCTGACAGAGGAAGTGAAGAGGAGGCAGTCCAGATTTGAACATGGAAATGTCATGAATTACTGAGCACTAGGCACTTGACACCCCCTTCCCAAACTTCTGCGTGGAGAACAGCCTGCTGCTAGCAAGTATGCAATAAAACCTCCAACAGAGTATAGTGCTCTAAATAACTTAACAGAATTCTACTGAGAAGTAAAAGAGCAAGTATGTTTATTGGCATCCCGCACAAATCTCTTCTAATCCTGGAATTTAAGGCACACATAGCATAAAAGCCAGGTCCCTGACTCTACTCTTAAAAGAATCAGTCAGGGGCTTCCCTGGTGGCGCAGTGGTTGAGAGTCTGCCTGCTAATGCAGGGGACACGGGTTCAAGCCCTGGTCTGGGAAGATCCCACATGCCACGGAGCAACTGGGCCCGTGAGCCACAACTACTGAGCCTGCGCGTCTGGAGCCTGTGCCCCGCAACGGGAGGGGCCGCGATGGTGAAAGGCCCGCGCACCGCGATGAAGAGTGGCCCCCGCTTGCCGCAACTGGAGAAAGCCCTCGCACGAACCGAAGACCCAACACAGCCAAAAATAAATAAATAAATAAATAAATAAAGTAGCTATAAAAAAAAAATTAAAAAAAAAAAAAATCAGTCAACATAGTCTATGCATATATAAAATGTGCCCCTTCCTCTTTCCTATTAATTATGAATTAATAACCAAGATTTTAGTCATATTATCATTATGAACTGATAATCAGGTATTTGAAAGTAAAAGACCAAAATAAAAAGTAAAGACTACAATAAAGGAAACTAAGTTAATTTCCACAACTTAAGAGAACAATAAAAAATTGTTTGCTGTCCTTAAAGACATTCACTAAAATATTGCATCCATGAAAAATAATCATATGTTGTGTGAAAGCAACAACTGAAAAATAGAAAAACTACTGGAAATAAAATGTACAACTGATGAACATAAATCCCGTATTAAATTTGGAAAACAAAGTAAATAAAATCTCCCTGAATGTAGATCAAAAGAATGTAGAGTAAAAAAATTATAAAAGAAAAATCTAAGATATAAATGATTAAATGTCCCAACGTCTGACTAAATGTAGTTCAGATTGAGTCTAAATTAGAGAAGACAGACGTGGTGGGAATAGAGGAAATTATGAAAGAAAAAACATACACCAGGGACAAATGTTCAGATCGAATATTCCCATGGAGGGCTGATGCAGATGAATCAAAAAAGATCTAAGAATAATGAAAAGATATTAGAGGTGTGTGTGTGTGTGTGTGTGTGTGTGTGTGTGTGTGTGTGAAGGAGAGAGAGCAAGAATGAGAGAGATCAATTTGAGGATATACTTTGGCAAAATAATGGTTTCACGAAGAATGTTAAGAAACTGGTTCTAGAAAAGTGTTACTAGAAATAAAGGCAAGTCCTAAGGTGACAGCCATACAGCATGCCTAGAGAGTGTAAAAACTTAATAAACAGAAACCTTAACTAAATAGAGTAGGGAGACCAGAAGTGCGAGCTCTCACACCTGGCTACAATAGCAGAGCCCAGTAGGAAGAAGAAAGACTCCTTTCCTGGCAACAACTCAGCCAATGAAAAGCCCTGGACTCTTTGTTTATGGACAGCCCTCCCAACTTCCTTTCCCCCTCTATAAAAGAGTTCTCCATTTTTTCTGGGGACTTGCACGTGATTCACCACGTTTGCACACCACAAATTACAATTCTCTGCTAAACCCATTTTGCTGGAGAAATAATTGGCAGCCTACTTGTTTTAGGTCAACAAGAGCAATCTGTCCAAATTGGAACAGAAGGAAGGAAGGCTCTTGGAGGATATTTCCAGGAAAAAAAAGAAAATTGAAAACAAAGACAACGTGACTACAAATTTAAAATAAATTGAGGATATGAAAAGGCAATGGCAGGGACTTCCCTCGTGGTGCAGTGGTTAAGAATCCTCCTGCCAATGCATGGGACACGGGTTGGAGCCTTTGTTCGGGAAGATCCCACATGCCACAGAGCAACTAAGCCCATGTGCCACAACTACTGAGCCTGTGCTCTACAGCCTGCGGGCCACAACTACTGAGCCCGTGTGCCACAACTACTGAAGCCTGCGTTCTTAGAGCCCATGCTCCACAACAAGAGAAGCCACTGCAATGAGAAGCCCATGCACCGCAACAAAGAGTAGTTCCCACTCACTGCAACTAGAGAAAGCCCGCGCTCAGCAACAAAGACCCAACCAACACAGCCAAAAATAAATAAATAAATAAATTTATATATTAAAAAAAAGAGGGCAATGGCAATATTCCACGTGAGAAATAAGCATGGTAGTAGAGGAAATGAGAAAATATTATATTTTGGCTATATTTTAAAGGTAGAGTTGATAGGATTTGGTGGAAGACACGTGTTCTATGTGAAAGAAAGAACAGGTCAAGTGTAAGTCCAAAAATCCTTTACTTTAAGAGCCTGAGGGAATAAAAGTGGCCCTTTGAAACTTAACAGTCAACTAAATCTGTACAAAAATGTGTGGTCTAAATATGTGGACATAAATGCAACTTAGAGCCAAAAATCTGTGACTTCAAGAAGAATAAAATGAGGGAATAAATGGAGTGATTGAGATTAAAGATACTAGGGATTAAGTGAGATAAGCAAATGCTTCTTCCTTTTCCTCCCCCAATAAGTCAGAAGCTCCAAGAAAAAAGAAACTAACAACAAAACAGTATACTATATTCATGACCCAAACATAAAACTAACCAAAATGTGGCATTAGTTTGAATAATTCATTCATTTATCCATTCCTTAACAATGAGTTATTAATATGTATCAGGCACTGTTAGATACCTGGAAGAAACAACAGTAAACAAAACAGATATGTCTCTTCTAAGCTTTTATTAAATGGAGGAGGTAGACAATAAACTAATAAAACACAGATAATATGTTAGTTAAAGGTCCCTTGCAGAAATCTAATGCATGATTGGAACACAGAGAGCGATAAAGAATATAATTTTTAAAATGATGGTCAAGAAAGGATTCCTTGAGGACGTAACATTTAAGCAGAAACATGAGTTAAGTAGGGAGACAGTAGCCTAGATCTGTAGGGAAAAAGTCGTTTCAGAAAGTGCAAAGGTCCTGATGCAGGACCATGTCTTAATATGAAGGCAACAAAGATGGTTGGAAGCTAGCGAATGAGAGGAAGTGTGAAAAGACAAAAGACTGGAGGAAAAACTATTTTCTTCTAAATTAGATGAGAAGTTCATGGAGAGTTCCAGACAGGGGAGTGCTATGACCTCATGTACGTTTAAAAACATTAGTCCGGTTGTGATGGGGAGAAGATTATGAGATGGTGGCAAGAGCAGATGCAGGAGACAAATTAGGAAGTGATGGCAGTAATCCAGATGAGAGATGGGGATGGTAGTGGAGGTGCTGAAAAGAGATTAGACTGGGGTTATATTTTGAAGGTAGAGCTGATAATATTTACTTGAAGATTGGATGTGCAATGTGATAGGAAGAGCAGGGTCAAGTATAGCTCCAAAAATTTCACTTTAACCATTTAGTAAATGGTGCTGGCATTTATTGAGATGAGGAAGAATAGGGTAGGTCTTGCAATTGCACACCCTTGTTGTCAACATCATTTGCTCTGCTACTGATTTCCAGAGTACACTTGGAAAAGCATAAAAATGATTTTGACTCATAAGTCTAAGCTGTATACATCTTGTTCCTCATGATCATGCATATAGAAGGTTAGTCCTGCTGCTTCATTGTTGAGGGGAGAAATGGAAATAAGCATACTTGGGGAAAGAAACCCCTATTACTATTTCAAAATATGATCATACAACCTGTATGTATAAATATAGGTATATGTGTATAAATGTAGATCTTACATACACATTCTTGTTAAAGTATCTATGAAGCACTTATAAAAATTGACTATAAAATTGTATCATAGTTTGAAATCTCCAGAAGCAGAACATGAGACAGAAATTTGGATGCCTGTGATTTATCGAGGCGAGGCAGAGCTTTTCAAGGAGGAAAAACCCCTATACTCAACGCTTCTAACTAATATTGGACAGAAAGTTCCTCAAGGCAGACAGAGGACCAAGCTCTGCCTCGGTTGCCCCTCCCTGCCCTGCACCCTGGTAACCCTCTCCAGGCAGTAAACTGAGGCTATTGTAGAGCTCACCTTGTTTGTTTTCCTTGTTTTCCCTGTTGCCAATCCTCCATGGCATTTCTACATGTTTTGTGACAGTTTTTGTCCTGGACTGTCTTTTCAAGGATGTTTGTATAACATCAGGAGATAGTTTTCCCTCTGGGGCAGAGGCGAGAGATCTGACCAAGATAATAAATACAATGTCTTCCTCTAGGGCATGGGTTGGCCAGGCTTGCTAGCTCAAGGTACTTTTCCTGTAATGCACCCCCAGTGGGTATACAGGTAACACTTGTGGGAATTGAACTTTGGAAAATCAGCTCTAAGTTGTTACCATTGCTGCAAGAATCAAACTGTCCAGATCCATTTTTGGCTCACTGTCTTCCTTTCTGTGGCAAATCAACCTAGCAGCTACCACCATGCCACTGCTTAGGAACTGCTTGACTATGTGACATCTCCTCTCTCAGGTGTCACCTTCCTGTACTGTCTGATGTCAAAAGTCTGAAAATTATTGTTTAATATATTTTGCACTGATTTTCAATTCTTTCAGGTGTGAGAGTAAATCCAGTTCCTGTTACTTCACAGTAGTCAGAATCAGAAGTTCCCTATGATGATTTTTTTTTTTAATTATTTTCCCTTTTTATTTATTTAATTTATTTATTTATTTATTTATTTATTTTTGGCTGTGTTGGGTCTTCGGTTCGTGCGAGGGCTTTCTCCGGTTACGGCAAGCGGGGGCCACTCCTCATCGCGGTGCGGGGACCGCTCTTCATCGCGGTGCGCGGGCCTTCCACTATCGCGGCCCCTCCCGCCGCGGGGCACAGGCTCCAGACGCGCAGGCTCAGCAGTTGTGGCTCACGGGCCCAGCCGCTCCGCGGCATGTGGGATCTTCCCAGACCAGGGCTCGAACCCGTGTCCCCTGCATTAGCAGGCAGACTCTCAACCACTGCGCCACCAGGGAAGCCCCCCTATGATGATTTTTTCAAACAAAAACTAATAATAATAAAAAGAGATACTTGGCAAATATATTCAAGATAAGTCAGAAAAAACACAAATTCACAAAATTAGAAATGAGAAAGCTTTGTAACATGTTCAAAGAACACTAAGTATTATAGGAGAATAAAAGAAGATTAAGTATTATAGGATAATACTTATGGCAGATACCATTTCTTGGCTGACCTAAGATATATTCTCAAACTTTTGCTCTTAGACCCTAGGGCAGTCCCTGTGACAATAAGTGGTAAGTGGAAGTTTGCTTGGCTAGGGCTCCCAGGGAAAATTTTTTCTGGCAAAACTGATGGTCCCATCCATTGTTTTTTCTCTTCTCTCATTTTCCTGCCTGGTAAGTGGATAATTCCTGTACCATGAGAATAAACCATGCTTGACAAAGATGGAAAAGCAGAAAAATAGAAAGAATCCAGATCCTTGATGACATTCTTTAGCAACTGCATCATTACTGCACCCCTCACTTCAAGATTTTTATTTATCTATTTGTATATTTTAGAAAAACAAATCTTTAAGCTAGTGGTATTTAGATTTTCTGTTATTTGCAGCCAAGTGCATTCCTTGTAATAACTATAAAGTATCTGATATGTTGCCATTTTTGCAAGCTCACAAGTTATGCTAACACAGTTTCATAGAAGCTGGCAGGAGACACAAGACACCTGAGTTAGACACAAAGGATAGTTGATTACTCACAGCAACATCAGAAGCTAGAGTATCATCATTTTCTTATGTTTATTTCCCAAGCTGCAACTCCCACAAGTGTTAGGATAACAGTCTCACCATACAGGGGGTTGTGTTACAAGAGAGAAAACCTCAATCTTCTATAATAGGCTGCAAGCAAACCTGCTCAACTTTTGCCCAGAGACATCTTTATTATACTGGGCAGCAAAAAAAAAAAAAAAAAAAAAAAAAAAAAATCTGTCCTCTGCTCTAAAATGATCTCTATCTTCCAAAGCTGTTTGCTAAAATCTCACAACACATGTAGAAACATTGTGAAGAATTGGCAGTTAATGCCTCTTCTCACAAGATGTGCACAACCATGAGATCAACAGAGAATTATTTTTCAAAATTTGTAACTGGTGTGATTTAGAATTTTGTCCTCTTTATTCAGTGCCTTGAAATGTTTGAAATGGCTAAATCTATCTGAAAAAAATATATACATTTAAATAAGTTCAAACCTGAAATTATTGGAAAAAAAGACTAACAGAGGAAATTGAAAACAGTTATTGAAAAATTATCCACCCTTTTCTTTTTCTTTCTTTTCCACTCCCTTCCCTTCCCTGCCCAGATAACTGGATCCCAAGTCTATTAGATGTGGCGGGGAAAAGTAGGTGTCTATAGTGTACTGGGAGGGGAATGAGCCTGAAGTGGGGTATCAACCCAAGCAGTTGTAGGCGTCACTCACTGTGGGAAGTCAGAACCCAAGCATGGGGAGAAGGATAATACTTCATGGGACTGTGGCCTGAAGTGTCAGATCTTGAGCAAAATAAGGACAGCAACTGCATAGGAGGGTGGCCTAATAGAAAGTACGGTGTCACAACCCAAGTGAGGTGTGGAGGACAATGACACACTGGGCTCCAACAGGTGGTGCTGGCATTCACTCTGGGGAAATGGGGAGGCCACTGTGAAGAGTTAGATCAAAAAAGGAAGAGGGACGCTTCTGTGTGAAAGAGGGGTGATAGGGAAATTTTGAGACAGGTCATAAACAGGGGGTTCGTCAAATAAGTAAATATGTCAAGCAGTGTGAGAGCTGGATTCCTCAAACTCGTAGAAGGGACTTAGGGGTATGGACAGGGAGAAAACAAAAATGAAGCTTGTGGTGTTGAATTGAAACTGCACGTGTTAGTGTGAACTAAGAGTTTCCAATATAGAGATATAGACAGATAAAGCAATAAATACAGAGCACATTGTGTGTGTGTATGTATGCATGCATCTATACACACATACATGCATATACTCCCTAGCTCTGTTCTCTATCTGGAATCAGTGACATTTCAATAACATAAGCAAACCTAGAGCTCAGACACTGGCTTCCCAAAACCATCTCCACTAAAAGTAACCAGGTCTCTTGGAAGAAATGGTAATATCATGCCTGGAGCAAGGAAATTACATGATGAATCTGGAATATCTTATGCCAGAGACTGGGCATTGCTCAAAGAATAACGGGGACATGTGAAGAGGACACAAGAGCTGGCTTGAAATGGCTCCCAGTCATCTCATCAGAAAGAACACGAACAACCCAATAGTGCTAGTAATGGATTATAACCCATAGAATAAAATGAGAAACAATGAATCCATATTAAAAAAAAATCAATTTAATAAATACATAGAAAACATATTTACATAGCCTTAAATTACCTCCACACAAAATACCTACTAATTTCAAAAAGAGAAGAGTAACCTGACGGTGGACAAACCCGATAGATATCAGCTTATCAAGGGGTCAAAGTGAACCACCAACAGTGATGGGAATAATTGAAATCATGTGTCACCTGAAAGGATGCAAAGAGGATGCAGCCACTTCTGTCACAGTCCTGCCAAAGATCCATGCATGAATTCAATCATGAGGAACCACCAGACAAATCCGGATTGGGAGGCATTCCACAAAATAACTGCAAACTATAGCAATGCCAAGGTCACCAAAGTCAAGTAAAGATTGAGTAATTCTTCCAGACTGAAGAAAACTAAAGAGAGATGAAAGCTAAGTGCAGCCAGTAGTTATAAACTGAATCATTTTGCAAGAAAGACATTTTTGAAACAAGTAGTGAAACTTGAATGGTATCTGAGAATTAGATGGAAAAATGTATCAGTGTTAATTTGTATAGGGGGAAGTCTTTATTTATGGGAATTACACAATATGGTATCTGACGGTGATATGATATCAGTCTGGCAAACTAAACCATTCATTAAAAAAATCTTACTCTTCTAGTCAGAGAGAGAAAGATAAATATCTTATGATATCACTTATACGTGGAATTTAAAATATGATACAATGCACTTATTTATGAAACAGACTCACAGACATAGAAAACAAATTTGTGGTTACTAAAGGAGTGGGGGGGGGGGATAAATTAGGAGTTTGGGATTAACAGATACACACTACTATATAAAAAATAAATAACAAGGACCTATTATATAGCACAGGGAACTATATTCAATATTCTGTAATAACCTGTAATGGAAAGGAATCTGAAAAAGAATATATATATAAAAAACTGAATCACTTTGTTGTACACCAGAAACTAACACAACATTGTAAATCAACTATACTTAACAGAAAAATCTACTCTTCTGTAAATTTTGTGATTATCTCACAACAAAGATATTAAAAACAGAAAAAATACATCGACTCAAAAAAATTCTTAAAATGATTCTGAAACCACGGAGTTTGATTCCAAAATTTCAAAATATATTATTTCATTATTTCGTATTTTATTGGAATATATAATATAACCTTCACACTATTAACTGGTGCAGAATCTAGGAAAAGAGGAAGAACAGTTCAATTTGGTTTATGAAGTTAACAGCATTCTGACACTCAAATGCCAAAATATAGTATATATGACTAGACAGCAATCTCTACGTAATACAAAATCCTAAGTAAAATATCACCATTCCAAATTCCAGACTAAATCATGAGCAATTAGGGTCAAGACTAGGAATAGAAGCTCTCTATAATATGTAATAATGAAAAATATAGGCACTGAGGTAAAATAATGTGGCCTGAATCCTTGGGCTGCCGCTTACTACCTGGGTGAACTTGGATAGGTTCCCAAACCTCTTTAAGCCTCAGTTTCTTCCTTAATAACCTAGTTCATACTGTGGTGGGAAATAGTTGAAATATGCATATATATATATATTATATAATATATATATATACACACTAGCTAATTATTATTAAAAGTAGAAGATACATCAGTAACTACCTAATCAGAAAAAATTAAGGGACTTCCTTGGTGGTCCAGTGGTAAAGAATCTGCCTTACAATGCAGGGGATGCGGGTTTGATCCCTGGTCAGGTAACTAAGATCCCACATGCCGCGGAGCACCTAAGCCTGTGTGTCACAACTACTGAGCTCACGTGCCTCATCTAGAGAGCCCACATGCCACAGCTACGGAGCCCACACGCCCTGGAGCCTGTGCACCACCACTAGAGAAGAGAAAAACCCTCACGCTACAACTAGAGAGAAGCCCACGCACCACAAGGAAAAGCCTGTGTGCCACAACAAAAGATCCCGCATGCCTCAACAAAGATCCCGTGTGCCGCAAGTAAGACCCGACGCAGCCATAAATAAATAATAAATAAATCTTTAAAAAAAAAAAAAAAGAAAAAATTAAGAGTAGCTTCCTTTGCTTCTAAGAAAACATTTAATAAAGTATAATACCTAATATAACTACTCCAGGACAGAATACACACACACACAGACACCCCTCTAGCAATAAAATTTTTCTTTAATAAAATAAAGAATATCAATCTATATTAGCCACCTATTGCTACATAGAAAATTACCTCAAAATTTAGCAGCTTAAGACAACAATAAACTTTTATATATCTCTCAATTTCTGTGGATCCAGAATTCAGAAGAGACAGGAATGGGCAGTTCTGCCTCAGAGTCTCTTATGATATGGTAGTCAAGATATTGGTTGAGGTTGTAGTCATCTGAAAGCTTAAGTGGGGTTCAAATTTCTGTCTCCCTTGTTGCCAAAACGTCATAGCTAGCCAGATGAGACTAGCTGCTGGAGAAAGCCATAGTTTTGTCTATGTGAGCCTCTCTTTAGGGCTGTTTGAGAGACCTCATGACATAGTACCTGGCTCTCTTTTGAGTGAGCAATCCAAGAGAGCAAAGCTAAAGCTACAATGTCTTTTATTAACTAGCCTTAGATGTCATTCCATCATGTTCACAGTATTCACATAGAACAGACCATTCATGGTGGGAAAGGATTACACAAGGATATGAACACCAAGAATGAAGGACTGGAAGCCATCTTGGAGGCTGGCTATCACACTATCTGAAACCAATAATCAATACCTCATCTATGATGAAACCTAGAGTGGACCACTTTTGGTTGACTAAACGGTCCTCCCATGAACTTCCTTTTTCAGTGACATCCATGATCCACAAATGAAATGGTGCACCAGATACCTCCTGCTTACCAGCAATGACTCAAGGCCATGACCACATTTATTTGGTCACATGACTCAGACTAGGCCAGGCAGTATCTGCTTCCTGTAAATTTGCCTTGGCACAAGAAGTTCCCAATGTAAACCTGGCTATCTTCTTGAAAAGAGGTATTCTAAACTCAGATATAGTAGCCAGCAGTCATTTTGCAGCATAACAGAAAAATGAAGCTCTGTACAAAGAGAAACCGATGAGAACTGGAGAGAGAATACATCCTGTGGTGGTTATTGATTGGTTGCCCATGGAAAATCTATTTTCTCTTTTTAAATTATCAGCACATCTACGTCTCCTGTAGGTGGTATGAGAGATGCTTCTATCACTCCTGTCTTGTGGAGTAAACCACAAAACCAAGGCAGGACTGATCATCGCATTCCATCTTCTAGACATGACGATGGCCTGGAACCTTGTGAGCATAGTGAGCATTTGGTCTTAAGGAATCTCAGATATTTAAAGACACTTGCTCTTTCCTGAAGGAATGAGAAGGCAGGTAGCCTTGGGATGCATTGGCTGCCATATTGGAATCAGGCTCAGGATCAAGCTGGCACTGAGAAAGGCAGAGGGAAGAGGCAGGAAAAAACTTGACCCTTGTTAATATATTTGAAAAATTATGGTCAGCTTTATATGAAGCCTCACCTACCTCTAGACTTCTCAGTTATATAAGCTAATAAAGTATATTTTATTTTTTGAATGCTAGATACATCTTTATTTTGCAATTATCAGAATGTAAGAACACTTTTTTTTTTCCTCAAAGATTTGCTGGGAGGCAACAATGATAATTCCCAGATCTCTGGAAGTAGCCTAATGTGAGAGTATTTTTAAATCTGGCAGTATTTTCACATTTCTTTTATTTACAGAGCTTCTTTCTCTCTAATAGTTTAGCAGAGAAGTTAGGCCTCTAATTATGCAGGCTTCACTCACAATGGGGATCATCAACCTAACAAAAAATTTAGTTCTTTCTTCTGGCTTTCATAATACAATTTGAATTTGTGTCCATGTTGCACATAATATGGTTTTTCGGTATTCTATGTGCTTTTATTCTCCTCAAACTTTTAATTAAAAAAATTTTCACGTCCTCAGAAATGTCAAAAGGATATTACAGAGAACATCCCTAAATACTTTACCTAGATGATTGATCAGTTGTCACTATTTTGCCACGTTTTCTCTCTTTCTCTTCTCCCCTTGTGTATGTTTGTGTATGTATGTATGTGTGTGTGTGCGTGTGTGTGTGTACAGATACACGTATATCCATAGGCACACACAGATTTTATTTTGGTTATCAAATGCTGGGATTGTACACCCCAAAACTTAGAGCTTAAAACACAGCTGACTATTACCTTTCATGGTTCTGTGGGTTGACTGGGCTCAGCTGGGTGATTTTTGTTTGGGGTCTTTCATGAGGCTGACGTCAGTTGACAGTTTCAGTTAACTGAACCCTCAAGATGATCCATTCACATGTCTACCATGCATTGACTAAAGCAGTCTCCTGTATTAACTATATTTTCTTTTTCTCTGTGTTCTTTTCCCTCCTACAGTATTGTTAATTTATCAAGAAAAAGTGTTCCTTAGCCCAGATACTCACAGTTCATAGTTTCAAGGTTCAGGAACACAGGTCAGTGACAAACTTCCATGGAACGCAACCCAAAGAAATTCTTTACATTCAGAATCACTTTGTACTCTGAAAGATACCTGCCTTCCTCATCTCCTCAAAATCTTTATGGAATCATAATTTCTGTAGAAATCTACATATGCCTTCTTTCTTGGTTCAGCCACAGCAAATTTATAGAAAGCTGCAACCCCCAGGGTTACAACGAATGCTCCAACAATATGGTGGCCAGAAGGCCACGCATCTGAGGTTTCATCAAAGAATTGGAAGCCGTGGTAGTTACTCTCCTCAACAACAACGTCCTTCCAGACTGATGGAAAAATAGACCATTTTCTGTATTCTTGATATGCTGGCCTCTGAGGCCTTGTTGCCTAGAGAGAGACTGCCACTCCCAGCGCTGGCTATTTCTCAGAGATAGCGAATGACGTGCAAGGGAGCATGCCCTTTGTATGCAACTAACCAATCAAAAGCCCATATTCTTTACTACCTCCTCTACCTGGCTCTTACACTTTAGGGGGCAGTCTTCCCTCTGGTCTAGTTATCCCAGCACCAGGTACCAGACCAGTAAAGACAGCCCCTACATCCCAGAGCCTGCTGAAATTATTCACACTAGCTAGTCCTAAAACTTCTTACTTTGTTGGCCTTGCCTTTCCTATGGAGATCAAGATAAAGATTCCTACTCCATACTTTCCCCACTCCTTCTGCCTCCTGACCCACCCTAGTGGATCCCTGCAGGGCCCTATGTCGTACTATGTGTCCTTTCCTCTTGACAATTGTGAGCAACAAACAATCCTTTCAAAAGTAGTTGTCTCTTCAACTCTTGGTCTCACCATAGCTGAAAATTAACCAAACCTACATTTAAAAACATCTCTTAGGTTTCCCATAGCATGGTGAGTGTCCAGAGGATGTAAACTCCACTAGTCTCTTAATGCTTGGGCCCAGAAACTGGCACTGTACCACTCCTGCCATATTCTATTGGCCAGAGCAGTGACAGAGTCTGCCTACACTCAAGGAGAGGGTAACTGAACCTGACCCCTTACTGGAATGAACATCAAAGAGTTGTGGCCATCATTAGTCTGCCATAGTCCATCTTATGTCTACAAATTATTTACATCTCTTTCATATGTAAAATGTACTTAGCACCTTCACCATCCCAAGAACGCAAAATGTACCAACAATTACAGCATTAGCCTAGGATCCTGTCATCTAATTCAGCTCCAGGTGCAGGTGAAGCTACATGGATGATATTTATTGAGCATGATTGCTTTCAATATGAAGACCTATAAACTAAAGAGAGAATTTACCCGCTGTCCACAGACCCAACCTAAAATGGTGAAGCTGAGATACAATAATCACAATTGACATTCCCACTGAAAGGGAAGGGAGAGTGGGAAACAGGGTCATAGTAGTTACTCATCCACAGCAATCCTGAAAGCCAGCTGAGCACCTGTCTCAACTGATTACGATCTAGTCCTATTCCCTGGGAATGATTCTATGAAACCCCTGCATCCATCATCTAGACTCCTGGTTCTACTGGCTGAGTCATCTTGCCATTTTGATAAGAAATAGCCTGTACTTGCAACTGAATAGATTTCAGGGTTTTCTACTTGCCTTTGGAAGGTTCAGCAACCAAAGGCCTCTTTTCACTTCGTGCTGTCTTTGTCTCATACTTTCCTATGAATCATAATGGGATTCACTCTATTATCTAAAAGTCACACCCACAGATCTCTTCAGGAAAGCCTCTCTCTATTTCATACCCAAAGTGAAGCTTCCGTGGGACAGTGCCTTTAAGGTTCCCGGAAGTCTACTGTTTAATTGAGAAAGACTGCAAGGAAACTTTTTCAGAACTTTAGAAAGTTTTTTGCTTAACTGAAAGTTAATTAGCTCTTTCTGTCTTACAGAAACAGAAGGTCCTCCAGGGGTACCCTGGATTGATCTTTGCCCTGAAGTCATGTCTTATGTTGTGAATTTTTTCTGGGAAAGCCTGGGGATATGAAACAGCTTTATTTTTAAATCCAGGAAGTCCTAGCTCCTTTATATTATTTTATAAATCCCCCAAAACCAAACAGACTCTTTGTTAGTTCATCTCTTTCTTCTTTTATTTTACCATAGAGAGTATATTAGTTTCCTTGAACTGCATAACGAATTGCCACCAACCGGGTGGCTTAAAATAACAGGAATTTATTCTTTCACAGTTCTGGAGGCTACGAGTACAAAATCAAGTGTTGGTAGGGGGCCATGCTCACTCAGAAGATTCTAGAGGAGAGCCTGTTCCATTCTTTTCTCTTTGCCACTGGTGTTGCCAGCAATCCATGGTGTTCCTTAGCCTATAAACACATCACTCCAATATTTGCCTCTATTTTAACATGGGATTTTACCTGTGTGTCCATGTGTTTATGTCTCTTCTCTTCTTATAAGGATACCAGTCACATTGGACTAGGGCCCACCCTAATAACCTCACTTAACTTGATTACATTTGCAAATGTCTTACTTCCAGATAAGGTCAAATTCACTAACTTGGGGTTAGTACTTTAAATATCTTTTGGGGGTGGGATGCTCTTCAACCAATAGCAGGCAGCTAGAAACAGCCAGTTGCCACTTTCTCAATTCCTCCTGGAAACCTTCGCAGCCAGATTGACAAACTCAATTAGGTACACTTTCTATTTTTTTTTTTTTTTAATTGCAGGTGCCAGTATTACCAAACTTTCCTTTACTCTACAACAAGGACTCCTTTCTTTCCATCTCACACTAATATTTTCAAACCCTTACTAACAGTCTCTTCTAGGCTCTTCCAACTTGGACCACTCATTCCCAAAGTCAATGCCACATGTTTAGTGCTTTTTGATACAGCAGTCAGTCCCTTTCTCTCTCCCCTCCCCCATACACTCACAGGTGCGCATGCACACATGCACACACACATTTATACAGTAAGACTGATTTTCAGACATCATGGCACTACACATCATCTCTCAGTACTTTGACAAATGTCTCCTAAGAATTGGGCTGTTCTCTCTTATTACCACAATACAATTATTTAATTCAAGAAATTTAACTTTGATACAATCTGTTTACTTAATATATGCTTTTGTAAACTAAAATTATGAAGGAAAGAAGAGTATCTTATATCAGTATGCAAATGAGAGCAGTTCTATCTAGCAAGGCTCTGAATGAACTGATTTGGCTTCTGGGGCTTTATAATTCTTCTAACTCTAAGTGTCTAAGTGATTACCTATTGTTGATTATATCACTTCATTAAAAATGCTAAATAAAATGCCATTTATTAACTTCAGTTTTTAAATATTCATTCGGCATGTCAAAACTCCAATTTTCCATGTAATAACTTTGAAATGAGACTATTAATCTATATGCTGGTTAAGTCACTGCAGATTTCTCCTGTAAGGAGATTAGCAAAGATTATATCTAGTTTTGTTTGTTTCACATTATTTTCTTGCAATGAGTGGATGATGAAAAAACTAATTTATATATGCACATTCAATTTAAGAAACATGACATATAGCATTTTATAAACATTTTACCACATAATTTTAAAAATTTAGTTGTATCCCATATCAAGAAAACCTTCTCAAAGAAAACTAAGTGTGTCCAGATGACGAAGGTACCACAAGGGTTAATATTTATCCTTTATTTCTTCATAATTTCATTGAATCCACATAAAGGAAACAGTCAATATATTAATGAAAGTCACTGTAAAATTGAAAGACTCAAATAACACTAATATTTTTATAAAAACTTTAAATCATAAAGAGCCATGATAAAGCACTACCTTTTTGATGCAGATAAAGTATTTTTTAATTCATTTTTTCCTTAAAATGACTTTTTTTATCAAGTCACAATGGAGCAAGCATTACAGGTAGAAACAAATAAATATATATATTCCTACATTAATTTGGCCCAAAATTTTGGGAGCATTTCGGGCACACTGAATTCATTAGTAACACGCTTCCACACAGCAAAATCATTTTAGGTTATAGTTTCAAAGCTTACTTTCTTTCAAGTCTAGGGCCTGAGGTTTTATATTAATTTTCAGAATGGACAAAAGCAAATCGGGGGGAATATACGACACATAGAAAGCAGAGAATTAACATGGAATTTGCAATATCCATATAGAAGGGTATCGCTGCACGATATCTAATCATTAGTCTACTCTGTCTTAAACGAAGCAGGAATAATACTGAAGGTTATTAATCATTCAATTTTCACAGCAGTGCACCAGCATGAATTTATTTAGCACAGCCACTTACACTGTTTTGACACATTAGAAAAAAAAGTGTTTTGTCTAATTGGCCTTCAAACTCCCACTTTCACCAGGATGTTGTGTTAATCTATTATTATTTCACATGATATGTGCTACGTGGCACAGAGAGAACACAGCCTGGTTTCAGATATGCTAACGAAGTTCCATTGTGTCATTTGTGTATTCCCTTTAATCACTCTCCTCTCCTTCTACAGAGATTTTAAAAGGATACATCTTCAAAGAAGGTGAAGAAAGACACTGCATCTACAGTAGCATTTCCTACAGAAAGCCACTTGGAACCTCACTGTCTGAACAGCTGATACAGTTTTGAAGGCTAATGAGAGGCACAAGCGCCCGGTGGCATGAGTGTCACAAATACTTTTCTTTCTTCATTTGCTTGATTATCTGCAAGTAAGTAGCCTTATGAGAGTCTATGACTGAGAATTGTTCACTACCCAGATTCTCTCAAAAGTCAAGTAAAGTGATTTCACAGGAAAATAATCTAAGAAACATGGTACTCATTCCCTTTATGACCACATCACAACCTTCATTAATATATAAACAGACGCTTTTATCGAGACTCTTTAGAAGAAAGATCCCACTGAAAAGCACTTTCTGGGTTTCCAGGACTATTTCATATTTCTCTTTTCTTTTCAAATGTCTTCCTCACTGCTTCCTTAATCTTACTATCTCACCTTAGACTTGTGAAATAAGAAGCAGTCACTGAGGAACTCTGAATTCCTCCCACAAGTAAGAACCTACCTACGTCTGTACACAGTCACACTATCTTCTCTGTTGCTGTGGATGAAGGCTCCCTCCCTTTATCAAAGATGAACTTTTAACTTCTCTGCTTGAACTCTGGATGCCATCATCTCTCACCTCAGCAACTTCATGCCCATTACTATTCTCCTTCTTATATAATTGGTTTCTTCCTATCTACTGGATATTTCTACCAGCAGGCAAACATGCTTGAGTACCACTTAAAATAAATAATCCCCTTTGTTCCACATCCTTTCCAGCTACCTCACAGTTTCTCTCTTCACAACAAAACATCTTGAAAGAGATGCCCAGGATTTCTGTCTCCACATTATTTATCAACATTTATTACTGGCATTTTTGCCCTTCTTGCTTCTTCTATTTCTGCTTTTTTTTTTTTTGCTGACAAATTTCAAAACAAATCTCAGACATAATATCTTTTTGCTCATACTTTCCCATACCTCTGAGATAAAGTCATTTCTAAATAAATACACTATTAATACTACACCTAACAAAATAATAGTAATCCTAAATGATCTAGTACCCCATTAATGCTCAATTTTTCCTAGTTGTATTAAAAACAGTGTTCCTTTACCCTTTAAAACTGCTGTTTTTTGTTGAAGCAATTGTATCACATATACCATGGACCTTGGCTAATTACATTTTCTTGATATCACTAAACATATCCTTGTATCCCTCATAGTTCCTGTGAGATGACAGAGATTTAATTAGATTAAGGTTTGATTTTTGTTGTTGTCGTTTAAGTGTTAATATTGGCTGTGCTGGTAACACTGCCCAACTCAAAAAATAAAGTCAGTTTTTTTCCCCAGTTCTCCACTTCTATAAAATTTAGTTTTTGAGCTTTTAATGGTGCCACTTCCCCCATCTCCTGCATCATGTTCAACAGGTATCTTCTCTGCTATTTCAGACTGAAAGCTGTTAGAAGGAAAAGCCCTCAACCGTCTGCCAGTGGATTAGTACACGTGCCCATATAAACACTTGGGCATTTGTTTCTGTTAAAGTTGGAAGTGATGTCATTTTTCCTACCTGAGAGTCTTCTGCCCCTTCTCAGGGAAATTGCTACATTGACCTCTCTCTTCTAGTTCAACTTCTTTTTTTCAGCTTTTATTCCATTAGCATTTAAAAATGCTCCCATTTAAAAAATAATGAAAGAACTCTCTTTTAGTCCCCTAACCCTCTCTGGCTATCTTTTTCATCCTGATTCATAATAAAACACTTTGAAGGAGTTTTCTACACTCATAATGAATTCTTTCTTATCTCCCACCCACTTCTCAACCCATTGCAATCTGGTTTTTTCCCATCAACAATTCCATTGAAATTGCAGTTGCCAAGGAAATCCACAATTTCCACATCACTAAATCAGATGACCATTTCTTAGTTCTTATGTTGATTTAGTGTCTAGAAATATTTGGCTGTCTTGATTACTTTTTTTTTTTTAAGTTGAATTTTTTTAAAAATTCATTTTATTTATTTTACTTTTGGCTGCATTGGGTCTTTGTTGCTGTGCGCAGGCTTTCTCTAGTTGGGCAAGCGGGGCCTACTCTTCGTTGTGGTGCATGGGCTCACTGTGGTGGCTTCTCTTGTTGCAGAGCACGGGCTCTAGGCGTGTGGGCTTCAGTAGTTGTGGCTTGCGGGCTCTAGAGCGCAGGCTCAGTAGTTGTGGTGCACGGCCTTAGTTGCGCAGCATGAGGGATCTTCCCAGACTAGGGCTCAAACCCATGTCCCCTGCATTGGCAGGCGGATTCCTAACCACTGTGCCACCAGGGGAGCCCATGACTCTTTTCTTGAAAACTGTCTCTATTTTGTTAAAAGCTAAGGTGATCTTGGCATACCTAGAAAGGCAGCAAATAAAATCCGGCACTCTCAGCTACTTAGGAACCACCCTAAAATGGATGATTTTACTAACTGCCATTTCTCTTGGTGGGACACAGGAACCACTGGGGATTTATTCAATAAATTGATACTTCTGGAATATGGTGTGATCGTATGTCCAAGACTTGTTCTGCCTCTATCTTTTATAATTTCAACCATTGCTATAAAGAACCCTCACTAATTCCTAATGCCCATTTCCTTCATAGAGTTTTAATCAGATATTTAACTAACTAGGAGGAGAGTCAGTTTTAAAAGAATTATACTCTTTTTATTTTATTTCATTCAGGGTATACAAGATTTCACATTTTCCTTCTGTAAAAGCAAGCTAATTAGAATGGTGAATGGAGTTTGGAAATAGAATTCCTGACCACCATATATAAGGAATGTTTTTTCAGTTGATAAGACAGTATAAAAAAAAACTTGAGCCCCAAGGAATTAATTAAAAGTGGATTATAATAATGAATACCAGGGCTGGAAAGGTCTTTTTGGACAAATCATTTTTAAATTATAATAATTAGCTAAATTCCAATAATTCTACTATATATATTACAGCATCCTTATTCTCGTTTGTAAGGAGAATATTTTCTAGTCAAACTCATTAATTTATTTTAAAAAATTACTGAACAAAACTTTTCAATAATGATACTTTATGATTTCTTTTTTTATAAATGTACTCTAAAGAAACAGTACTAATATCAAGAAATAACACAATTTCAATTGGATTTTTGACAATGATTTATCGTTCTTGTTAAGTCTGTTGGATGACCACTTTGGTTTCAGCTCCATAGCAATACAGAGAATTTACCTCTATAGTCAAAGTAGATGTCACTGTCTAGATTTTATGTCATGTATAACATGACAACACACATGATAATACATTGATACTAGAGAAAAGTCGAATTATTTAATATTACCTGGTAGTTATCATAGAAAATTTGGCTAAAAGTCAAGATAAGTATAATTTATGATATATGGTAACATCAATTCTGCTGAATTTGTGCATAAATTAACAAAATATCTGATTGTTATCTGGCAGCACTTTCTACTGAATTTTTATTAAATTGGTTCAAAATTAAGATAAATTTTTGGATCAGTTATTTCACAATTGGGAAAATTATTATTATTCCACAGTAAATGATATAGCTGAATATGCTATTAAATTCTATTCCTTGAAATAAATACAGATATACCTATACCATTATGCAAAACTGAAAAAGATACAGTGATTACATAAGGTGTACATAATATATAACCTGTAAATTCAGACCAAGGACTCTGGAAGTCCAAGGATCTGAGGGCTTTAAAATGTAAAGCTGCTCTATGTAAAATGCAAAATGTAAACCTTACTGTATCAATGTAGAGTAATTATAATTTGATTATTTTTAATAGGAAAAAATTCAACCACATACAAAGCTAGTAGGAAGGTTAAAAGACAAGAGTAATAAAATCATCTATATCCATAATAAGTAGTTAAGGGACAAAC
This sequence comes from Balaenoptera acutorostrata, assembly GCF_949987535.1. Lineage (NCBI taxonomy): Eukaryota > Metazoa > Chordata > Mammalia > Artiodactyla > Balaenopteridae > Balaenoptera > Balaenoptera acutorostrata. The sequence continues at coordinate 91,961,121 of NC_080070.1, read as the reverse complement.
AAAACAAAAAGATGTAAAATATGTCAAAAACAGTAAACATGGTGGGTGGGTAAAAATGCAGGGTTGTTAAAATGTGTTTAAACTTAAGAGAGCAGCAACTTAAAATAATCACACACACATATATGAATCACACAGTAACCACAAATAAACAATCTGCAATGGATATGCACACAAAAAAGAGAAAAAAATTCAAACATAACACCAAAGATAGTCATCAAAATGCAAGGGAAGAGAGCAAAAGAGGAAGAAAGGAACCACAAAAACAACCTCCAAACAATGAAGAAAATGGCAATAAGTACATATCTATCAGTAATTACTTTAAATGTAAATGGACTAAACACTCCAGTCAAAAGACATAGAGTGCCTGAGTGGATACAAAAACAAGACCCGTATGTATGCTGCCTACAAGAGACTCACTTCAGATTTAAAGAGAAACCTAGACTGAAATGAGGGGATGGAAAAACATATTCCATGCAGATGGAAATGAAAAGAAAGCCAAGGCAGCAATACCTATATCAGACAAAATAGATTTTAAAACAAAGACTGTAGTAAGAGACAAAGAAGGACAGTACAAAATGATCAAGGGATCAACCCAAAGAGATATAACAATTGTAAATATTTATGTACCCACCATAAGAGCGCCTAAATACATAAAGCAAATATTAACAGCACAAAGGAAGAAACTGACAGTAACACAATAGCAGTAGGGGACTTTAACACCCCACTTACATCAATGCGCAGATCATCTGGACAGAAAATCAATAAAGAAACACTGACCTTAAATGAAACATTAGACTAAATTGACTTAATACATATATATAGAACATTCCATTCAAAAGCAGCAGAACATACATTCATTTCAAGTGCACATGGAACATTCTTCAGGATTGATCACATGCTAGGCCACAAAACAAATCTCAGAAAATTTAAGAAGATTGAAATCATACCAAGCATCTGTTCTGACCACAATGTTATGAGACAAGAAATCAACTACAAGAAAAAAACTGCAAAACCCACAAACATGTGTAGGCTCAACAACATGCTACTAAACAACCAATGGATAACTGAAGAAATCAAAGAAGAAATTTAAAAATACCTGGAGACAAATGAAAATGGAAACACAATAATCCAAAATCTATGGGATGCAGCAAAAACAGTTCTAAGAGGGAAGTTTAAAACAATATACCCCTATCTCAGGAAACAAGAAAAACCTCAAGCAACTGAACCTTACAGCTAAAGGTACTAGAAAGAGAAGAACAAACAAAACCCAAAGTGACTAGAAGGAAGGAAATCATAAAGAGTAGACCAGAACTAAATGAAACAGAAGCTTTAAAAAAAAAAGAGAGAGCAAGAAAATGTCAGGTAAACTAAGAGCTGGTTCTTTCAAAATATTTTTTTTTTAAATTGATAAACCTTTAGCCAAACTCATCAAGAAAAAAAAGAGGCCTCAAATCAACTCAGAAATAAAAAAGAAGTTAAAACTGACACCAAAGGAATACAAAGGATCAAACAGATTACTATGGACAACTATATGCCATATGGTCATATGTGTGTGGCCAACAGAAAGATGAAAAGATGCTCAACATCGCTAATCATCAGGGAAAGGCACAGTCATAATTAGACATTTCCTCACACCTGTCAGAATGGCTATTATCAAAAGACAACAAATAACAAGTGTTGGGAAGAAAAGGGAACCCTCGTGCACCGTTGGTGGGAATGTGAATTGGTACAGCCATTGTGGAAAACAGTATGGAGAGTCTTCAAAAAATTAAAAATAAAACTATCATATGATCCAGCAATTCTACTCCTTGGTATTTATCTGATGAAAATGAAAACACTAATTGGAAAAGATATATGCAGCCCTACGTTCACTGCAGTAGTATTTACAATAGCCAAGATATGGAAGCATATCTACTGTATTGCACATACTGTTCTAAGCAATGGCATCTTATACTGAATTGACCTCAACATTAAACTCTTTGCATATATCTGAAAATGTAAAATAAACAAAATATATGAATAAATTATATTTACCATCTATATTTCATTTTTCTTGCATAATTGAGGAGTTTTTTGACATAAGATTGATTTGTCAGTGGTTCTGTGAAATAAATGCCTAAATTCTTTCTTTTCATGGTACTTTACTCAAGAAGACACGGGTGGTGGCCTTTGGCAGCTTCTGCTCCCCGTTATTCCATGCCCCTCTGCTATGAACAGGATATGGTATTTTTTCTGTGTTTCAATAAAAGTCCTGGGATTTATTGTGATTTGACTATGTAGGCGAGATACCCACCCTAATTAATCTCAAGGACAAGTGGAATATGATGGTGTTTAGGACAGAGACGTAGAGTTCACTCCTTCGAGAAACATTTGAACTGTTTCAAAGTGTTTCCCAGAGAAAAATCAGGATACAGTTACTAAAGATAGGAGTTGTATAACGAGTAGCTGAAAAACTATTAATGTTCATTCAGAGTGACTCTAAATCACTTGACCTCTTTGCTTCTTTTCAAAAGAAGGATTTAGAAACCTCCTAATAAGCGAGAACTTGTTTTGCCTTTTAGTGTCACTCAGAGTAATTAAAATGTATCCCCCAAGGAAATTACTGTCCTATGGTTTGTTTACTCCATTACTTCTACAGTAAGTAACCTTGACTTAATTATTACCTTTACTTTATTACTGATATACCCCTTTTAAAGAATACTGATACTTTCGTTAGTTTTTCAGTGGTGTTAAGTCATACCCATTTTGTTGGTTTTTCAATGGTATTTTTATGTTTCACTAGAACACACTTGACTTATAAATAAAATTATGGCAGTCAAAAAGCCTTAGTTCTGAGACAGATTTTAGAGTACAACTATTTAAGTGACCTCTTTTCTAGGTGTAGTAACTCAAACCCATATAGGCTAAATAGTTGCTTAATTTCATTTAATGGGCAAAATAGGAGTAAAACACATTTTTTTTTTTTCCTATTGTAGTACACTTCCATAATCTCTGAACAGGTGACAATTCTCATACATATTTCTGGTTAAATTTTTTTCTTTTGCTAAATTTATTTATGTTAATTCATAATATTCTTGCATCTTGAGGTGGAGGGTGGGACTAGATTAAATACAAATAAAACAAAAGCAGCAGAAAGTGGAAGGAAAGGGAAGCCCTTGCATGAGTCTAACAAAAGGTCCAGTGTTTGAAATTTTAAAGTGAACTACATGTCACATGAGCGAGAGGGTCACATCCTCAAATGACAGAGGCGCGTGTATTTCCTGTCCTGATGGTAATACAAATGACATTTAAGTAAGTGAAACTGTGGGTCATGTGTTCCTCTGAATTTTAAGAACAGCATCAACAGCAAATCACATGAAGCCTATATAATTGCATGTGTTCTTTGTTTATTGATTTTTATGTTAGGCATACAATAACATATGGTGAAAGGGGGGTTATATTACCATTTTCTTGTTTACTTACCCTGAGGTCTGTTACCAGTACAGATTTTCTTTATAGATACATTTTTCTGAGCTGTTTGTATAAATATACTTCACAACACTGTAAAAAACACATCCATTTGGGGTTTTTCTTTGAGGCTTCTTTTCTTTGAGGTATTCGCTGGTTGTAAATATCAGGGGAAACACTCAAAATCAATTATATTCCATTGCAAGACATAAAAGGACAAAAGATATTTTAGTATGATTTGAGGATGCAGTGATTTTCTTTAGCATGGTGTAAGGCCACTTTTGATCTGGTCATGTATAAATTCAGACTCAAATTCCATCACTCATTTCTATGTACTCCTTGGTCCAACCATACTGAACTACTATTAAGTTATTATTTGTCATACTTTGCTAAGCACTGCTAGGTACTGTGTTAAGCACCTTACATACATAATAAGAAACTTAACAACAACTCTATGACAGATGTATTGTTAAATAACCCTCATCTCCCTGGAGAAGAAACGGAAACTTAGACAAAGTCAGGCAAGGCTGTAGTATCACTGTCAGTAGCAGATGCGAGGATTCCTATCGCCACATGATCCCAAGCCTATGCTCTTCTACTTGGTGCTATATATACAGCCTCCTAATCGCTTCTCATAAACCACCATGCTATTTAATACCCTCATGTCTTTATGTCCTCAACGTCCATTGCTGGAAATGTCCCTATTCTTTTCCATCAGAAAAATTCCTGTACATCCTTCCACTGAAGTCACAGATCAAGCCTCCAGTCTCCACCATGATACTTAACATAGGGAACTGTAATTGCTTGTTTTCTAACAGGATTTTCCTCTGGCTGTGAGTTCCTTGAGAATAGAGATCATATATTATACATCTTTGATCCTGCAGTCTATCACAGAGCTTAGCTCGAGAAAAGGAACATAGAATAAACACTCACAAAAACACTGCATCATTATGTATCTCTCTGACACTAAACTCTACTGTGTAAAGAATGGCTGCTATACTTGGTAAGCAAAATAGTTTCTTGTTAGCTCATTGAGCACATAATAAAATCCTGCAAATGTTAAATGCGTTCTTTTTGTTTCTTCTTTTCTTTTCCTTTTCTTTTTTTTTTTTTTAATTTTAGGTGTAAACAATGTAATTCAACCCTTACTGAATCTATAGTGTGGTAGAGATTTAAGAGCAGTTTTTCTAAGATATCAAACTGGTCCCTACCAAGGGGGGAAAACGCGGTGTGGTGGGGATGGTGGTGTACTGAATTGGGCAATTGGGATTGACATGTATACACTGATGTGTATAAAATTGATGACTGATTAAAAAAAACAAAACAAAACTGGCCCCTGTTGGATAGAGGGCCTTCAAAGGGCAGAGAGCTGCATGCCCTAACTGCTTTCTCTCTTTTTTGCTTCCTCTCCAACTTCTTACCCTATAAATCTCCTGAGACCCTGCCTTCATCTTGGGTTGGCAGTAAATCACTACTTGATCCTGTTCTGCTCTGGAAAGAGTGACAGGGGAGCAGTACTCATGGGGCTTCAGGTCCTGAGGATGAGGCCTGGAGGAACAGGAACCTCCATGGTGATCAGGGCTCCAGATGCCGTATCAAAAATAAAATTATACCGCTCACACGTTACTGTCCTGTTAACATAACTTTTGTAAATTATGTTAAAAGGGTGTCCATATCTAGCCAAGATCTTATACGGGATTGCCTTTTGTATTAGAGTTTATGTATGCCAGGCTCCAGAATGTGGGGATAGGAGACAAGAAATAAAATCCCTATACCCTCACAAAATATTAATACTTATTCTACTAGGTCTCCTCCTCTAAAGATTGACAAAGCTGGCTAATCATTAGAATCACCTGAGAAGCCTTCTTAATTCTAATTCAGAAGGTATATATTGGTGTTATGAAAAATTTATTTTTTAAATAAAACTTCCCAATATTCTGGTAATTTTATAGGTTTGGGAAGTATTGTCATAAATCCTAAGAGTAACCAAATTATTCTTAGTGTTAACCACTTCTATCCCTCTATATTAAAACATACTCATTCCATTATTTATTACAAGACTCCATGTCTCTTGCATTATGTCGGTAATAAGGATACAATTTCAGGTGACAAAAGAAGAATTGAAGAGGATGAAGCTGTCACAGTCTTGGAATGTTGAAGAGATTATAATCAGTCAACAAGTATTTACTGAGTCTCAGTAAGACTATTAAATCATGGTAAGTGCTATGACAGGAGTATAATTGAGGTTTGTGGGATACACACAGGATGGGGTGTTAAATTATAGCTGGAGGGATTAGGCAGAGCCTGATGAAGGCAGTAATTTTGAGTTAGACATTTAAAATGAAGACCAGTTCTTGGAAGGTCATGAATGCTATAGTAGGGACTTCAGATTTGATATGTAGGCAATAAGTAGCTTTTCAAAGATTAAGCAGGTAATTTGACAAGATGTGTATTTCAGAAAGATTTGTCTAGCGACACGCAGTGTCCATAAAGAGAATCAAGACTGGAAACAGAGAGACTGTTAGGAGACTATTAAAATTATTTGGTAGTAATAAGGATGGACAGCAGATGTTAACGAAAGGCAGTCTTTTTTTTTTTTTTTTTTCACAAATGCAATCTGTGAGCTAGCAGAAAAATGGTAAGAATGATTTCTAGATTTTCTGGAAGGAGCAACTCGGTGATGATGATGACATTGACACTGAGCATGGAGGAGCAAATTTAGAGAGCAATTTCATGTTCAGGTTTGGGAATTTTAAGAGGATCTGTCAGGTAGATATATAGATTTTGGAAACAGAGTCATTAGTACAGTACCACTTCCAGACACCGAAATGTAATCTCTTTATAGTTTTTCTTGTGATCTCTGTTCTCTATCAATAATCTAGCAATTTACTAATCAAATGAGTAAATAATTTCAGTTATAGTTTTGAAATATTTGATGTTGTGAAGTAATTTACCTTTTCATTTTCAGCACAATCCCTGGCTTACAACTGGTTGAATGCATGAATGTATACTATAATTTTCAATCAACAGTTCAAGGAATCAAGACATACAGACATAAATGTTAAATACCAGATGAAAAGGGGAAATCACGACACACTAGAAAAGATATGCCTTCACAAAGGAGATGATATTTAGCCAGGCTTTGAAGAATGGGTAGGTTCTGAATGAGTATGCTGAAGCAGAAAAAATACTAAAGCTTGGGAACTTGATATGAGAGCAACATTTTCACATGCATTTATTATCTTAAACTCAGTGATGGTCCAGTTAATAGCCTTCAGGTTTAAAAAAGAAATATCTGATTAAATATTGTTTCTCTGTATGGTTAGGAGTCGTCAATCTAGACTGAAAACATTGTATCTGTTTTAGATTTAAAATGACTTTTGGGCTCCCAACTTACATCCAATAGAAGATTCAGTGTATGTGTTATTTCATTAGAAGGAAAAGGAATAAGGAAAAAAAAGCAAAAAATACTGTAAGTAGGCATAGTATGGAGAATTGTATGACTGGTAGATGCTAGTGTCTACAAAAGTAGACATTTCATTGGTAAAACTCTTTGTAGAATAAAAGAAGATTGAACCAGATAAATTCATAGAAGATCCTCCTTTGACATTTGCTTGGAAGTAGGTATTGTGAAATTTCAGTGCCTTATGGGTGTAAGACACTTAATAAGATTAAGCATTGTCTGTCTATACAATCAATAGACATAACTTCTATGTCAACAATGAAAATATAAATATAAATATGGCATAGAAAAGCAGCAGATAGTGAAAACAGAAGTCTATGAGTTGTATATCTGAGTAAAAATATAAAATGAATTAAACAAGGGAGATCACTGATATGTCTGTTGGCAGAACTTTTTATACTTTTATCCCAACTTTAAAACACTCTCATTTTAAAATAAGACACAAATAAAAAAATAAAAGACACACACATACATTATTAAAAAACACTTTCTTATAGTCTTTAAATGTGAGCTTCAGTTAATATCAAATTATCATTACTTATATTTTATGTAGTACCTTTTCTGAGAACAAGCTTCCTTTGCACATGTAATTTATACATCACTCAAAGAGAATTCTAGGCTTTTTAATAATAATTTCTGCTGCTCTTGGTGATATAGCAAACATTGAATTCTTAATAAAGACCTTTCTTGACTTTAATAGTTGCCATAAAAATGAGGAATACTTCAGTTACTGGAGTCCCACTTCTAAGTCTTTCCTTCACAGGTATTAAAAATAAATCTGTAAGGCGATCACAACCAAAACCTTTATGTTTTTCTCTTAAAATCCTTATAGGAGCCAGTTGTGCCTAAGAGGAGCTGGAATGAGCTTCAAAGGACAGAGCACAGTTGACATGTATATAAGTATTGCCAAGACTCCCTGTGGTTTTTAAAAGAAATTGCAATGGCTGGTATTAATTCTTGACAGTTTCATTTCTAATGTCATCTGGTTGACATAAAAGAGCCACTGTAAATTTTGAAAATGCGGAGAGCAGAATGAGAAGAGAAAACCAGTGTAATCTAAGAGTGAACTCTAAGGCACCTGAAGTGTTTTTTTTTTTTTTTTTTAATTGAAAGGAAAAAACAACTTGGTCTACGAAAACACTGACTTTCCAAATTCCCAATTAACAGCAAATACATATTTTACATCCTTTTCTTCCCCATTGCACACAAAAATGCCGTAATGCCTTGTTAGAAGCTCTCTTATTGATGAAACATTTTATTTTGGCACGTTTGATTACAGGAAGTGATGTGCCTGACAAATTGGTTTCAGTGTCTCTGACATGCACACAGAATCCATCTCTACTTTGCTCTTAACACACTTCTTGAAAAGTCATTAAGAGTAAGTGGGGGTGGTCTGAGACACCTTCGGTTTGCAATGAATAGTCAGTGAAACAATATGGGTAGATCATTTAATATAGTTGTAATCGATGGCTGCTGTTGCCTTTCTGGCCAAGCTGTTGCACAGGAACAGATTTTTAATTAAATAAATAGCTGGGTCGGCAGGCAGGTGCGCCTGGGCAAGCAACCTGCCCAGGGATTCGGTTTGCAGCAGTTGCTTGGCAACACAACACAGCCGGTCTCCTGAACAACAGCTGCACCCTCTGTTAGCAGCTAGCAGATGCTCACACCTCAGAGAATGGCTTCAGAAATAATGATTTGCAAAGAATAGTTTGTGGAGCTCTCTAATAAATAGAAAAAAAAAAAATAGCCTGAATGATAAAGGTCAAAGATATTCCAGGCTGTTATAATGAATGTGAATTTGGATCTGCTGAAATTATCAGAAGACAATAAAGATAAAATATTACCATATACTGTAGCTAAAAAATAAAAGAAACTTCTATTATGCATGAAGCAAAGTGAGAGGTGTTTTCATATATCAATACATTATCTCATTGAATTCTCAAAAACTTCTAAGGTAGTGTAACTATATTTCAGCAGATGAGACATTAAATTTCAGAGAATTTATATCACTTATAAATGTAAAGTTTTCACTATTATTTTAGTGTGCTAATTTAAAATTGTGTTAAAAGTAGGAACCAAATACGGAATGTTTAACATATCACAAGAGAAAATACGTGTAAATAGTAATTGTTACTACTAGCGACTGGTGGACATGTCTGTTCATAATTACATTTCTCGTGCTGTGTCTATAGGCTCATGCTTGAATTTAATATAACCAAAAATTTCAGTAATTTGATTTGTTACAGCTAATTTAAAAATATTTTAAAAAGCAGGTCTGGAAATTCTTAATTTCTGTACTCATAAGGATGTATAATTAGTTTGTGACAAACCAGAACCTCCTACTATTTTATTCTTATCTGATTATCCCGTGCCATGAACATATGGCCCCAATTTTGATGTTTCTTTTGGTACAAATTCAGTAGAATGGAATCATTAGAGTGTTGTCTATTTGCATTTTGGTAAAATAAAACAAAATGCTTCAACATTCATTTTAAAATGTATAATATTTGTATTTTACAAGAGGCTTAAATTTTTTTTTCAGGAAGTTTATGAATAAACTATCTTACAGTCCAGCATCCTATGCACATATGGGGTTTGAGGACGAAAGTACAGATATAAATTACGTAATCACACAGAAAAACCCGTCTCCTTTCACAGCAACACCCAAACGTACAATGTGCCCTTCTTTTCCCTTAACTTACAAGGGAAACGAAGGTTGAGGAATAATGAGGCAGCTCTGCTATAAAAAATATATGCAGTCAGGGCTTCCCTGGTGGCTCAGTGGTTGAGGATCCGCCTGCCAATGCAGGGGACACGGGTTCGAGCCTTGGTCTGGGAAGATCCCACATGCCGGGGAGCAACTAAACCCATGCGCCACAAGTACTGAGCCTGCGCTCTAGAGCCCGTGAGCAAAAACTACTGAAGCCCGCGCGCCTGGAGCCCGTGCTCCGCAACAAGAGAAGCCACCACGGTGAGAGGCCCGCGTACCGCAACGAAGACGCAACGTAGCCATTAATTAATTAATTAAAAAAAATATATATGCAGTCAAATTTTTCATTTCTAATGTTTTTTCAGTAAACAAAGTATATTTTCTTTCAAAGCTATGTTTAAATAAAAAAACACATCTTCACAAGTAGTCTTTGATCATCCTAACATTTTTCTATGAATCTTTGGATGAAAAATATTGATTCATTTTCCCTTTTAAAGCCTTAAAAACTTAAGTTTCCAAAACAGCATTTTATGCTTTATCACATTTTTGAACAGCTACAGTTCTTTTAGAAGAAAATGAAAACAAAAACAAAAACAACAAAACTCCACCCCAACAACTGAATATATAATTTTGTGATATAGCACTAAGATTAATTTAATGTAGAGTAACTATACTAATTTAATCCTTATTGGGTCAACAAATAAGAAGCTGCAGATAATTTAGATAGTGTTTCTTTCCTGTTCTTTTCCAAGATACAGACAAATCTACTAAATGAGATGATACACATATAAAAAATTGGATGCCCTTAAAAGTAAATTCCTAAGGGAAGAAAAGTACTTTTTTTGAAGAGGGCGATGTTTACTGATTAGATACATTGTTGAATTCCAGGAAAAAAACCCTCCACTCTCATTTACCCTTAAGACAGACCTAAATGTTCAAAAAATTTTCAACTCATACTCAAAAAGCTCTTCACCTCATTCACTCATCAGTGTCACATATGAATTGAGGACAAGGCGTAGGAAATGTTCTCTTCAGTTGCTTGTTCGGGCTGAATTTTTAGATAAAGTAGATCATGTAGAGAATTTTTCAACATCAGAGCTGGGCACTCTAGTTTACTCAGGTAAATTTAATTTGTAAGTGGGTTAACTGTCCTCACAGTCAACCTCCTACGAGGAGATCAGTATGAATCTTTGATTTACAAAACTAACAGAAAAAGTACAGTATCATAAAGGACTTTATTATATAAGGTTTAGAAGGCCTAACATGTGGATAAGACTATCACTGCAAAACAGAAAAGTGAAAATTTGCACTTGTACGATATTGTAATTTAAGGAGTTCTGTGAGTATATCCTAATACGAGGTAATGAACATACTACATCACTTCTCTGGTGTTACTGCTAAAAAGACATTGTCCAATTTAATCATAAAAATGTAAGATACAATGAAATTGAGGGTTATTTCCAAAATAATTTGCCAGTATCCTTCAAAACTAAGGTCTTGAAATAAAAGAAAGACCGAAGAGTTATTCCAGACTTAAAAGAAGATTATGAAGAAATTATAACTAAATGCAGTGCATGATCCTTTATCAGATCCTAGACTAGAAAAAAGACATCAGTGGGGCAGCTGAGTAAGGTCTATGATTAGAAAACAGTATCGTATCAATATTAATTTCCTGGTTTCTATCATTTTACTGTGGTTTTATAAAACGTTAACATTTAAGAAATCTGGTTGAAGGGTAAACAGGAATTTTTAGACAATTTTTGCAAAATTGTTGTATGTATGATTAATTTCAAAATAAAAAAAAAAATTAAACTTAAAAACCATTCCTTAGCATCAAGTCATTGTTGGATACAGGTCAATACCTATTAAGAAAGAGTCATACATTAAGCTCTTTTTAACATCATTTTCTTTGTAATGGGTGACTGACGTCATTAAGGATAAAAGGAAATACATACATATACACGTAGATTAAACCAGATTCCCTGAGAGTAAAATGGGGAGTTATAAGCACTGGTACAACAGGAGTAAACAAGGACTGTTCAGAGCAAACTGGAGTGTATGGTCGTCCTATTTAGAAGAGAATTTTCTGGGTTTACCGAGAAACAGACTGTAATAACAATGACTCATCCATCTTATCCATTTTTGTATTCCAACCACTTAGCACAGTGCCTTGCATATACTATAAAGTCAGTACATGTTTACTGAACGACACAGGAGCCTGGCAAAGAAGTCAAGTTCCTATGGGAGGAAAATGGCATATTTTATCCGTTTCACAGTTTAATGTGGGACTGCCTGGCCCACTCAGTAAAGAAAGTTTGGGAGAATGTCTTTCCCACCGTATTGTTGTATTTTTAGAATTATTAACATCCTTGGTATTTATTACCACACATATGATAAAAATCCAAGACACAATTGACCCTGTCAACTCAGGAGGAGACTCAGAAAGAAAAGAATGAGCTGCAGGGTGTTCAGCAGAAATGCTAGAAATTTCTGTGGTTAAAAAAAAAAAAAAGTTTGTTTGTTTTTTTTTGTAAGAGGAAGCATAAGCAAGGAGTTATTATTGAATAGAGAAACTGCTTTTTAGAAGGCAATCTAACTATTGAATGTGCCCGCTGGTGGTGCAAATGAGAAAAATCTTTGAACACCACTAGTTCCCAAATTCTCTCTCATGACACATAAACAACAAAAGCCTCGACAATCAATCAAACAATTCACTCAGAATCCAGTGCTGTGTCAAAAAGATGGCTAAATGCTACTTGTTACCTGTATTATCCTTCAGTAACTAAGAATATAGTTTTCTTATGTTTCCTCTTAGTTAAAAGCATATTTTAATTTATTCCTGCTGTCTTTCACAAATAATACCAACAAATGTTTGGGTTGTTTTAGACTGCATGAAGACAATGCAGTTTATTCCCCCCTGAAAGGTTGTAAGTCTCAAGCATGAATTCTATAAATAACTATTACTAATCTAAAGGAGTGGGTGCCACTTTACCCTCCCTGATTAACTTTCTCGGATTAAGGAATAATTAATAAAACTTACATATATTTTTAAATTAATTAATTTACTTTTTTAAAAAAAATTTTTGGCTCTGTTGGGTCTTCGTTTCTGTGCGAGGGCTTTCTCTAGTTGCGGCAAGCGGGGGCCACTCTTCATCGCGGTGCGCGGGCCTCTCACTGTCATGGCCTCTCTTGTTGCGGAGCACAGGCTCCAGACGCGCAGGCTCAGTAGTTGTGGCTCACGGGCCTAGTTGCTCCGCGGCATGTGGGATCTTCCCAGACCAGGGCTCGAACCCGCGTCCCCTGCATTGGCAGGCAGATTCTCAACCACTGCACCACCAGGGAAGCCAAAACTTACATATTCTTGATAAATAATGAGAATGTGGAAAGATATTGTTTTCTATTGTCACCGCTTTAATAACTTTATGTTCTTCTAAGTGTTGAAATTTATTTACTTAAAATACAAAATGATTTATGGAAAGTCTGGGTGAGGATGGCAGGGTGTCATTAGCCTGTGGTGAGCTAAGTAAAACCTTTACAAGAATTTTTAAATTTTATTTTAGAAAAGTACCTTATTTAAAAACACACAATAGGGCTTCCCTGGCGGCGCAGTGGTTGAGAGTCTGCCTGCCAATGCAGGGGACACATGTTCGAGCCCTGGCCTGAGAAGATCCCACATGCCGCGGAGCAACTGGGCCCGTGAGCCACGGCTACTGAGCCTGTGCGTCTGGAGCCTGTGCTCCGCAACAAGAGAGGCCGCGATAGTGAGAGGCCCGCGCACCGCGATGAGGAGTGGCCCCCGCTCGCCGCAACTGGAGAAGGCCCTCGCACAGAAACGAAGACCCAAACAGCCAAAAATTAATAATAATAATGATAAATAAATAAATAAAATTAAAAAAAACACACACACAATAAAATAAACTAAAATATCTAGACACTAGAATTATATTTATCTGAACTATGAACATAGTTGCTGATCAAATATTCTTATTTTAAAAAGCTTCACGATATTTTTATATTTCAGGAAAATGGCTTCTCATTTTCCCCAAGGAAAGAGAAATTAGAAAACAAGTTTAAGTATTTATTCTCTATCTTGAACATGCAGATTTCTGAATGACATTGAACAGGAATGGTAATATTTAAAGACATTCTGGAAGTTGGAGCAGAGGAAGGATTAGAGAGTGTTAATTATGCTACACAAATAGTCCAAGATATGAGGGACATTAATTCATCAGAAGCAATGCAACTGAAAATTTTTTAAAGCAAAATATTTTCTCCATTATTTTTAAGATGTCTTCACAACTTGACTCCTCTCTTATACCCATATATTTCTCAAAAAGTGTAATATATCTGTGACCCTAAACACTACTGTCCTAGATAGTAGTTGGGGAATTGAGCATGGTAACAGGGGAGTAGAAAATGGAAAGAAGAGTTGGACATTATTTCTTCCTTCATTTTAGAGTCCAGACACAAAGGAGAGAACCAAGTTTGAAAGAATCTATATTCCTAGGAGATAGACAACATGCAAATGAACAGTATTTTACTGCTATTAAATTTATCTGGGCCAGGTACGAGTCATGTATGGAAAAAAAAAATCCCATTTTACTCTCAGTTTAGCATGAAAGAAAAGCTAAGATTGGATCATTTGTAGTTTTTTAAACTTAAGTACCTTTGCTTTTGCTTCGGATCCACTTCCCACATTAGGTATAGTCATAGTTTCATGAGCCAGAGTCCCCCTGCTAGTCTTAGCAAATATCATCTATAACTTAAATGTATATCATAATGGATTGTCTTTATAAACCTTTAAAAGCATTAATTGTTCCCTAGTGAGCATAATATTGAAGCCAGTGAGGCTGTAGAGCAAGTTCCCTTTTAGGCACCCAGAACCTGGGACAAGATAATTGGTCTTTTCCGTGAACAGGTGGTTTTTTACATAAATTGCACATTACAATCACCTATAAAGCTTTCAGAAAACACTGATGTCCAGGCCCCAGTCCAGACCAATTAAATCAGAATCTCTGGGCTGGAACCTGGGAAATAGTATTGAATATTTTTAAATTTTTAAAAATTCCCCAGATGCTCGTGTTAAGCTCGGGTTGATAAACACTGATGTAAATGCTTTAGTAAGGATTAGGCCCTCTTAGTGGTGGATTCCTGGCTCTCCCCTTGCCCCCAACCCCCAGGTGTACGATCTTGGCCTAGTGTCCTCATCTATAAAATGAGGAAGAGCAAAGAGTAACTACCTCATGGGATTACTGAACTAAGTAAACGGGTTAATATTTGTAAAGTAGGACAGTAGTCATGACTATGTAAATTTCTATTAAATGTGAAAAATAAATCGGGCTTTGGAGGTAAAAGGGAAGAAATTCTAGGAGAGCAAGGGAGTCAGTGTAGCAGCCTGAAGTTCTCAGAGATTTCACTGCAGTTGGAACATCATTAAAGGGTTAGCTTGGGCTTGTTCAAGAAATCCAATCAAACAGATAGAAATGGGAATATTTTGATGCTTTATTTAGTTGTAGATGACTAACAAAAACTGACTAAAAAGTACTGATGCACGTAATTGAAAAGACCAGTTGGCTCAAATGAGGTGATGAAGATTTGGAAACACTTTCTCCTCTGTCTTGACCTTACTTTCCTTTCCAGGCTGTATTCTAAAGCATGCTACTCCCCTTTACAGCAAGAGTTCCATCTTACATGCATTTCACTCAGCGGCTCAGGAAAAGACAGACCTTCCTTCCCCCACAGGTCCAGGCAAAGTCCCAAGACTGAGTTTCATTGGCTCTGGTTTGCCCTGCTCAGAATGTTGTTAATGTGTCTTTGTTTTTCCTGACATCAGAGCCTCATGGTTTGACTAATGATAAATAATCACTGAGTCCAGGGGAATTTGATGCCCAAATTAATTCAACTTAAATCATATGCTCATTTTGGGATCCAGAGTTGGAATTAACCCTACACAAACCAGAGAGGTAGAGTGAGGGATTAACAATCCCTTACAGAAAAATAGGCTGCTGTAACCAAAAAAGGGAAAATGGATTCAGGGCAGGCTAGCAAGAATAGGTTTCACCATGATTAAGGTATAATAATTCTATGTCCCCTGGAGACCTCTTTAGTGGGCTTCTATGTTCAGCTGGATTTGAAATGTATGGGTTGGTGTGTTTAGAGACCCTGGAAGGATCTTCTCTCACTGTCCAAAGTCTTCCTGCTTTCTAATTCCTGACATTAACATGCAAAATAACCCTGGGCTAGAGAACACACTTAACTCAAATTAAAATATAATTGCCTGATATGAGATCCTCTCTGAAGAAAAAAAAAAGGTCTTGATGGGAGGAGAGAAGAGAGAAGCCCAGGAACAAGAAAACAGGTGTGGAAAGGTGAAGCCTTGGACACTCTGGGCAAACAGCCTACTTCCCATGGCTGTCAAGACTGGCTGTGTCCCTTGCCACACCTCTAAAAAACTAGATTCTCAGCACATTACATTCTGGCATTTTCGAGCACTAAATGTAGTTCACAATTTCACAATCTGCCTAAAGTACCTTTGGTTCAAAATCAGTTCTTTGGGAGCTTCCCTGGTGGTGCAGTAGTTAGGAATCCACCTGCCAATGCAGGGGACATGGGTTCGAGCCCTGGTCCGGGAAGACGACACATGCTGCGAAGCAAATGAGCCCATGCACCACAACTACTGAGCCTGAGCTCTAGAAACCCGTGCGCCTAGAGCCTGAGCTCCGCAACAAGAGAAGCCACCTCAATGAGAAGCCTGCACACCTCAATGAAGAGTAGCCCCCGTTTGCTGCAACTAGAGAAAGCCTGCGCACAGAAACAAAGACCCAATGCAGCCATAAATAAATAAATAAACTTATTTTTTAAAATATCAGTTCTTTGGGTGGTTATAGATGGGATGGATTGTGGATGCCAAAACAATCCCTCAATTCAGTAAAGGACTTGATTGTTTGACATTATGTGGATCAAATATTGTGGTTATTGAGTAATTTCTTTCACATTTCAAGATGTTGTTGGAATATCACGCAGACAAAACAGTTTTAGTTCAAGCAACTGCCAGAAATGTTACGGTACACCTTAAGAGTTAAATACTTTTACCTTGGAAAACTGGCCATTTGAGGACTATGAAAGATTTTGCTTCCCTTTCCACATACCCACTTTGGGCTGTTGTGTCTGCTTCCCTTTTTATTTGGCTTGCCCCCTTTTGTCCTCCATCTTTATTTACTCCTGGTTAACGAGTGTCTACTAAGTGATTACCATACATACACACAGTCCTCCACGCAGAGTCATAAAGTGGTTTTAAAAAAATAATCAGTGTCTTTATGACCTCTGAGGTGAATGTGTTTAAATCTCTGTCTTTAAATTCGGTTTCCATTTTTTCTATGAGTCTAGACTGTTGATTTTATCCTCCCATTTCTCTAACTTCTGCTTCTATTTCCTCACTTTGCTGTCTAGAAATATAGGGAGGTGTCTTTGCTTCCATGACATCAGAGTCTTTGGGTTTCCCCTAACTCCTTTCTGTTGGCTCCTTCTCCATCCTCCTCACCTCTTACATGTAAGTGTTCTTTTGATCAAATTTCTGTAGCTTTCTAAGCTGGGTTAACTGTCCCTTCTATGTGTTCTCATAATACCCCTATCAAAGAACGAATCACACTGCACTAAAGCGAGTTGTTTGCATATGGGTACCCTTACCGAACTTAAACTTGAGAAAAGAAACTGCATACTAATCACTGTTTGAACTCTACTACCCAGCCCATTGTGTACAACTGAAAATAACCTCTTTGCCCTTGATAAAATATATCCAAGATACTTTGCCTGAAGGAATCGCGTAACAGGGAGCTTCAGGCCACTCCAGGCACACATTATGGTAAAGTTAGATCTGATGCTGTATGGCAAGCTGTTCCCTAACCTAGAAAATGATGGTGTTCTTCTTCTCTAGATCTATGGAATCAGAATCGTCCATCACCAGATAGTTGTGATGACTTGCAAACCAAGTCAGGTATATACTTATACCTAAGTCAGAGTTAGGATAGCCCCTTTTATCACGTTTAAAAGAAAGTTAAATCTCAACACAGATGGGTTCTGATACTAAGAGAATAACTATAGATCAGGGGTTTTATGAATGTGCATGAATAGTGGTAATTATTAAACCATTTCAGTAAAAAAAGAAGATTCCGTGCATCTTTTAAGAAGTACATATTCACCTGACCAACAAACTTACTTCCAGAAATTTGAATGCCGATGACAGTAATAAAATATGGAGAAAATGGTGATGCTGGAAGGGAGTACTGCTGAAACGGTATTCATGGATAGTCAAGAGGGGATGGGATCTTGCCCAAGCAGATGGCTTGCAGCAGCTGAGAGCACAGAGAGTCTCTCCATGTGACAGGAGACAGGGTACACTCTGGGCAGAGACACAGGTGAGACTGCCTAAATCCTTTTCTATTTCTGTTTTCATATTGAAATAAGTAGCAGGTCATTAGCTGAGAGCGAGGAGGTGCTGGAAATTTGAAGAGAATTCTGCAAGTATGATAAAGAATTTTCTAACAGAGCGGGAGAACAGCGAATGACTTCCACCTTGCTAAATCCACTGGTCAATTCTCAGGTGTGTAATTTGAATGACAGACAACATTTGACATGGTTTATCACTCCTTTCCTCTTAAGATACTTTCTTCACATACTTTCCTGATTCTCTTCCAACTTCCTGACCACTCATCTCAGCCTCCTTTGCTAGCCCTGCAAGCATCTCTATAAACTCTATGAAGTGCCCCACAGCTCAGACCCTGAAAATCTTTTTTCTACCTACGCTCCCTAGAGGATCTTATCCATTCTTCTGACTTAAAAACCATCTATGAGCAGGTGGCTCTCTAATTTATATCTCCAGCCCAGACTTCTCCAGGTTAATATATGCAATTGCCTACTTCATGCAATTGAACTATTTACTGAACTCCAGGTTAATATATGCAATTGCCTACTTCATGTCTCCAGTTGGAATTGTGCCCTACCTCTCAAGCTTAACGTGTTCAAGATGGAATCACTGACATACCTCCACCCGCTACTAAACTGCTCCTCCTGTATTCTTTCCAATCTTAGTAGCTGGCAGCTGCAGTCTTCTGATTTTCCATACACAAAACTTGAAGTCGCACTTGACTGGTCTCTTTCAGCTCATCTCATTTCCAATTCACCAATAAATCTTTTTGTTTATAATTTCAAAATATATCCAGACATCCAAATACATCACATTTCCCCCAATCCTACTGCCACCACTCTGATCTAAACTACCATCATCTTAGCTTTCTAATTAGCTACCTTTTTTTAGTTTACTCTTTCTCTTCATCCATCTACTGCAGTTACATTACCCACCTCAATACTCCTAGAATACACTAGGCATGTTCCCAATTTAGGGCTTTTGTACTTACTATTTTCTCTGCCTTTAAAATTGTTCTACTGTTCTCTTTGTTAGCCATATGGCCTACTCCCTCACTCTCTTCAAGTCTTTAAAGATGTATAGAAAAAAAATATTCAAGAATGTATACCAAAATGTTACCTTTACAGTTTATAGAATACACACACACGTTTAACTAGTTCTCGCCACATGATGGAATTTAAGGTGACTTTTAATCCTCTATTTGTTTTTTGTTGTTGTTAATTTTTGAATTTTATTTTACTTATTTTTTTTATACAGCAGGGTCTTATTAGTCATCAATTTTATACACATCAGTGTATATATGTCAATCCCAATAGCACAGTTCAGCACACCACCATCCACACCCCACCGCTGCTCTCCCCCCTTGGTGTCCATACATTTGTTCTCTACATCTCTCAACTTCTGCCCTGCAAACCGATTCATCTGTCACATTTTTCTAGGTTCCACATACATGCGTTAATATACGATATTTGTTTTTCTCTTTCTGACTTACTTCACTCTGTATGGCAGTCTCTAGATCCATCCACGTCTCAACAAATGACTCAATTTCGTTCCTTTTTATGGCTGAGTAATATTCCATTGTATATATGTACCACATCTTCTTTATCCATTCCTCTGTCGATGGGCATTTAGGTTGCTTCCATGACCTGACTATTGTAAATAGTGCTGCAATGAATATTTGGGTGCATGTGTCTTTTTGAATTATGGTTTTCTCTGGGTATATGCCCAGTAGTGGGATTGCTGGGTCATATGGTAATTCTATTTTTAGTTTTTTAAAGAACCTCCATACTGTTCTCCATAGTGGCTGTATCAATTTGCATTCCCACCAAAAGTGCAAGAGGGTTCCCTTTTCTCCACACCCTCTCCAGCATTTGTTGTTTGTAGATTTTCTGATGATGCCCACTCTAACTGGTGTGAGGTGATGCCTCATTGTAGTTTTGATTTGCATTTCTCTAATAATTAGTGATGTTGAGCAGCTTTTCATGTGCTTCTTGGCCATCTGTATGTCTTCCTTGGAGAAATGTCTATTTAGGTCTTTTGCCCATTTTTGCATTGGATTGTTTGTTTCTTTAATATTGAGCTGCATGAGCTGTTTATATATTTTGGAGATTAATCCTTTGTCCGTTGATTTGTTTGCAAATATTTGCTCCCATTCTAAGGGTTGCCGTTTCGTCTTGTTTATGGTTTCCTTTGCTGTGCAAAAGCTTTGAAGTTTCATTAGGTCCCGTTTGTTTATTTTTGTTTTTATTTCCATTACTCTAGGAGGTGGATCAAAAAAGATCTTGCTGTGATTTATGTCAAAGAGTGTTCTTCCTATGTTTTCCTCTAAGAGTTTTATAGTGTCCAGTCTTACATTTAGGTCTCAAATCCATTTTGAGTTTATTTTTGTATATGGTGTTAGGGAGTGTTCTAATTTCATTCTTTTACTTGTAGCTGTCCAGTTTTCCCA
The DNA here is from genome assembly GCF_949987535.1 of Balaenoptera acutorostrata. Classification (NCBI taxonomy): domain Eukaryota; kingdom Metazoa; phylum Chordata; class Mammalia; order Artiodactyla; family Balaenopteridae; genus Balaenoptera; species Balaenoptera acutorostrata. The sequence continues at coordinate 91,940,630 of NC_080070.1, read as the reverse complement.
GCATCACTTATTGAAGAGACTGTCTTTTCTCCATTGTATATCCTTGCCTCCTTTGTCATAGATTAGTTGACCATAGGTGCGTGGGTTTATCTCTGGGCTTTCTATCTTGTTCCATTGATCTATGTTTCTGTTTTTGTGCCAGTACCATATTGTCTTGAGAACTGTAGCTTTGTAGTATAGTCTGAAGTCAGGGAGTCTGATTCCTCCAGCTCTGTTTTTCTCCCTCAAGACTGCTTTGGTTATTGGGGGTCTTTTGTGTCTCCATACAAATTTTAAGATTTTTTGTTCTAGTTCCGTAAAAAATGCCATTGGTAATTTGATAGGGATTGCATTGAATCTGTAGATTGCTTTGGGTAGTACAGTCATTTTCACAATGTTGATTCTTCCAATCCAAGAACATGGTATATCTCTCCATCTGTTGGTATCATCTTTAATTTCTTTCATCAGTGTCTTATAGTTTTCTGCATACAGGTCTTTTGTCTCCCTAGGTAGGTTTATTCCTAGGTATTTTATTCTTTTTGTTTCAATGGTAAATGGGACTGTTTCCTTAAGTTCTCTTTCAGATTTTTCATCATTAGTGTATAGGAATGCAAGAGATTTCTGTGCATTAATTTTGTATCCTGCAACTCTACCAAATTAATTGATTAGCTCTAGTAGTTTTCCGGTGGCACTTTTAGGATTCTCTATGTATAGTACCATGTCATCTGCAAACATTGACATTTTTACTTCTTCCTTTCCAATTTGTAATCCTTTTATTTCTTTTTCTTCTCTGATTGCTGTGGCTAGGACTTCCAAAACTATGTTGAATAATAGTGGTGAGAGTGGACATCCTTGTCTCGTTCCTGATCTTAGAGGAAATGCTTTCAATTTTTCACCATTGAGAATGATGTTTGCTGTGGGTTTGTCGTATATGACCTTCATTATGTTGAGGTAGGTTCCCTCTATGCCCACTTTCTGGAGAGTTTTTATCATAAATGGGTGTTGAATTTTGTCAAAAGCTTTTTCTGCATCTATTGAGATGATCGTATGGTTTTTATTCTTCAATTTGTTAATATGGTGTATCACATTGATTGATTTGCGTATAGTGAAGAAACCTTGCATCCCTGGGATAAATCCCACTTGATCATGGTGTATGATCCTTTTAATGTGTTGTTGGATTCTGTTTGCTAGTATTTTGTTGAGGATTTTTGCATCTATATTCATCAGTGATATTGGTCTGTAATTTTCTTTTTTTGTAGTATCTTTGTCTGGTTTTGGTATCAGGGTGATGGTGGCCTCATAGAATGAGTTTGGGAGTGTTCCATCCTCTGCAATTTTTTGGAAGAGTTTGAGAAGGATGGGTGTTAGCTGTTCTCTAAATGTTTGATAGAATTCACCTCTGAAGCCATCTGGTTCTGGACTTCTGTGTGTTGGAAGATTTTTAATCACAGTTTCAATTTCATTACTTGTGATTGGTCTGTTCATATTTTCTATTTCTTCCTGGATCAGTCTTGGAAGATTTTACCTTTCTAAGAATTTGTCCATTTCTTCCAGGTGGTCCATTTTATTGGCATAGAGTTGCTTGTAGTAGTCTCTTAGGATGCTTTGTATTTTTGCAGTGTCTGTTGTAACTTCTCCTTTTTCATTTCTAATTTTATTGATTTGAGTCCTCTCCCTGTTTTTCTTGATGAGTCTGGCTAATGGTTTGTCAATTTTGTTTATCTTCTCAAAGAACCAGCTCTTAGTTTTATTGATCTTTACTATTGTTCTCTTTGTTTCTATTTCATTTATTTCTGCTCTGATCTTTATGATTTCTTTCCTTCTGCTAACTTTGGGTTTTGTTTGTTCTTCTTTCTCTAGTTCCTTTAGGTGTAAGGTTAGATTGTTTATTTGAGATTTTTCTTGTCTCTTGAGGTCGGCTTGTATAGCTATGAACTTCCCTCTTAGAACTGCTTTTGCTGCATCCCATAGGTTTTGGATCGTCGTGTTTTCATTGTCATTTGTCTCTAGGTATTTTTTGATTTCCTCAGTGATCTCTTGGTTATTTAGTAACATATTGTTTAGCCTCCATGTGTTTGTGTTTTTTCCCCTGTAATTGATTTCTAATCTCATAGCGTTGTGGTCAGAAATGATGCTTGATATGATTTCAATTTTCTTAAATTTACTGAGGCTTGATTTGTGACCCAAGATGTGATCTATCCTGGAGAATGTTCCGTGCGCACTTGAGAAGAACGTGTACTCTGCTGTTTTTGGATGGAATGTCCTATAAATATCAATTAAATCTATCTGGTCTATTGTGTCATTTAAAGCTTCTATTTCCTTATTTTCATTTTGGATGATCTGTCCATTGGTGTAAGTGAGATGTTAAAGTCCCCCACTATTATTGTGTTACTGTTAATGTCCTCTTTTAGAGATGTTAGCAGTTGCCTTATGTGTTGAGGTGCTCCTATGTTGGGTGCATATATATTTATAATTATTATATCTTCTTCTTGGATTGATCCCTTGATCATTATGTAGCGTCCTTGCTTGTCTCTTGTAACATTCTTTATTTTAAGGTCTATTTTATCTGATATGAGTATAGCTATTCCAGCTTTCTTTTGATTTCCATTTGCATGGAATATCTTTTTCCACCCCCTCACTTTCAGTCTGTATGTGTCCCTAGGTCTGAAGTGGGTCTCTTGCAGAAAGCATATATATGGGTCTTGCTTTTGTATCCATTCAGCAAGCCTGTGTCTTTTGGTTGGAGCATTTAATCCATTCATGTTTAAGGTAATTATCAATATGTATGTTCCTAAGACCATTTTCTTCATTGTTTTGAGTTTGGTTTTGTAGGTCCTTTTCTTCTCTTGTGTTTCCCACTTAGAGAAGTTCCTTTAGCGTTTCTTGTAGAGCTGGTTTGGTGGTGCTGAATTCTCTTAGCTTTTGCTTGTCTGTAAAGCTTTTGATTTCTCTGTTGAATCTGAATGAGATCCTTGCCTGGTAGAGTAATCTTGGTTGTAGGTTCTTCCCTTTCATCACTTGAAGTATATCATGCCTCTCCCTTCTGGCTTGTAGAGTTTCTGCTGAGAAATCAGCTGTTAACCTTATGGTAATTCCCTTGTATGTTATTTGTCATTTTTCCCTTACTGCTTTAAATGATTTTTCTTTGTCTTTAATTTTTGCCAATTTGATTACTATGTGTCTCGGCATGTTTCTCCTTGGGTTTATCCTGTATGGGACTCACTGTGCTTCCTGGACTTGGGTGGCTATTTCCTTTCCCATGTTAGGGAAGTTTTCGACCATAATCTCTTCAAATATTTTCTCTGGTCCTTTCTCTCTCTCTTCTCCTTCTGGGACCCCTATAATGCAAATGTTGTTGTGTTTAAAGTTGTCCCAGAGGTCTCTTAGGCTGTCTTCATTTCTTTTCATTCTTTTTTCTTTATTCTGTTTCACAGCAGTGAATGCCACCATTCTGTCTTCCAGGTCACTTATCCGTTCTTCTGCTTCAGTCATTCTGCTATTGATTCCTTCTAGTGTAGTTTTCATTTCAGTTATTGTATTGGTCATCTCTGTTTGTTTGTTCTTTAATTCTTCTAGGTCTTTGTTAAACATTTCTTGCATCTTCTCGATCTTTACCTCCATTCTTTTTCTGAGGTCCTGGATCATCTTCACTATCATTATTCTGGATTCTTTTTCTGGAAGGTTGCCTATCTCCACTTCATTTAGTTGTTTTTCTGGGGTTTTATCTTGTCCCTTCATCTGGTACATAGCCCTCTGCCTTTTCATCTTGTCTGTCTTTCTGTGAATGTGGTTTTTATTCCACAGGCTGCAGGATTGTAGTTCTTCTTGCTTCTGCTGTCTGCCCTCTGGTGGATGAGGCTATCTAAGAGGCTTGTGGAAATTTCCTGATGGGAGGGACTGGTGGTGGGTAGAGCTGACTGTTTCTCTGGTGGGCAGATCTCAGTAAAACTTTAATCTGCTTGACTGTTGATGGGTGGGGCTGGGTTCCCTTCCTGTTGGTTGTTTGGCCTGAGGTTACCCAACACTGGAGCCTCCCTGGGCTCTTTGGTGGGGCTAATGACAGACTCTGGGAGGGCTCACGCCAAGGAGTACTTCCCAGAACTTCTGCTGCCAGTGTTCTTGTCCCCACGGTGAGCCACAGCCACCCCCCACCTCTGCAGGAGACCCTCCAACATTACCAGGTAGGTCTGGTTCAGTCTCCCCCAGGGTCACTGCTCCTTCCCCTGGGTCCCGATGCACACACTTGTTTGTGTGTGCCCTCCAATAGTGGAGTCTCTGTTTCCCCCAGTCCTGTCGAAGTCCTGCAATCAATTCCTACCATGCTTCAAAGTCTGTTTCTCTAGGAATTCCTCCTCCCATTGCCAGATCCCCAGGTTGGGAAGCCTGACATGGGGCTCAGAACCTTCACTCCAGTGGGTGGACTTCTGTGGTCTAAGTGTTCTCCAGTCTGTGAGTCACCCACCCAGCAGTTATGGGATTTGATTTTACTGTGATTGTGCCCCTCCTACCATCTCATTGTGGCTTCTCCTTTGTCTTTGGATGTGGGGTGTCTTTTTTCGTGAGTTCCAGTTTCTTCCTGTCGATGATTGTCCAGCAGCTAGTTGTGATTCTCATGTTCTCGCAATAGGGAGTGAGAGCACATCCTTCTACTCTGCCATCTTGGTTCCTCTCCAACCTTAAGTCTCTATTTGAATACCTCAATACTTTCTTAGTTTAGTCCAATGAAAATATAATAAAGAAACTCTAACACCCTTCAAAAAAATTTTTTTAAATGGTGTTAAATAGTCTCATGAATTATAAACATTCATTCACCCCCACCCCCACTGATATAACTATTTGTGGTAAATGTTATTTGCTATATCCCCATCACTCTCATCTGTCACCCGTTACTCAGTTTGACTTTGTACACATTAGTGAGGATTTAGAGATGTAATACTTGAGGTCTACAATTGCCTTTTAAATTTTGTATTCACCTTCTACTGATTTTATAAACTGGTATAAACCCATCTGGGATTACTTACACTAAAATGACCATTGCAGGGATGGTTGGGACAGCAACAATGACAGTAATGACAACTAACACTACTGAAGATTTCAAGACTCCATCATAAGCGTGGTATCTTCTTCACCCTCAGACTAGCTCCAAAAAAGAGATAGTTGGCTGTCCCCTTTTAAAGATAAGGAAACTGAGATGCAGAGAGATTAAATAAGAGATGAATTAATTTGCCCAAGATTATGTAACAAATCATTTTGAATTCAAAATGAGGTTTGTCTGACTTCAATGGCTTTGGTCTGGAGCACTGTACTCTTCCACAACAAAAAGGTCATCTGTATGATAATACCCTCCAAAACAGAGAAACAGATTAACTGAATCCAGAATCAGTCAATGGAGAAACCTATCAGAGGGATTTTTTTTTCACTAGGCACCACAAGATTCCTCAATCTCCCTAAGGTGTCCTGTTAAAATGAGCTGTGAAATTGTCAGTTTAAGACACAGAATATAAGGAATTATGAACAAACATTAACTTCTAGTCCTTATTCTTTTTTTTTTAAATTAATTTATTAATTTATTTATTTTTGGCTGTGTTGGGTCTTCGTTTCTGTGCGACGGCTTTCTCTAGTTGTGGCAAGCGGGGGCCACTCTTCATCGCGGTGCGCGGGCCTCTCACTATCGCGGCCTCTCTTGTTGCGGAGCACGGGCTCCAGACGCGCAGGCTCAGTAGTTGTGGCTCAAGAGCCCAGTTGCTTCGCGGCATGTGGGATCTTCCCAGACCAGGGCTCGAACCCGTGTCCGCTGCATTGGCAGGCAGATTCTCAACCATTGCGCCACCAGGGAAGCCCTAGTCCTTATTCTTATACTAATTTTGTATAAGTTTCAACACGTTCTTTCTATATCACAGCTTTCTCATTGTAAAATTAGTGGGTTTTGATTCATTGTTCTCTAATAATACTTTCAGTTGAGCATTAAAAAAAAACTTATGTTTGCCTCAATTGTGGAAATATACACAGTTATTTTGTATTCCAGTTGGAGTCTCAAGAACCAATTTTGACAATAAATTATTAAAAATAGTGAGATGTGATGAATAAATTTTGGATTCCTTTCATGTCAGTAAGAGTGGTGGTAAAGACTATCAAGGAGATTGAAGTCCCAAGGGATGACCTTACATCGTTTCAACAGATAATGCTTAAACAAAAGCAGACCACCCAGACTTTGATGTCTCCTGCTCTTTCCATGGAAATGAGGTTAGAAGAAAAGGGTGGTTTGCCTTTGGAAATGTTTGTCTTATGTAGTCAAAATCTCAAGAAGCAGATTCCTAATAGTTCTAAAGGGAAGGTCGAATGTTCAAAGCTTCTTGTAATGTTGATTAAAGTATAGTGTCCTTTGGAGAACTTTGACCGTAATGAACACTGTCAACATGGCACTGCTTGGCTAACCAACTTCAAGTTGAATGTAGATAGAGACTGGCACTGTTATATTAATACACTCTGAGTTGATGTACTGGAGGAATCAATCTAAATTGTCCTTAAATTTTTAAAATTACTATTATTAAAAAATTTAGAAAAGTGCATAGAATAGAAAACAAACTCTATCCAGTCTTACGGTCAATAAAAGTATCTGAACATGCTGGCTGAAAAAGACCTTGGCATTGGAAGCCTTAGCTGAAAGGTCAGGAAGTTTCATTAGCCCTAGTAAGGAAATAGCATGTTTAGAAGCAGTGAGGAAGAAGCATTCATTCTTTTTTTTTTTTTTTCTCTTATCTTTTTTTTTTTTTTAAACATCTTTATTGAAGTATAATTGCCTTACAATGGTGTGTTAGCTTCTGCTTTATAACAAAGTGAATCAGTTATACACATACAATATGTTCCCATATCTCTTCCCTCTTGCATCTCCCTCCCTCCCACCCTCCCCATCCCACCCCTCTAGGTGGGAAGCATTCATTCTTACAGTAAAACTTGCCATATCCGAGAAGTTTGCCTTGAAGATACAACTGAATAAAATAAAGGGTTGCTTTATTTCAAGTGCCCAGGCCTGACCTACTGAAGCCGGCCCCCAGTTTCCAGCAATTAGGCTGAAGGAGCTAAATCCATCCCTTCCCATCCCTGCTATGGTTTGGCGCCACCTGGTGGAAGTTAAGCTCTCTGTTTTAATAGAGTAGGGTCGAGAGGATCATCACAAGCATCGTTTTCCATTAAAGGACTGGTGGGGGTCAGAGGACCCTCTTCAAATACTGAAAAAATGATTTGAATAACGAATGAAAAATCGAGGCATAACAGACACATGGCCTAGGCCAACACTTTAGAAATCTGAGAAAGCAGAGTGTGGATTAGTCAGTTTGGGCTTCTATAACAAAATACCACAGAATGAGAGGTTTAAACAATAGACATTTATCTCTCACAGTTCTGGAGGATGAGAAGTACAAGATCAGGGTACCAGCTCAGCTGAGGGGTCCTGGTAAGAGCTCCTGGCTTGTACACAGCTGCCTTCACACCCTCCAGGGCAGGGGGATATAGCAAGCTTCTTATAAAGGCACTAACTCCATCATGAGGGCCCCACTCTCATGATCTCATCTAAACCTAATTACCTCCCAAAGGCCCCATCTCCAAATATCATCACATTGGGGGTTGGAGCTTCAACATACGAATTTTAGGGGGACACAATCATCTGGTCCCTAACAGAGTAAGAAATAGAGTGAGTGACCCTACTCTATTAAAATACCAAAATTCTCATGCAAATTTTTAGTATCTTACAAATTGGACTTTTCTGTCTGGACAAAATAGCAGTTATCATAATGATTATTTTTCTTTTATTCAGTTTTTAAGAAAACTTTAGATTAGTGAAATACAGAAAGCAATGATTGCCATTTAAAATCTTGTATACATGGTTAAACAATGTACTGGAATACATAGATTCTGGGCAATATTGGTGTGTGTCTATTTTCAAATTCCTTTTTATCCCACCTTTACTGGGAATCTTTGTCTCACTTCACTCCTCTATGCCTCAGTTCTCTTATCTGTAAAATTACAATGTTGGATTAAATACTCTGGGTTCTGTCCTAGAATTAACACTAATGTAATATTACAATGTAACACAGTAACTATACTGTTATCACAAATAACATATTTGTGCAGCACTTTACCCTTTACAAAATGCTTCCCTATGCTATCAGTTAAACTCCCAATAACCTCGAATGTCAAAGTTTGTAATGGGCCATTTTACAAATAGGAGGAATCAGGCTTTAAGTAATTTGTCTAAGTGAGAAAAATTGGTAGTTTATGGGGCTAAGATTCAAACCTGGAATTTCTGATTCCAAATTTCATGTTTTCGCTACCAGGCCACAGTATTTCCTCGTCTGGGAGATCAGTGATGTATCTAATTTTTTTTTTTTCCCCATTAGTCTCTTATTTAACGGCTTCTTTTAAGTCAGATTATGCTCATTCTAAAGTGACACAAAACCCACTGTACCCAGTGCTTCTCTTAAGCCATTTCCAAAAGCCAGTTCCACTCTCAAAAAGATCCTCAGTACACACATGGGATATTCCATTCTGCTCTGAGCCCAGTCCCTCTCCTTTGAAAGTGGGTAGTTTCTGAAGTATGGAAAAGGTTCCAAGATCACTACTCAAGAGAGATGATAGCAGGGATTCCAAGAAAGTAAAACCAGATTCACACAACAGATGATTGGTAGATTAGCTTTCTACCTCCGGAAAGGCCCAAACAACTGTAGAGATGGAGCAGAGATACCAGGAGAGGCAGTCTGGGAATGAACAGGAGTGTAATCTTTGATGCCAGATGAAACTGAGCTCATGTCTTGCCCTCCCCTGACAAGCTGAGTTAATCTTGGTCAACTTTGCTGACTGATTAGAGTCTAGGTCTTCTTATCTGCAAAATACCTACAACACGTGGCATTGGAGAGGCTACAAATGCCACAAATGTATAAAAAAGCACCTAAGTCAGTGTCAAGAGCATTGATGACATCTGACAACATTATGTCTAATTATACATACCAGACAGCTCAAGTGAAACTAATATTAAATCTCCATACCCATTTACAACTCTGTCACCTAAAAATATTGTGGACTATGATTTTTTAAAATGTTTTAACACAACCAACACAGTAACATAAGTAATAATAAATAATGTTAAACTGTATGCTTTGACTTGAGAAACCCATATATGCATTGAACAAATTCATCCATTCAGCAAACATTTATAGAGCATCTACTAATGCTCAGTGCTGAGGAACAGGACAGCTATTTTTTTTTTTTTTTTTTGGTATCATGGAGTTTATATTTTATTTACACTTCCACTTGATTGTCTACATATAGTGGGGATGTACTTTTTAGAAAATCTTGCCATTGATAAGTTCAAATTTACTTTTAACTTTGGTATAAACTTCCCTTGACAACTCTAACTCCCACAAGTATAATAAGGCAATAGATATGTTTGGCAGAGCAACTATTTATGTCCTGTCTTCTGTGTTGCCAGGGTGATGGTAACAATATTGAAAACACCGGAGGTGGTTGTTATTGGCAAGGTTCCTGACTTTCATTTGCAAATGGAAGAACTGTAAAAAGCAAAATGTAGACTGGGGTGTGGGCTGCAGACTGGTCATGGCTATACATAAACTACATGAATGGATTATTGGTGATTAACCAAGTGTGGATGCTATTCTTGGAAATGTAATACTCATAGGCCATATTTCCTTAATATTTAAAAATTAATGAAATGTGGTGATTACACCAAATACCTCTTTTTTAAAAATTTTTATTTATTTATTTGTTTATTTTTGGCTGTGTTGGGTCTTCATTTCTGTGCGAGGGCTTTCTCTAGTTGCGGCAAGCGGGGGCCACTCTTCATCACGGTGCACGGGTCTCTCACTATCGCGGCCTCTCTTGTTGCGGAGCACAGGCTCCAGATGCGCAGGCTCAGTAGTTGTGGCTCACGGGTCTAGTTGCTCCGCGGCATGTGGGATCTTCCCAGACCAGGGCTCGAACCCGTGTGCCCTGCATTGGCAGGCAGATTCTCAACCACTGCGCCACCAGGGAAGCCCCAATATCTCTTTTTTTAAAGCTAATACCATAACATTACACACTTTCAAATATTACATTCTTCGCCCGCTTATCTCCTTTCTTTCAGTGGAAGACGATTCAAAACGTTTACGGCGCTTTTGGTCCCTCAATATAAATTGAAATGTTGCTACAGTTCAAATTCGTCTTCTAAAGGATTTTTTAAACATACTGACTATATAAAGGGAATAAGTGATTATATACCACCCTGAAAGAAAAAGTCATCTAATACATTGGCTGAATACTTTGTATTATTCGAAAGCACGACGCATGTACCAGGAGGTAAGTAACTGGTGACATTTCTCCCTCACCAACAACTTCAATCAATCTTTTAACTCCACGCCAACTAGTACACTGGCACTGAATTAATCAAAACAGAAACTTTTCGTGATGGATGCAGTGCATTGACCCAAACTCCGCATCTTCTCCCTGAAAGTGTGGTGAGAGAGAGTGTGGTATGGAGAGAGAGAGAGAGAGATTGAGATGGCAGAGACAGAGACCACGACTGCATTTCTTTGCTGCTGGATTTTTGTTTGTTTGCTTTGTTTCTTTCTTTAGGTTTCTAATGTATTTTCCTTCATCAATTATGCTATAATGAGCAGCAGAGGGCTTAGATGACAAATTTGTTTTGAAACAATTCTGTATTAGAGAAATTGTAATGGTTACTTATCTCTCTACCCCTTTGGGGTGACTCTACCAGGTTGCATTATATTCCATCCTGTGATTGCATGCACCCACAGAACAGTACAGAAAATGGTTTGGCTGGCTAGCACAGCATTACCAAATTTGTCACGAAAATCCAGTGAGTATTTTTTTTTTTAACATCTTTATTGGAGTATAATTGCTTTACAATGTGTTAGTTTCTGCTGTATCACAAAGTGAATCAGCTATATATATAGATATATCCCCATATCCTCTCCCTCTTGCGTCTCCCTCCCATCCTCCTTATCCCGCCCCTCTAGGTGGTCACAAAGCACGGAGCTGATCTCCCTGTGCTATGTGGCTGCTTCCCACTAGCTATCTATTTTACATTTGGTAGTGTATATAAGTCCATGCCACTCTCTCACCTCATCCCAGCTTACCCTTCCCGCTCCCCGTGTCCTCAAGTCCATTCTCTACATCTGCATCTTTATTCCTATCCTACCCCTAGGTTCATCAGAACCATTTTTCCTTTTTTTTTTTTAGATTCCATATATATGTGTTAGCGTATGGTATTTGTTTTTCTCTGACTTACTTCACTCTGTATGACAGTCTCTAGGTCCATCCACCTCACTACAAATAACTCAATTTTCTTTCTTTTTATGACTGAGTAATATTCCAATGTATATATGTGCCACATCTTCTTTATCCATTCATCTGTCGATGGACACTTAGGTTGCTTCCATGTCCTGGCTATTGTAAATAGAGCTGCAATGAACATTTTGGTACATGACTCTTTTTGAATTATGGTTTTCTCAGGGTATATGCCCAGTAGTGGGATTGCTGGGTCATATGGTGAGTATTTTCAGTGGCTCTTTCTTGCTGTAACTTTCTGAATGTTTATATTTTTGAGACTACTGTTGACCCTTGAACAATGAGGGGGTTTTGGGTGCCCACCTTCTGTGCAGTCAAAAATCTGCATATATAGTTAGCCCTCTATATATGTGGTGTTCCCCACCCAAGGATTCAACCAGTCAAGGATCATGAGTACCATAGTATTTACTACTGAAAAAAAAATCCACATATAAGTAGATCCACACAATTCTAACCTGTGTTGTTCAAGGGTCAACTGTACTTAGTGCATTTGTGGCCAAGGGAAACATCATGAAGGTGTGATAGAACTGCAGTTGATTGCAGCTGTAGGTAGACCAGGTAGGAACTCTGAAACCCAAATGCGTTCCTTATAAAGTTCAAGATTCAGCCTCTATGCCAGTTTATTAAAAAAAAAAAAAAAAAAAAGATACATTTCAGGAAAAGCCAAATGGAAGAGATGCATAGGACAAGGCACGGTGGGTGAGGGGCTTTCATTCCCGCTCTGGGTGTACTATCCTCCCAGCACTTCACTGTGTTCACCAGCCGGGAAGCTCCACTGCTAGATTTCTTGATGCAAATTAGGTTTTGCCAATTACATGCAATGCTGTGGTATTTGAAAGGCAGGACTAATATGGAGACATTTTGTATGTTTGACCTGGTTTGTTTGTTTCTGTTGCTCATCAAAGCCATATAGATATGAAGTTTTCCTGCAGCAGTTTTAAAACTTTCCTGGCAGAGTTTTGGTGTTCTACTTTTTAGCTTCTCAGGTTTTGAGAATCATTGTACAGCCACCTCTGAAGACCCAGGCTGGTGCTTACTTCTCAAACTGTTCCAGAAATTTTTGTACCCAATCCTCTGTCAAGTCATTTTCTGCACACAATACCTAATGTAGTTTTTGGTTTTCTATATAAACCTTGTCTATTTTACCTCTCAGGTCCTTCTCTGCTTAAAAGCTTTAATACCTGACCACTCTTTGTGGGAATCTAAATAATTAGCATCACACCAAAGGGGCTGTATAATGACAAATTTTTCACAATTATAGATGTATCTTTCATTATTTTTTCATAAATTCCCTTCTTTTCTTTCCCATATTCATTTATTCATAATCTAGTACATTTAGCACACGTTTTCTTAAATGTCTCTCCTCTTGAAATTGTTTATTGAAATCTACCTACCTTAAAATTCTCATTCTAATCTGCCATTATATGATAAACCTCCTATGATCATGTAACCAGAATTAATCTCATTCTTTCCTAGCTAAACTAATCTAGCCCTTGTGTTTCTTTAGGATCATGTGAACGTAACATTCAACACCATTCAATTTCAACTGAACACTGATAAGTCTCTCCCCCAATTTACATCATTCATTTATTTACCCCCAAATTATCAAGTACTTAACCATAAGCCAGTCACATCCAGCTAGGCACTGGAGTGAGATATGAATACACAGTCCCTGTCTTATTAAACCTTGTATCTTAATAAGGTAGATAATTATTAAGTAGACCCAAAATGAATATGAAAGTGTCAACTCTGATAAGTGCTGTAAAGAGAAGAGTTACCTACCTATACAGGAGATCTTACCTGGTTTGAGGGTTAGGAAAAGCTACCTATGGAAGTGACACTGGAGGTGATACCTAAAGAATGATGAGACATTAAATGGACTGGAGAGGAATACTGGCAACATGGCATGTCAGCAAGTCTTTTGCTAAACAGGCATTCAAGAAGGAAATGGAGTCCCTGCTCTTTCTACAGGCAGGCTTCATCTCTGGGTGATTCTAATGAAACCTCCTCCTTATTTTGCTTTGGATGTGGGGGGAACACCTTTTCTCGTACAGAAAGGGTGTCATCAAAGAGCACACTTTCCATTCCACAGGGCTTGCTACACCCATGCCTTCAACTGTGTCTCTTCTCCTCTCCAGTTTTTCACACACACACACACACACACACACACACACACGTGCACACACCTGGGGGAACGGTTGTATTAACTAAGGACAAAACCACACATTTATTGAGTACTTATCTAGGCCCAGGTACTTTTCTTGCTATTTACACCTATGCTGGCATTTAATCTTCACAATAATCCTATGAAGTAGGTATTTACAAAGGAGGACAGTGCAGCATAGAAAATATCGAGTTGTATTTACTGACCACTAGATATGAGCACCACTGAGCCTTTACTATGTGCTAAGTGTAACTGTTGTGAGCACTATTTTTGTAGTTATTATTATTCCCATTTTACTGGGGAGGCTGGGGGGAAGGGAGATTAAGTGACTTGCTCATGGTTACACAGCTAGTGTGGCTGGGCCAGGATTTGAAGCAAGCGGACTCAGTACAGCACCTGTACTACTAACTACTCTGCAGCTTTCCAGGGCTGGTTCTGATCCTGCCTAGTAAACCCCACAGAGAGGATTCTGACCTCCATTTTTGGATTCTGACCTCCACTTCTTCAGAAGTGAGTACCTAGTACCTCTTTGTCCTAGTCTTTGGGTTCTAGTCACCAATTCTGGGACAACCAGAAAATTCCCACTCATCATCCTGTTATACATGAGAAATTTCCTCCGTCATTCAATACAATTCTGGATTTCTGTCTCTTCTAGGGTAATATATACTGAGAAGTGCACACAATTTAATATTAAAGTAATTAAAATATAATTCGGATCTTAACTTGCTTTAAACAAATGTAAGTAAACAAGTGAGCCTTGTAAATAATGTATCATTTTAGATGATTCACAACATCACTTACTTCCATTAGTTTGTACTGGTGAGAACCAAACTATACTAGAAAGATAGAGTTAATATATTTGTATCAAGAATGAACAAGAAAATATCACCAAGATGATTTTGCTAGCAAGAAGACCAGCATAATGAAAAAAAGTATCTGTTATAGAAGAGACTTAGAGAAAAATGGTCTTACCACTCTTTTATAGATTCCTTCGCCATTACATGAAAACACAGAAGCAGGGTTTTAAACAGGTCCTGAATTGAATTCTAAGGATGCCTCTGGAAGAGTATTGAGGTGTCAGTAAACACCCCTAAACTTTATGCAAAACTTGTGTTTATTTGTGTAGATATATATATATATTTTTTTTTTTTTTTTTGAGGAAAGAGTCCATAGCTTTTACCAAGTTTCCACAGTGGTACCCTGCAAAAGGTTAAGAAACACTGATGGAACATGGTGGTATAATTATGTAATTATCAATACTAAATAGATCCAAGAGAATGTATTTTATTTATAATTACCAAAAAATCACTCATCATTCTCTATTAAATAAGAAAACCGTGGCTTTAAAGATGGACTAGATAAACCATTAAAATAAGCACTGATTTATACACCTCTGCCCTGGATGAAGTCAAGGTTGGCCTCAGGCAGATTGCTCCCATGGAACTGGGTTCCGTGGAAGCAAATTTTACTTTCATTCTTATATCCTTTAAAAAAAAAAAAAAATTGAGGTGATTACAAGTGATATAAAGTTCTCAGAACTAATAATTCTTCAAGTTTAAAATGTTCTGATAAATAAAAAGTTAGTAAAAGTGGATTTTCCTTTCTCCCATCTAACTACCAGAAGGCATAATTATATGGGTCTCACTGGTTATACCAGAGATACTGCAGTAGAATAATCTGATGGATAGTCATCTTCATTGTCCAAAATTGGTCCTTCTTCCTTAGGCAATGTTAGAAGGTCAGCTTATAATCATATTGTTGGTTTACAACATTATTATGTTAGCTACTAATTTGTATGAGTCTAAAAAAATAAATCTGTGTGATTTAGAATTTTTAAAAAGTGAAAGCAATCTGTACATGTATATACACATACATATAAGAAATTTTTAAACAATACATATATAGAGTTAATGTCATATTTGTCAGATGACACACTTATTTTAAGAACTACTTTACTTAAAAAAATTATAGAAAAATAGACCAACTTGATCATACACTTGATCGTGTATAATATAGTTGCATTTTCTTATCTCTGAATAATCTTCCCAGCATTTGTTTGCATTATGATGCTAAAAATGTCTTCATATGATTAATGTACCTTGAAGTAAAATTTTCTCTGAAAATCCTAATATTAGAAGATTTTCTAATAGATTCAGAGACTACCCAGAAGGAACATACCTACAAGAAAATTAATTGACTTTAAACAAAATAAAACAAACACCGAAAGGGAAGGACAAGGACAAACGGGGGAGATGAAGGGTGTAGCCTTTGTGGCAGAGTCTGCTGGTGGTCCTCTAACTTGTCCTTTCATCTTCTTGATGTATGACTGGTCTACATTTCTCCAGGTCTCTAGCAGTTGGGTGTCATATGTGATTGATTTATCTCAAATGGAATGGGCTGGAAGGACAATGTGCCAACTTCTAGGCCTAAGTTTTCAGACCTTCACATTCTCCTTCCACTTCCACTCAGAGTAGACCATGAACATAACATCAACACCATAGAAAAGCAGCTTTTAACCCGTAACCCAAGGGCCAAGACTAGATAGAATTCAATGTGCTCATGAAATTTGGATGGTGAAAAATTAATAAAAATGAAGATAAAATTTAAGACTTTCTTCTGTTGAAAATGTAGACAATACACTATAGTACTATTAATAGTATGTGTGGCTTTGTCAAAAATAGAAATCATAGGGATTTTTGAATCATATTATAGCCATTGCAGGTATCTTAAAATATTGCTTTTGTTCCTAATTGCTTCAAACTTACGGTATTTATACCCATAATATACTTTTTATATCTTATAATTTAAAGTGTTAAGGAAGCACACATCTACATATTTTGATCATGGTGTTTTAATGTAATTTGTTTCCTTTTTAATCTGATGCATTTTACTTTATGCATTTATTAAACATTATTCTGAGAAAGTCCATGTAATTTAGCAGATTACTAAAGAGGTCCATGGCATAAAAAATTTAAGACCACTGCCTGCCCTGGAGGATGGGAGAAGCAAGAACTTGGAAGGAACTTGAGTCCCTAAATGACCACAAGAGAAAGAACTTCCTGACAGAATTTCCTCACAGCCCAAAAGATGTAACACAATTTTTCCATGAGAGAAAGAAATATCTTTGTTATTTAAGCCAACCTACTTTTGAGTCCTTTTTGTGGCAGCACTCTACACATAACTAATATATCCTTTATTACCAACTTCTGTTTATTTATTACAGGAAAGAAACACTATTTACAACTTTTTACTAAGAATTAAAAGAATGAGGAAAAAATATTTTTAAGAATTAAAATAATAATTCTTTTTTATATAGAATTAAGGAGTGTTCAATGCCTTAATACAATAAAATACCTATGTAAACATTAAGCTGTTATAAAAGCTAAGCAGAATCTTTAATCCATTTTATTTTTGTATATGGCATGAGGAAATGTTCTAATTTCATTTTTTTACATGTAGCTGTCCAGTTTTCCCAGCACCACTTAAAAGAGACTGTCTTTTCTCCATTGTATACTCTTGCATGGTTTGTCATAGATTAATTGACCATAAGTGTGTGGGTTTGTTTCTGGGCTCTCTATTCTGTTCTATTGATCTACATGTCTGTTTCTGTGCCAGTACCATAAAGTTTTGATTACAGTAGCTCTGTAATATAGTCTGAAGTCAAGAAGCATGATTCTTTCAGTTCTTCTTTCTCAAGATTGTTTTTGCTTTTTGAGGTCTTTTGTGTTTCTATACAAATTTTAAAATTATTTGCTCTACTTCTGTGAAATTAATCTACCACAAAGCAGGCAAGTATATATAATGTGGATAAGAGTTTGTACAAAAAGTGGTCCTGAGAAAACTGGACAGATACATGTAAAAAAATGAAATTAGAACATTTTCTCACACCATATACAAAAATAAACTCAAAATGGATTAAAGACTTAAATGTGAGACCAGAAACCATAAAACAGCTAGAACAAAACATAGGCAGAATGCTCTTTGACATAAATCATAGTAATATTTTTCTGGATCTGCTTCCTAAAGCAAAGGAAACAAAAGCAAAAAATAAACAAATGGGAACTAATTAAATTTACAAACTTTTGCATAGCAAAGGAAACCACTGACAAAAGGAAAAGGCAACCTACTGCATGGGAGAAAATATTGGCAAATGATATGACCCATAAGAGACTAATATCCGAAATCTATAAACAGCTCATACAACTCAACATCAAAAAAACAAACAACTCGATTAAAAAATGGGCACAAGACCTGAATAGATATTTTTCCAAAGAAGACATACACATGGCCAACAGGCACACGAAAAGATGCTCAACATTGTTAATCATCAGAGAAATGCAAATTAAAACCGCAATGAGATATTATTTCACACCAGTCAGAATGGCTAGCATCAAAAAGAACTCAAATTAACAAATATTGGCGAGGATGTGGGGAAAAGGGAACCCTCTTGCACTGTTGGTGGGAATGTAAGTTGGTGCAGCCACTGTGGAAAACAGTATGGAGGTTTCTCAAAAAACTAAAAATAGAATGACCATATGACCCAGCAATTTCACTCCTATCCAAAACAAAAACACTAATTCAAAGAGAAACAGGCACCCCAATGTTCATAGCAGCATTATTTACAATAGCTAAGTCACAGAAGCAACCTAAGTGTCCAAGAACAGATGAATGGATAAAGAAGATATGGTATATATATATATATATATATATATGTATGTGTGTGTGTGTGTGTATATATATATATATATATATATATATATATATATATATATATATACACACACACACACATACACAATGGAATGCTATTCAACCATAAAAAAAGAATGAAATTTTGCCATTTTTTTTTTTAACAACATGGATGGAGGGCACTATGCTAAGTGAAACAGGTCAGACAAAGATGAATACTGTATGGTATCACTTATATATGGAAACTAAAAAATAAAACTAGTGAATATAACAAAAAACAGACTCAAAGATATATAGAGAACAAACTAGTGGTTACCAGTTGGGAGAGGGAAGGAGGGAGGGGCAAGATATGGGTAGGAGATTAAGAGGTACAAACTACTATGTATAAAATAAATAAGCTACAAGGATATATTGTACAGCACAGGGAATATAGCCAATATTTTATAATAAGTATAAATGGAGTATAACCTTTAAAAATTGTGAATCATTATGTTGTACACATGAAACATATAATATTGTATTGAATACATCAACTATACCTCAGTAAAAAACAAAACAAGCCGCAACTAGAGAAAGCCCTCACACAGAAACGAAGACCCAACACAGCCATAAATAAATAAATAAATAAATAAATAAATAATTAAAAACAAAACAAAGTGATAAATAAACTTTAAGTATATTATTCTAAGAAATAAAAATACAATGGATACTATTGATTATAATTATTAAAAATTTACAATCAAGGCAAAGATCAACAAATGTATACATCTCTGAGGATGTGTCATTAGCAGTCATTGCAAACCCACATCATCTCAATTTCAAGTGCCTGCTCTATTATCAAACAATCTTTCAAACCCAGTAATACAATCTGTTAATCTTACAAAAACCACTTTTCTGCATTTCCCTTATGAACTCATTTCCCTTTTACCAAACTTACATTCCACAATCAAACCTTCTATTCATTCTCTCACATATACCCAAAATCTCTTCTGTCTTTTGTTGTACTCTCTGCCTCTACCAAAGCATCAGTTTCGGTAGGAGAAAAACATATTGCCATAATCACCATTTTCATTTGAACTTCATGACCACTGACTTGAAGTGGGTCCTTGGAGCTCTCTAGCAATAATACTACACATTCCTTCTTAGTCTATTCAGTCTTCTACTCTCATAAAAAAATGTTTTAAGCTCTCTCTTCTTTCATCAGACTTGTAATTTATTCTCTCATCTTTGCTCTCAGTTAATATCTGTGATTCCTTCGCCATGGAAAATTCAAAGATAGAGAAGAGTTCTTTTCCCAGCTCCCATAACCACACCTACACATCTACCATCATCAAGCATTCCTGGACTCAACCTTCACTCCTGTAACTACGGATGCTCTGTGCTCCTTTGTAAAGCTTCCTTCTCCACTTGTGCACTAGGTCCCATTTCCTCTCCCATCTCAAAGACCGGCTCATACAATCACCCTCTGAACTTGATCATTCTCTTTCGCATGTACAATACACTGAGATTTCTCTCATCATTAAAAAAAAAAAAAAAAAAAAATCTCTGGACCTCGTATTCTGTTGCAGCAGCCATCTTATTTTTGTTGTTTGTTTTTATAGCAAAACCCCAGGTAGTTGTCTATCTTTTCTGATTCCAATTTCCATTTTTTCCCTTAGACCCATTCAAATCAGCTTTAGCCCAAACCCCACTCCCACCAGGAAACTTCTCTTATCTTGGTCACTGGTGATTTCCATACAGGTAAATAGTCAGTTCTTGGTCCCCATCTTACTCAAACTACGAGCAGCATTTGCCAAAGTTAATATCCCTCCCCTTGTTTGAAACATGTCCTGCATTTCCAGGACAAACTTCACTCCTTGTCCTTCCCCATTCCCCATCACCAATCACACTCCCTTCCTCTCTTTTGCTGTTCTTTTTATTTGTTCCCTGATCTTGTAATATTGGAAAACTCCAGGGCTCGGGCATTGTTCCTCTTTTATTTTTTATCTACTTTCACTCCCTTAAGGACCATAAGTACCATATATTTAAGTGACATTTATATCTTCAGCCCACGCTTCTCCTCTGAACTCCAGGCTCATATATAAATCTCAAACTGAACAATAAACTGAACTCATGATCTTTCTCTCCCAACATGCTTCACTTGCAGTTTTCCCCACCTTAGGGTGGAAAAATGGCAACTGTATTTTTCAGTTCTTCAGGACAAAAACACTGGAGTCATCCTTGACTCCCCCTTTCTCTAACAAACCACAGGAATTCTGTAAGCATGTCTTATCTGTCCTAGCTTCAAAATCCAAACACCTCACTCCCTGCCTGCTAAAACATGGTCCAAGGCACCATAATCACTTACCTGGATTATTGCAATAGCCTTCTGCCTTGTCTTCCTGCTTCCGCCTTGGCCAACTTCAGTTCTCAGTCACATTCTGCATGATTCTGTTAAAATGTAAGTCAGTAGAATACAATTAGAATACAATTTGTCAGTCTCATTTAAAATAAAAGCAGGATCTCTCATCATAAACTGTAAATTCCCATATGATCTACCCCCCTCTCTAATTTTGTTTCCTACTCTGTTGCCCCTGATGACCCTCTCCATCCATCTATCACTGACCTTGCTATTTCTTGCACACTAGGCATATTCTGGCCTCAGAGCTTATAACTCTGTTTATTGTTCCCAGATGCTCATCCCCCTGGATTCTTTTTAACAGTCTCCTTCACCAGCTTCAAGTCATGAGCCAAACTGTCATCTTCTTAGGGATGCCTTTCCTAATCATCCTATTTAAAATTCACCCACCCCCTACCTCGGCAATTCCTTGGCCCTTCCCTGCTTCAATTTTCTCCATATCTGGGATCACCTTCTAACACAGCATGTTTATATCATTTTGTTTATTTTCTCTCTCCTCCCACGACAATGTGAGCTCCATCAGGGTAGAGGTTTTTGCCGGCTATGTTCTCTCACCTAAAAAAGTTCCTGACACATAGTAAGTATTCAGCAAGCTTTAACTCTTACTACTATAATTTTTGTTATGATTGACTCAATTACTTGTGAATATATTCTGGTCTATGCTATGGGGAGAAGAGAGAAAACAATTTTAACCTCTCTATGATAGCATTAACAGCATTTATTTTCTAAAGTGTCCCGATTTCTCCAGAGAATGTTAAATCTGCCCCATTAAAAAAAAAACAAAAAACAAAAAAAAACTTGCAAGTTAATTTTTTTTTCAAAAACAGTTAAGAGTTGCTTAACCTCTGCAAACAAAATATTAGATGGGGTTTCATATATCTCCTGTAAAATGGAATGGGTAAGATGACCATAGGGCTGAAATTTGATAGTTGAATATATATTCAATTCTTTTAATGTTTACATCATGAAGTATATCTATAAACATATATGTTTATAATAGTTTAAAATAGACAATGCCCACCTACCCACAATGAAGCTTAAGAAATAGAATATTTTAATGTTTGAAGTCCCTATGTGCCCCTCCTCAATTACTTCCCTTCCCTACCTCTAAGAAGTAAATGCCAGGGCTTCCCTGGTGGTGCAGTGGTTAAGAATCTGCCTGCCAATGTAGGGGACACGGGTTCGAGCCCTGGTCTGGGAAGATCCCACATGCCGCAGAGCAACTAAGCCCCTGAGCCACAACTACTGAGCCTGCGCGTCTGGAGCCTGTGCTCCGCAACAAGAGGCCGCGATAGTGAGAGACCCATGCACCGCGATGAAGAGTGGCCCCCGCTCGCTGCAACTGGAGAAAGCCCTCGCACAGAAACGAAGACCCAACACAGCCAAAAATAAATAAATTAATTAATTTTTTAAAAAAAGTAAATGCCAGAAGTTGTGTTAATCATACTTTGTTATATTGTTTTGCCATATACATAACTATCCACAAACAATATGTTGTTTCCTTTTGCTTGATTTTGAAATCTACATTAATAGAACCATACTACAGGCTTTCCACTGTAACTTTTTTTGCATGCTCAATATTATGGTCCTGAGATGTGCTCATGAGGATTTGCTGCACCCTAATTTATTTAAAATGATGATCTGATGAACATTCTTGTTCATGACTTTAGGACCTTCTATTCAAAACTTTCGAGGCATCACGATTTTCTTTACAAAGAAGTTATACCACTCTCTACTCCTGTGAGCAAAATATAATGGTATCCACTGTTCCACGTCCTTGCTGTTATTTGAAATTGTAAGTTTCTATTTTTTGTCAGTCTGATGAATGTGAAATGATGCTGTGAATTTAACTCAAATTTTCTGATTATTAATACAGTGGATATTCATAGTGAGATTCAACAGTTAAATATAATGTAGCTTCCTTTTTAAATCTTCATTAAGAAATGTTTCCAATTTTAAAATTCTGCTTAAGAACTTCTTTCCTACCTCAATTTCATGAAGGTATTCCCCTCTTACATTACCATCTTGAATACTTTGTCTTTTATATTTAAGTCTTTCATCCATTTGAAGTTATTTCTCAGTATATGGGAAGTAGATTTCTATTCCAAGACCACTTAATAAATAATCCATCCTTTCCTTACTTACACGGCTTCCATAGCTCTTTCGGTATACTTATGAGTTCTCTATTCTGTTCCTTTCTCTATCAGTCACCAATACAATACTACCATATTAGTAAAACTTGAAAATAATCCTAATATCTGTTAGAGAATCTCTCTCTAGTATGTTTTTTTTTTTCAGTAATGAGTTAGTATTTTTGGCCCATTTGATCTTCCATGTATATATTTTAGAAAGCAGTTTTTGATTTTAAAGAAAAATCTACTTAAAATAGTAACCTGTCACAATCCCCTCCCCACTACTTCTAATCATTTACTTGTGTCTACTTTCTGTTCATAGTCAAGTATTACCTTCTAAGATACTATATGGCTTATTTATTCATATGCCTATTATTTTATCTCCCTCTCACCCAGCCATCTCCTACCCAGCTCGACTATAAACTCAAAATTGGCAGGGTTCTTTTGGATTTGTTCATTGGTACATCTCAAGTACCTAAAACAGATCATGCTTGAGTAAAGATAGCTACTCAGTAAATATTTGCTGAGTCAATGAATTTAACTAGAATTTATGGCTCATCTGGGGAAAGCTGACATCTTTATAACATTCAATTTTTTTTGATCCATGAACATAATGGTTCTCTCCATCTATAAAGGTTTTCTCTAAAATATTTTAATAAGGCTTTATAAGGTTCCAACATGAAGTTTTCACACATATTTTTTTAGATTTATTCCTGTAAACCTTACACATTTGCTGTTGTTGACACTGTTGCTATGGACTTAATGCTATTTCTATTTATTCACTCTATTAAATGTAAATATGATTCTACTTTATATTAATATTTATAATAATGTAAACCACCACAATCAAGATATTGAAAATTTCCCATCACTCCAAAAAGTTCCTTTGAGCCTCATTGCAGGCAATTCCATTCCCCTACACTCAGCCTCTGTCAAACTCTGATCCATTTTCCGTTACTATTTTGCCTTTTCTAGAATGTCGTATAAATAGAATCATTATGGTATATAGCCTTTTTTGTCTAGCTTCTTCAGTGCAATGCATCTGAAATTCATCCATATTGTTGCACCTTTCAGTAGTTCTTTCTTTTTTAGTGCCGAACAGATTCTATGGATGTAATGCAATTTGTTAATCCACATTTGAATTGTTTCTAGATTTTGGTTATTATGAATACAGCTGCTATGAACATTCACCTAATGAATTTTGTGTGGACAGTTTTCACTTCTGTTGCGTAGATTTCTAGAGTGGAACTGCCGAAGCATGTAAGAAATTCTTTAATTTTGTAAGAAATTCCAAAACTGTTTTCCAAAGTATTTGTACCATTTTTTTCACTCCCACCAGCAGAGTGAAAGAATTCCAGTTGCTCTACATTTTCACCAGCACTTGGTATTAAGAGTCTTATTTTTATCCATTCTAGTGGGTATGAAGTGTTATCTCATTGAGATTTTAATTTACATTTCCCTAATGACTAATGATGTTGAGCATCTTTTCATGTTCTCAGTTGTCATACCTGTCTTGTAAAGTGTCTCTTTAAATCTCTTGCCAATTTTTAAATTGAGTTTTTGGTTTCTTATCATTGAATTGTGAGGGTTATTTCTGCATTCTGGATACAAGTCCTCTTCTTCCCAGCTCCACAGTAGCCTTGAAAATTATCAGCCTCAAAACCTCAGAGCTGTGAGAACCAGCAGCCTTGCAGCCACTGGCGGGGGGCGGACCAGGTTTGAAGCTCATCAAAAAGTCCCATGGCCAGAGAACTGTTATTAACTAACCTTACAGCTCCTTGGAAAATACCTATTTACAGAGTGTTGTCATTATTTGACCTGACATGGACTCACTTGCAGGATATATCTGGTACAAGACTTGCATCTAGAACACATAAAAACTTTACAACTCAAGAGTAAAAAAGGCAAATAATCTAATTAAATTTGTGTAAAGGATCTGAATAGATATCTATTCAAAGATAATATAAAAATCGTAAAAAAGCATATGAAATGATTCTCTACATGAACCATTAGGAAATACAAACCAAAACCACAATGAGATAGCACTTCATACCTAGTAGAATGACTGTAACTAAAAACACAGATAATAATTGTTGTCAAAGTTGTAGAGAAATTAGAATCCTCATCCACTGCTGGTGGGAATGTAAAATGGTGCAGCTACTCTGGAAAACAGTTTGGTAGTACCTCAAAATGTTAAATAAACAGTTACCACATAACCCAGCAATTGCACTCCTAGGTATATACCTAAGAGAAATGAAAACATATGTCCACAAAGAAGCTTGTATACAAATATTCATAGCAGCATTATTCATAACAGCCAAAATGTTCAAATTCAAATGTCCATTAACTGAGGAATGGATAAACAAAATGCAGTATATCCATACAATGAAATATTATTCAGTAATATAAAGAAATGAAATATTGATACACATGAACACTGATAATCCTTGAAAACATTATGCTAAGAGACACCAGTCACAAAAAACCACATATTGTATGTTCTCGTGTATATGAAATATTCAGAGTAGACAAATCTATACAGACAGAAATTGTTCCCTACTGCTGAGCAGAAGTTTATGGGGAGTGACTCCTAGTGGGTTCTTTCTGGAGTGATAAAAATGTTCCAAAATTAAGTTGTGTTCATGGTTACATAACTGTGAATATATTAAAATTCACTGAATTGTATTCTTAGACACATACACAATGAGATACCATTTTCACTAGACTGGCATATTTTAAAAGCCTGCTAATAAATACTGCCAAGATCGGGGGATATGGAGCAGTGGGCCCTCCCATTCACTGCTAGTGGGAGTACACATTAGTGGAGTCACTTTGATAAACAGTTTTGCATTTAGCCACATTTAGCTTAGATATATACTGTAGTGAAACTTCTGCACACATCCACTAGAAGAACCACACTGTTCATAAGAGCCTTGTTCTTAAGAGATTAACATGGAAAACAGAAGCGAATAAATAAATACAATAGAACATATTCCTACAACGAAATACTATGCCCCTGTGTAAATGATTGAAATACATCTCACATGTTAACATGGCTGATTATCTGAAACATATTTCAATGAAAAATTAAGTTACGAAGTACAGATTGAACAGTCATGTAAAGCAAACAGAAACAATATTTTTGTGCAGAAATATGGTAAAAATACAAAGAAAAACAAATGAAGATGAACATAAAATTTGGGATAGTGGTTACCTCTGTGGGGTAGGAAGGAGGACATAGGACATTCCACAGTTGTGATAATGTGATAAATCATTTGTAATTAAATCCCCTGTAATAAACTTCACGGTACATCAAATACCTAGCCATGAAGTGGATGAAAAGTCAATTGGGGAGGGCTTCCCTAGTGGCGCAGTAGTTAAGAATCTACCTGCCAAAGCAGGGGACACGGGTTTGAGCCCTGGTCTGGGGAGATCCCACATGCCGTGGAGCAACTAAGCCCGTTTGCCACAACTACTGAGCCCGCGCTCTAGAGCCCGCAAGCCACAACTACTGAAGCCGGCAAGCCACAGCTACTGAAGCCCACGCGCCTAGAGCCCATGCTCCGCAACAAGAGAAGCCACCGTTAACGAGAAGTCCGTGCACAGAAACGAAGAGCAGCCCCTGCTCGCCGCAACTGGAGAAAGCCCGTATGCAGCAATGAAGACCTGACGCAGCCAAAAATAAAAGAAATACATTTATTAAAAAAAAAGGAAAAGTCAGTTGGGGAGCAAAGAGTCTATATTTTTTTAAATGGTAAATGGTTAAAAACTGCCAGGAAAACATCTGTTTCCCAAATTCTTAGTCTCTCTCCATAAATGTATATATGTATGTGTAATATAAAACTTTACATATATAATTTAATGTAATTATATAATATAATTTTATATAATATATAGCAAATATGTTCTAGATATATTTGAAGACCATATAATTTACACATATGTATTTGAAAAATATATATGGATATAACACATATTTGAAAAGAAATCTAAGTAGTATTTTTTAACTTGTTTGTGTCAAGAACAGTGGAATTAGCATCATTTAAATATCTCACTGAGAAAAACAAAAACATTTCAAACTTAAATGCTGAAAGCATCAAGACTATTTTATTATGTAATTTCCTATCACACCTTCAAAGTATTTTTTTTTCCTTCTCTTGTCTTTTAGCAGTTAAGTATTTTCTTGATCTTTACTGATTTTTATTTCCTATTTTGTGGCAGGGAATTACTATTGTTATATATGGATTTTTCTGTTTTCAGGTTAAAATAACACTTGGTGAAATATTATTTTTCTCCAGAGTTAAGTACAAAAGGGGAAAGATCAGTCTACAATAGAATGTTGTACAGAAACCTTGGCTAGAAAATATCTGGCAGTAGAAGCAGAAGCGCTTCTCTGAGGGCTAAAGGTTATCTTTTCTAACCAAGCTATCTATTCTCCACCACTAATGAAACTGAAAAAGAACCTTTTAAAAGTACTTTTTGTCTTTCTGGTATCAAATTATTTATATCAATGTTAATAAACTCAGACATCTAATATATATGTAAATATTGCTATTTAATAATTTTGCTATTGGCATAGTGACTCAATGCATAAATTAAAGGTGTACAGTAAGATCTTAAATAATTTTGTCTTTCACAGACCTATCCTCTTATTGTGTGATTAGAATCATGGAATGTTGAGGGCTTACCCATTTCCATTTGTCCATCCATCCATTTAAAAATTAATAATGTATTTTTAGTATTATTCATTTATTTACTCATTCATCTATTCAACAAATATTTATTACTTACCTCCTGCCTGGCACTATGCTTATTTCTGGGAATATGGTAAGAGTCAATGGTTAAAGGATCCTTGCCTTCTTGGAACTTAGAATCTATCTACAGAGGCAGATAATCATGATTACCACTTACATATTGTAACTAGTGCTACACTGTGGTTAGTGGTACAAGCAGAGGTGTTTGGTGGTTTGGTTGAGGAACTTGAGGTAGAACTGAGATGAGTGAGGGTTAATAAAGGAAGGAGAGAAGAAAAAGCATGTCGAAAGCCATATGTCAGAGGATCGAAGATATAAGGATAGAAAGGCTGGAAGAGAGCAAGAAGGAATGTGATAGTAAGCATAGAAAGGCCAGGAGATTTCAAGTCAGGCAGGACTTGATTGGCTATGTATTAAAATGATGGGAAAACATTGAGGCACTAGGCAATAGAGAGACATTGCCTGACTTGTGTTTTCAGATCACTTAGCTGCATTTTTCAGCATGTGTCCTGCAGTTATTCAGTCTCCATCCCTCTTGGTGAGTTGCCATGTATCGTCATAACTGTGCTGCGATGTTCCAAAAACCCCCCTCCATTATCATGCATTCCAGTTTGTGAACTCGGAAGAGAATTTAAGTTATTCTAAGATGCATTAGACTTTAAATTCTTCTAAAGTCTAATGGGCAATAAATACCTATACACATACACTTACCATATGATGTGGTAAGAACTCAAGTAGAGACATAGATCAAAGTGCAAAGGGTAACAGCAGAGGGAGTCAATTACTCCTGCCTGGAGAGAGAGGGAAAGCATACAGAGAAGAGGGGTATTTTATTTGGTCTTGAAAGGTGTCTAAGAGGTTGCTTTGTTTTGTTTTTAAAGAAGAAATGGAAACAGCATTCTGAGAAAAGAGAATTTTATAAAATCATAGAAGTTTCCTGGGAGACGATGAGAAATTTGATATACGGGAAAGGACAGAGGGAATTTGGGAAAGAAGCTCAAGATAGATTCTGAGAGATATTTTATGACAGGATAAAACACAGATTCCAGATTCCATCCTTTAGGCACTAGGGAGCCAAAGCGGGGTGAGGGTGGGGACTAAGCAGGGGAATGACTCTCTGATGGTTAATCTTAGCACCGTTATACCTGCTTACAAGATTAGAATTTACCTTCCTGAATGTCCAATTACTTTACGTAACTGCCCACCTACTTTGTATTGTGTGTACAGACCACCATGCTTACCTGCTTCAGTTCAGATACCATCAGTTTTGCTCCCTGCATTTCATCTTCATTCCTAGAAGCAGGCTAGGCATATGGAACAGACTTGATGTTGTCCTAGAGGCCATGCTCTCTTCTCTAGTTTGACTTCCACGTTCAAAAAATTTTGGTCTTCTCTCCAAACCAAACCTTTTCTACTTACCCAAACATCTAACCCAAACAATTCAAACATATATTTATTTCTGTGAGATAATATTTCCTCTCCTACTTAATTAAATTGTAAGTAAAAAACATTTGGCTCATAAACATATATCATTACCTATTTTATTAAGAAAAACTAATTATAACTTCTAAAAATAAGATGTAGACATTGATAGAATGGGAAAAATCACTGTTCCAGCACAAGGCAAGTGCCAGTTTTTGAATTATATATAGTGATGATTCATGGGTATAACCATCAATCTTAAAAAAACAGCACGTCTGTCTTGGGGGCCTATCAGGAGCATACGGAACCTTCAGGTGCTGCAGTGACTAATGACAACTCGTAGGTCGGGGTGAAATGCAGCTTAATGCCTAGGTTCGCATAAGTACATGATAAAAACGCTCACTATTGGGGCATTGTTTCACTAATTTGTTGTGAGCTCCAAAAGATACAATTATTACTAAATAAATCAGATATCAAGTGATTTATTTAAAAATTATTTTCCCCCAAACAGAACGATCATATTCAAAATTACAGCCTGTGTGCACATGTGTATACACATTTGTGTGTGTTTAAATGTACACATTATAAACCTTGTGAATCTCCCATGCCATTGTGAACATTTGAACCAGCCTTTGTGTGTTGGTTTATTTATAATACACAGAGATGATTTTTTTAAAGTAATGCTTAATGAAAAGAGGAGGCTGGATAAAGAGCAAAGGATTTCTGATATGGGAAGATGCAGTCTAACCCAGTACCTCCAGCTTTGAGCTGTACGGCTAAACATGAGCTCAGTTACACATGAAAGGTTCAACCTGTACGGAGGTGCTGCTAAGGAATTGTGAGGATGGGAACCTATTTAAATCCTTCCACGTCTCCTATGCTCTTACACGGCTAAGACAGAAAGCCAGTATTTAAAAGCTGATGTAGTATTTTCTCTCTTTAGGAAGCAACAGCGCTCTCTCTAACTGAAGTGAAAAGAAAAATCCCTCCTCGCATCTAAGGAAGAGAACCGACCACGGGCGACGGTCCCAGCCGCACTGCTCTGTTCTCGGTAAAACTGAGCTGAGAGAAAGCTGCCTAGTTTTTGTTTCATCAACTCCACTGGATCCCGCTTGCACAAAGCTTTTAATATCTAGCCAGCCTTGGGGGACTCCATTTCTCACAGTTACTTCAGGATCATTCTTCGTGCTAAACCAGGCAGGTTATTTTTAGGTGTTGAGAGCCATGGTACCAGGTGAGGAGCAAAAACAGAGTGAAGGGTCAGACTGTGGGGAGTTTTCAGATTCAG
The DNA here is from genome assembly GCF_949987535.1 of Balaenoptera acutorostrata. Taxonomy (NCBI): domain Eukaryota; kingdom Metazoa; phylum Chordata; class Mammalia; order Artiodactyla; family Balaenopteridae; genus Balaenoptera; species Balaenoptera acutorostrata. The sequence goes on along the minus strand of NC_080070.1, from coordinate 91,910,446 downwards.
CCACTAAAAGCCCACTAAGCAGAATCAATTATGTCCATCCCCTCCTAAATTTAACTTAAAATACGATTTAAAATATTTTGCTTAAAAATAGACCTTTTGGAATTGTTTTCTATGCAGAAAAAGCAGAGAAATTCAGAAAACATGACAGGAAAAAAAAAAATTCAAGCTCTCATGGTGGGTTTGAAAGCTCACATCTATCAGTTTTAATTCTATCTCCTAGGAGGAAGGCAGACCATTCTGGCAGGCTAAGCATAGATTTTATTTGGCCTTCTACCATTTTCTTCTATGTGTCTGCAATTTGATTTTTGTTGATTTCTCCCAGGGATTTTTTTCCTGATGAATAATTAATTATAGTCTATGTCAATTTTCCATGGCTATTGAATTCTGTAGAAATCTTCCTACAATAAAACTTTAGATGTGTAAAAAGTGATTTGCTATGTAGTCTGCTTTCCTTGCAAATTTTAAGGTTGTCCAAATCCATATGAGATTTGCCATTAAAAACTCAATTAGCTTTCACTGTTAATCCCTGATACACTTTCCTTGTTACTCTCTCCCTTTTCTCATTTCAACCATACTCCAGGAAACTTTTGTTATAGCTTGAATAGTTTGTATTTTATTAATTTGGCTATGATTCAGCAACCACTTAGCATCCATGATATATTAGATTATAAAAATATGTAGCTGTGGTCTGTTCTTAGGGAATTTTTAACCTTTATTTTATGGAAACATTCTAAGAATTTCTGTACTCAAAAATAGCATGTAAATAAATGACTATACAAGTAATGGAATCAAAGAATTAGAAACAAAATTGAGATAAGAAAATACAACATCCATGTATGGTTAATCCTTGCTCTAAAATGGGATGGATGATTCTACAACTTTCCTCAGTCATCTTAAATATTTATCATTTGTATATTAAGAATAGTTTCATTCACAACTAGTGTATTCCATACATTAAAAAATTTCTCCCTCCTCAAAGTTTTTTTTTTAAAGTGTTCCTTTTGGGTTCACTTTTCAAAAATTTCTCGATTTTGACTTTAAAAACCATTTAAGGCTTCAACTCCTTCCTTAGATGAGAAATCAAAATCGGGTTCAGTATGGGTTCAGTTAATTCTGAGTAGGAGACACTCTGATTCATTTCATCACTATCTCATTGACCCTTCTATAGAGTTGAATATACAGCTTTGTTGACTTGGATTCAGTTAAGCTCATTAAAATATACAGAAACTCATGTTTTTTATTATCATTATGTTTCTTATTTCTGATTATTTCTCAAATGTATTAATATTGATGACAATCATGATATTGGGTAAAACGTTGTAATATGTATTTGGAATTCACAATCATCCACTCTGTTTTTCATTTTTTCTACACTAACGTACATTAGAAATAGATTTACTCTCCCTGCGACCTCAATTTTCTCCTCCTTCACTACCACTTCCTCCCTCCTTCTCTTTTGCTTTTCATGTCTTCACCTAAGATACTCTTGCTTTATCTCTATAACTTCCATAAGGTTTTTCTTTTATTGACCATTCTTAAGCGAAAGCTCGCGTCTCTAAAATTTCACAGCAATTATTTGGTGTGTAAATTAACTTGACCACTCTTTCATTCAACAACATATCTTCAGCACCTATTATTTATCAGGCAACACTGAATAAAACAGAAATGAATCCATGTCTCCAGGAGGCTTACATTCTAGTGAGACAGACCATAAACAAAATAAATATAATTATATAGTATACTGAAAGGTGAAAAGAGAAATAAAGCAAGGGAAGGTGATAGAGAGTGAGCTCACAGGGGCGAGGGGTTTGTTTCTATTTTATCCTTTTCTCTTGATTTTCTGTCAAGTGCCACCTTCTCAAAAGCGTGATTTTGGATTGAATGTCAGATTACATATGCAAAATTGTAGAAATAATTTGAGGCTCTAATTATAATCCCTGTGAGGGCTGCTCTGTTTTCATGCCACTCTTATTGAAGACTAGGTGGCCTTTTAGGTTGTGAACAAAAGCCTCAGCAAGTCTTGGAGCCCAATTTTAACTCCTCTGCCCTGTGAGTCAGCCAGGACTTTTGCTCAGCTTTTCAGCATCCCAACCGCCACTTGCGGACCTCGCGTAGTGCACCGTTGTTGGAAGTGAAATGAGCAGCGGGTGGGAGTCGCCGACACTTTTAAACAGTAGTCAGAGGCACCTGCACCGAGTGTGCTATAAAATGCAGCTTGTTAGGTTTTGAGCAGAAACAGTCATCTTGGGGTACTGATAAAAAGCTGGGGCTTCCTCAAAGGCCTCATACTTTTTCAGCCAGGTCTTGATCTTTGAGACGATGGTCATCTCCCATCTGCAGGTGTCTCTTTGCTGTCGGTTCAGGCCTTGTGGATAGAGGTCAGATGCAGGAACTTCTCAGTCAGGAAATGCTCATCTCATCGAAGTCATCTAAAAGTGCCGTTTCGCACAACCTTCAGATTTCTGCTCCACACCACTTCAAGTAAAATTAGTATTTAAAATTATCTTCTTCTAGACACCCAGGAAGATAGGAAAATCCCCTTGCCCATTGTGATTCTCTTACCTTATCTAGTGACCCACCCCCAGTTGGAATCTAGGCAATAGGAGAATAAAACCTATCTACAACGTCCTCCTTTACTCTGCTAATTTTTTTTTTTAAACAGTAGGTGAAGTTTTATTTTATTTACAAAGAATATTTTATTTTTTAAGTTTTATTTAATTTTATTGAAGTATAGTTGGTTTACAATATCGTGTTAGTTTCAGGTGTACAGCACAGTGATTCAGTTATATATATAAAAATATATACATATGTGTGTGTGTGTGTGTGTGTGTGTATATATATATATATATATACACACACACACACACACACACGTATATATTGTTTTTCAGATTCTTTTTCCTTATAGGTTCTTACAGAATATAAAGTTCCCTGTGCTATACAGTAGGTCCTTGTTGGTTATCTATTTTATGTAGTGTGTATATGTTAATCCCAACCTCTTAATTTATCACTCCTCCACCTTTCTCCTTTGGTAACTGTAGGGTTTTTTTTTTTCTATGACTGTGTGGGTCTATTTCTGTTTTGTAAATAGGTTCATTTGTATCTTTTTTTTCTTTTTCTTTTTCTTTTTTTTTTAAGATTCCACATCGAAATTGGTATAGCCACTATGGAGAACAGTATGGAGGTTCCCTAAAAAACTAAAAATAGTGCTACCATTATGATCCTGCAATCCCACTCCTGGGCATATATCTGAATAAAACTATAATTCAAAAAGATACATGCACACCAATGTTCATTGCAGCACTATTTACAATAGCCAAGACATGGAAATAACCTAACTGCCCATCAACAGATGAATGGATAAAGAAGATGTGGTACATATATACAATGGAATACTACTCAACCATAAAAAAGAATGAAATAATGCCACTTGCAGCAACATGGATGCAACTAGAGATTATCATACTAAGTGAAGTAAGCCAGACAGTGAACAACAAGTATCATATGATATCGCCTACTCTGGTGATCTTTTCTTTCCTCCTCCCGCAACTTTCCAGGCCCAGAAGAGACAGATTTCCCTTTCCCTGCAAGTATCTCTTTCTATCACAGGCTTTATGTCCAGGGACTTGGGTAAGTACTGTGGAAGAATCCTCTGTGCTAGGTCATCCCATTTATTCAGCAAATCACCTCACCACAAAACCAAGCCTTGAAACTATTATCTTGGAAAAGAGGACACATTTTTATTGCCCTACCCCACCCTCTTGTTTTGGAATGATAATCCTCAAGATTGGTCTTAGAGATGGGAGACCATAATGGATCCTCATCTAATGAGGGAAGTTAAAACACATCAGCTTAAACTTTATAAAATATTGGCTCTGACAAACTAGGAAAGCTCTCTTACTAAACAAAGCCCTCAAAAGTTTGGTTTCTGAGGCTTGATCTGATTGTGCATTTGCACAAGAGATTATTTCACCAATTAAATCCCAATAACCTATGTGAGAATCTAGCACCAGTACAGAATTTTATTTATCACCAAAGTCAGTCAGAAAGTGGTAGTTTAAAATAAGTCATCATGTGTTAAGTATTCTAAAATGAATTGCTTCTTCAAACATTCAATTTTTTTTCCATTGAATTCAAAAAATTTCATCAAACTTCAGTGACTGGGCTTCCCTGGTGGCTCAGTGGTTAAGAATCTGCCTGCCAATGCAGGGAACATGGGTTCGAGCCATGGTCCAGGAAGATCTCACATGCCACGGAGCAACTAAGCCCATGCGCCACGACTACTGAGCCTGCGCTCTAGAGTCCTCGAGCCACAACTACTGAGTCCGCGTGCTACAACTACTGAAGCCCACGTGCCTAGAGCCCGTGCTCCACAACAAGAGAAACCACTGCAATGAGAAGCCCGCGCACTGCAAGGAAGAGTAGCCCCCCCTCGCCGCAACTAGAGAGAGCCCGCGCAGCAATGAAGACCCAATGCAGCCAAAAATAAATAAATAAAATAAATTTATTAAAAAAACAAACAAAAAAATACCACCTCAGTGACTATAACTTGGTACAAAGGAAATAGGTGCCTTTTACTGATTGGTTTTGTCTTCCAGATTTGCACAACCCCTACGACTATGGTGATTGGTCACTAGCAGAACTTTGGTGTTGAAAGTAGACTTACCACATCTTTTCTACAGATTTTAATTACAATGTCTTCCACTCTTGTGCAGTATTAGTCCCTATCTCCACCATCAAGTATTTATTGAGTTTAAACTGGTTATGTGTGACAGATGAGGGGGCAATAAAGCATACACAGGCTTGGGCATGAAATAGACTACAGGTAAAGTAGCATTTGGGAAACTGGGAAGTGAGACTTGGAGTAATAGTTCTAGGCTAAAAGAATCATGGAATTCAGTGATTTCTGGGAAGAGAGGAACTCTTCCCATGTTACATTAAGAACATGGACTTGAGGTAGACTGCCTGGGTTCAAATGCCATCTGTGCCACTTTTAGCTGTCACAAAATATTCACTCTGTTACAACACTAGAGATACTCTTAGTGGATAATATCCTTGTAAACATGGCTCCTTAGGATTGGCCTGATCGTGCCATTTCCACTTAGGAGATTGTTTCACCAGTTAAATTCCAATAACTTCTGTGAAGATCTAGCTTCAGTGCAGACTTTTATTCTTGTATTCCTCTGTTCCCCAGCTCCCTCTTTTGTAAAATGGAGATCATGATAATGCCTGTCTTACTGGGTTGTTCGAAAGAGTAAATGAATCAATGTTTGTAAAGCACTTAGATCAGCTTGGAACCTATTAAACACTGAATAAACAAAAATCAACATATGCCCAGAAGCTATTTTTCTATTAAAAACTCAGTATTGTGTAAAACACCTTCTAACCCCATAGTGGACAAGATAGAAGAAAACAGAACAAAGCTAAAAACGGAAGACACAGCTGAAAACTATGCAAGGAATATATACAATTTCTTTGATAATAAACAACTAGAGAAAGCCTTTCTCAGGGGTCCAGTTTGAAAGAGTGCACACTTTCTTAACTTCTGGAGTGCACAGATGTTTGCATAGCTAGAGATAAAATAGACAAATTCTGTAAACAAAGTCTAAACTGTAAACAGTTCTCTCTGCAACTGATAGTAAATGCCATGGCATCAAGCAGCAACTACAATGATGCAGACAGAGCAGGATATGAACCTTATGGGACTTTTAGAAGAGGCCAGTGGGTGGTGCAGAGCTGAAAGATGAAAGATTGAAATCTGGGTAGGAATAGCATGGATAGCTTTGTGTTTTCACCAGATCCTTAGTGAAAAGCTTGCAGAAGTTAAAACCACATGTATAAGTATTTCTGGTTTGAGATATATGTATGTATGTATATGTATATATACATACTTAAGCATATATATATGTATATAAAATGATTCAGTGATTTTCATCTCATATAACTTTTCAGTCACTTTTAGTAAATTCTCTTGAATAACCAACATTCAAGAGTAACTGCTTGTAAATAACTGTATAGATCGGGGTCTGAATGAGGAGAACTCTAAGAATACACAGTCCAGACACTCTTATGAAAGCCTTCATTGTATACAGTGTAACAGTTAATACCATGTGTAATTAAGATTATACATGTTCAGGGACTTCCCTGGTGGTCCAGTGGTCAAGAATCAACCTTACAATGCAGGCAACGTGGGTTCAATCCCTGGTCAGGGAACTAAGATCCCACATGCCGTGGGGCAACTAAGCCCACACACCACAACTCCTAAGCTCGCGTGCCTCAACGACAGAGCCCACATGCTGCAAATTACAGAGCCCATGCACTCTGGAGCCCCTGAGCCACAGCTAGAGAGAGAAAACCTGCATGTGACAACTAGAGAGAAGCCCGCGCGCCACAGTAAAGATCCTGTGCCACAACGAAAGATACTGCATGCTTCAACAAAGACCCCATGTGCCACAATTAAGACCCAACGCAGCCAAAAAAAGAAAATAAATAAATAAAAATAAATATTAAAAAAATAATAAAATAAAATGCCACCTTCATGTGGCACATCTATACAATGGAGTATTACTCAGCCATAAAAAGGAACAAAATTGAGTTATCTGTAGTGAGGTGGATGGACCTAGGGTCTGTCATACAGAGTGAAGTATGTCAGAAAGAGAAAAACAAATACCGTATGCTAACACATATATATGGAATCTAAAAAAGAAAAGTGGTTCTGAAGAACCTAGGGGCAGGACAGGAATAAAGACGCAGATGTAGAGAATGGACTTGAGGACACGGGGAGGGGGAGGGTAAGCTGGAATGAAGTGAGAGAGTGGCATGGACATATATACACTACCAAATGTAAAATATACAGCTAGTGGGAAGCAGCCGCATAGCACAGGGAGATCAGCTCGGTGCTTTGTGACCACCTAGAGGGGTGGGAGAGGGAGGGTGGGAGGGAGACACAAGAGGGAGGGGGTATGGGGAAATATGCATACATACAGCTGATTCACTTTGTTATACAGCAGCAACAAACACAACAATGTAAAGCAATTATACTCCAATAAACATGTTAAAAAAAATAAAATAAAATAAAATGCTACCTTCAAAAAAAAAGATTATACATGTTCATGGGAACTTTAACGTATGGAGAGGGTTTTGTGGAGAGGGACACACAGGATGATGTATACAATTTAAATGCTAAATTTATTACCCTGAAATCAAATAAATCGAAGACAAAAAGGAATTTTTTCTTGAGCATTGAAATATTTACTATAAATTTGATTGATTGTATTCCTTAAACAATTATATGTTGCTATGGTTAATTCATCAAACCCCTTAAACAGCAGACATGCAAAAAAAGACCGCAAAACTTATTAAGTTGATGTATATACACCTTCTTTAACAGTCAGCACCATGGACTTAATCTTTGTTCTATTTTCCTGTACCTGTTTTTGTATATTTCTTATATTATCATCATTCTTATTGTGAAAGCAATAAGGGATTCAGCGATATCATTTTGATTCTTTCTGAGGGTTTCAGTAACGCTTGCAGAGCCCCATCTCGCAAATAATACCTTCTCAGACCTGCTGAGGTTATAGTTATTGGGTAAAAGATCAATTGATTCTAATAGCTAAATGGGTTTTTGGGGGGTGGCAAAAATTAGATTGTGGTGATGGTTGTACAGCTCTGCCAATACACGAAAAACCATTACATCGTATACTTTAAATGGGTAAATTAAATATATGTGAATTATATCTCAGTATAACTATAAAAAATGGATCAACTCATTCTTGGTTGCTTCTCCCAAGGAGATTCAAAAATCAAGGCATTAGTCATTCTGAACTTCCTTTTAATAGCTACATTTTGCTTGTTTCATCAATGTGTGTTTTTAAGTCCTCATATATTTTATAAATTTGAGCCTGGTGTCTTTCCCACAAAATGATTTTTTAAAAGTCTTCTTTGGCCAATGTATGGCATGTAATTATAACTCCTTAAAATAATTTTAATTCATAGGTGCATCAAAGGTTTTGCCTTCTGGGAAGTCAGGAAGGTGTCAGAGTAGTTAGACTCAAAGGGTCCCTGTGAAATGTTTGAGTTTAGAGGTTACATGCACTGGTCTTACGTCTAACTACCTCGAATTAAATCACAGCTCTGCATGCTATGAATTGTGTGATCACGAGCACAGTACAGAACCCGTGTTTCAGTTTTCTCCTATAAACTGGGAATGATAATGACACCTAACTTACAGCGCTATTAGAGGGATCGAATGAGTTAGTATATGTAAAGCACTGGAACATAGGGCTATTATTACCATGAAATATTATTAATAAATAATACCTTTCTATCCATCACTTTGTTCATTCTTTTTATATTTGGTTCTTTTTTGTGACCACTGATGTTGACTAGTCCTTCCTGTTTTCCATGTAGTATCTACTTTCCCTGCTGTATTTGGTTTACTCATTATTCTTTGTGTTTATTCTTCCATTATACAGATAGACACATGTTTATTTATATTTCTAAAACTGACAGAAAATAAAACAATATCTATAAAAATGAATACTCTGCTTTACTACATATTAAGGTGAATGATAGAACTAGTCATTTCCTCTTCTATTCCCCCTAATTTTGCTTGATCATTATCTTCCCACATACTTTAAAATAACATTTCTCTTTTGACTATTGTATGTCCATACCCTTTTATAGATTCACTATGTTCCAGTTGTCATTTTCATCACCATTATAGTCAACATCATTTTTACTATTACTTTATTGCTCAAATTATCAAATTTGACCATTAAGACCTAGTTTAAGTTAAACATTCTTTTTAGCATTGCCCCTGAGATCTTTGAAGGGTCTTCCAGAAAATGATCAGCACCACCTTGATAGTTTCTGCCCTGGCACAGTAAATCAGTCATCCTCCAAGAAGCACTGAATCCTTAGGGGGGGTGAGAGTAAGATAGAGCCAAAAGTGGACACTAGAAGTGCACTGGAGGAATTGGGGTCCGAAGAAGGACATATAGAAAGAAAGATATAGCTCTTGGCCTACTGGTTAGAGCACAACTGAGATATAAGTTCCATAAGGTCATAAGTTCTCTCTATTGTTATGAGTTCATATTGCTCATTCCATTTTTTCCCAATATGTTACATTGTTATCCCATACTTCTAGTACATAATTGTATCTACTATCAAAACTTTCTTCTACTCTGATAACAAAGTAAATTTTTTATTTATATTTTAAAAATCCATGCTCTTAGAATATTTATCACCTAAAAGGCAGAAGTTGCATGTTTGGCCATCAGCCTACTAGTGATAAGAATTTTTCTTTGATCTAGTTTCAGCTTTAGGAATAAAAGAAACAAAGTGCAGAAAATGTCCTTTCTAATCAATGAATGTGAAAACCGATTGATCTTATTTGATATTAACATAAAAATGGTTGATCTATATGTTGGATTAAACTTTTTTTTTTTTTGCTTCTTTTGCTTTCCTTTTTTCACAAGCTCAAACCCTTCCGTGTTCTAACTGTATACACCTATTTTGCCTTATTAAAGCATTCAAGTACTGTTGATGAATAGATAACACACTATTATATACTAAAGTGTACATATATTGATACGTTCAGTCTCATTGACATATAAGACAGCCCAGTGATGTGACAAGCCCTTGGAAAAGAAAGCCCCAATTTGGCTGAAACTCCAATTCTTAGTAAACTTCTCACCATTATAGGCCCCTAGAGACAAACCAGCATATGAAATTCATAGATTTTGATTATAAGTTGTAAAATGATATCTATAAGTCAGGTCCTATGAAGAATACTTCCCCTCAAATCTATATCTAACTATTCTCATTTTAAATAAATCACATGAATTCAGAGTAAACCTAACTTTTAGAAGATTTGGTGTAAAAACTACATCATGTTATGCTTCCACTATAGAAATGTATTTTTGCACCATCTTTGAAGGAAAATTTGGTAAGATTATTACTATAATACAGAAAAATTATTTTCAGTACAACTGTTTGGCAGCAATTAAAGTGATAGTTACATATCAGAAATAAGAGCCCTGGAATCAGATTTTAATTAAAATCCTGGCTCTAGCATCTATGTCCAGTAAGGCTCAGGGCAAGTTTACCGAACTTCTATAAGCTTTTGTTTTCCTACATTTGAAACAGGAAGAATACTTGCCGCTTAGTTATTGTGAGGATTACATGATATAACATTTAAAGCAACAGTGAACATGACTAACTATAGAAGTTATTACTAAATGGGTTTTCTTTATAGATTTATTGTATGATTCTATAAGGCCCTTCTTCCTCAGAGTAACAGTATTATTATATGTAGATCTTTCCCTGATGGATAGTGAACTGTGAAGATCCTCAAGACCTGGCATTTTGGAAACACCTCATGCTCCTGAAAAGAGCAGAGATTCTAGGTGGCAGAGGAGAGGAGTTTGAGAGCTCTGCATAGATCTTAGGATATAGCCGGTCTCTCTAAAAAAAATTCCCTGATGTTAATCTGAACCTGACTTCTCCTGTTAAGCAGAGTGGAAAGACACATGGGACTATCTAATCTTCAATCCAGATAAAGCTTCGAACATATAATAGTTCATTATTCTCATTTAGGGCTTTTCAAAACTTAGACTAAGAATTTCTTGTTTACTGAGATTTAGTAAGATGTTGCTACATGAATTAATTTATGGAAAGCTCTTTAATGATGTTAATAATATTCAGGACAATAAAAGACATTAATTTCTTCAGTGTGGTTCAGTTGGAATTTCAAGGACCACGATGAACTTTTGTTTGGGGGAAATATTTATTAAATAATGATGGCGCCCATTTAGTGTCACAATGAAGGGGGCTTATATTGAGAAGTGACTGATACTTGAGATTTGATAATTAAATTCTTAATTCTAATCAAGAAATGTAGTGTTAAACACATGGTCCTGGCGCCCCTTAGCGTACAAATGGATTATTACAGTTACACTGATACTCTCCCTTGTCCTCAGTACTCTGATAAAGTTCCAGATCTTTGAGAAAAGATGCTAATATATAAACCCTCAAAATATACATGTTGAAAATAATATCTGTATCACCACCCACTTTGTGATGTATTTAACAATCTTTGCTGTTTCTGTATTGTCATACATCTCCAATGAACCTGATCAATTCAATTTAGAAGTTCTTGATGCCATATTTTTGGGTTGTCATTGTGCCGTGTGAGTAAACTAGGATAAAATAGATTTCCTCAGTGTTTTGTTTTGTTTTTTTCCAAAAAAAAATCTGGAAAATATACTCTGCCTAAAAAATAGTGGGGCGGAGAGGCAAGAAAGCGAGAATAATATATGGGGTTGTTTTAGTTTACTAGGGCTGCCCGAACAAGGTGGGTTGGCTTAAACAACAGAAATGTATTTTCTCACAGTTCTTGGAGGCTGGATGTCCAAGATGCAGAGAGAGCTGGCTTCCTCTGAGGTCTCTCTCCTTGGCTTGAAGATGGCCAGCCTGCTGCTGTCCCTTCAAATAGCTGTCCCTCTGTACACATGTTCCTGGTTTTTCTCTTTGTATGTCTACCTCCTCTTATGATGAATATACCAGTCAGATTGGTTAGGGCCCATATTAACAACCTCATTTTTACTTAACTATGTGTCTGAAGGCCCTATCTCTAAATACAGTTATATTCTGAGGTACCATGGGTTAGGGCTTCAAGATATCAGTTTTGGAGAAAGAAAATTTAATCCATAGCAGGGGTCTATGAAACAAGGTTAGTCTCAGGGATGATGCTTCAGTGAACTTCCCAGCACGACAGCTTCAGCAGGTCAGAGAGTAACCAATACAGCTTGAAACAGGAAGATACAAGATTCCCACAGTGATTTCCACAAGAGAAACAGTAAACTCGTAGATTTACCTGAAGTGTTTGAAAATATTGAGATAATATTTACTCTGCTGCAGATCTGAGGGTGATTGGTGATATGTACAAAGAAAACTAAGCAAATAAAAAAATGTGACAGTTATTAACTCCACGGAGAAGAACAGAGTTGTACAAGAAAGGAAACACAAGCATAGCACATTACATGGCTAATTATGAATAAGATTTTCATAGCTACAGTGATAAAAACATGGGTTATTTTTCTAATGAAAACTGTGACATAACTATCAAAAAGATGGGCAGGGTAGGTGTAAAAGGAAAATCCTCAGCTTTTGTAATAGGAAGTCAATATATCATACCTAAAACTGAAAAAACAAACAATTCAAGAAATGGTTGTAGAGCATGATATTAGGTATACGGAGGCAAAGAAGAGAATAAAGAGCTACAGAGTTTAAAAAGTTTACTTCTGGGAGTGAAATAAAGGGGATAGGTAGAGGTGAGGCAGGACACTACCATTTTGCATTAAACCTTGGTAGAAATTTTGACTTGCTAAACTATGAACATATAATAAGTTTTTAAAAAACTAAATGAGAAGATTCAAAATAGAATTTCCACTTAAGAACTCTATGCCGATAACTGCCAAACTAAAATTCTAGTTCAAATATCTCTCTGGACCGGTCTGTCTTAACCAGTTTTTGACACCCCCATTGCCTGGTCCATAACCAGCTCCTTATTTCCCAGCCTGCTGCTGCTTCCTCCTGCCTCCTCATTTGCCCCTCCCCTCCCCACCCTCTTGTATTTTTCCAAGCCGGAAATAGCACTGTAATTCAGCCAATCACCCAAATCAGAAAACTAAACGTCACACTTCTCTGACTTACTCCCAACACAAACACTGAATTTTTTTCAATTCTACCTCTTTACAATGTCTAGAATAGGTTTTCTTTTCTCCATCCCCGCTGATTCTCACTTAGGTCTGGTATTATTGAACTTACAGTTCTGCATAGATACGTAAAGTATTCTATTGTCTTTAGTTCTCATCACATACTGGTCCTTCTGCTTGGACCAGTTTTCTGTCTTTCTCTTTTAGGGATCAGCAAAAGCATTGGATCTTCCAGAAAGCTCTCCCTGATATATTCAACTCTTTACTCATTTTTACCTAGATATTTTATTTGTGCCCATCCTAACTACTGACACAAAGAAGATACATAATTTTGTTTCAAGAATTAATAAATATTCCATATGATCCAGCAATGCCACTCCTGGGCATATATCCTGATAAAACCATAATTCAAAGAGATACATGCACCCCTAGGTTCATAGCAGCACTATGTACAATAGCCAAGACATAGAAGCAACCTAAATGTCCATCGGCAGATGAATCAAAATATTCCACATATACAATGGAATATTACTCAGCCATAAAAAGAAATGAAATAATGCCATTTGCAGCAACATGGATGCAACTAGAGATGATCATACTAAGTGAAGTCAGAAAGAGAAAGACAAATACCATATGATATCACTTATATGTAGAATCTAAAATATGTCACAAATGAACCTAACTGTGAAACAAAAACAGAATCATGGTCACAGAGAATGGACTGGTGGTTGCCAAGGGGGAGGGGGGTGGAGAGGGATGGAGTGAGAGTTTGGGATTAGCAGATGCAAACTGGTACATATAGAATGGATAAACAACAAGGTACTACTGTATAGCACAGGGAACTATTTCAATATCCTGTGATAAACTGTAATGGAAAAGAATATGAAAAAGAATGTATATATATGCATAACTGAGTCACTTTGCTGTACAGCAGTAATTAACACAACATTGTAAATCACCTATACTTCAATAAACAAAATTTTTTTTAGAGAATGAAATGGATCGAATAAATCGGAATTGATAAATTCCAAGAGAACGAGTCTTTCTTTGATCACTGGTGAGCAGTCATTTCTAGGTTACTGAGATATAGATAGAAAATTACATATCTGTTCCACCTAAGTTCTACGCTGCCCAGAAAATTTTTAAACTATTTTAATGAGAAGTCCAAATGTTCTATCATCCGTAAATTCAAACATGGCCTTCATGTGAAGTAGGAAACTGCCTGTCAGTGCAGGTGTTTTCTTCTAACACATAGATATTGTGAAAGAAACGTCTTTCTGCTTAAGGAGGTGTCTTCTTCTTGGGAGGTTAAACTCAGTAGAAGCACACTGTCTGCTTAGAAGACACCGGTCAGAAATGTAGCTATGCCTTTTCCCCACTTTCCTCTCTTAGTGGAGCAACTGTCAGTTTGCCAGGAAAGACCTCAACCCTTGCTCTGCTAGGATGTCAGGGAGATGCATATTCATCTAAGATGGCTAGGGACAGGGTGAACTTGGGTGGCTGCTTTTATTTTCAGAGAAAATTTATTTTAAGATGAAAAAATTTCTCCCTCCATTACGATATAATTTTGACAGCTCAGGGGGTAAACAGTCACAACAGGTTGCTGAGTGGAAAAATTCTAGTAGAGCTAACTTTAGGAAGAATTTAAAATGAAACAACTGTTGTATAAGCAACAGAATTACCTTTGTCATCTCCTTCAACTTTTCAGTACTGGAACTTTCCAGGAGCTAAGCACATACCTGGAATGAATCTAATTTTCTCATACACTTTTATTATGTAGGTAGGAGGTGGCAAAATAAAATTATGCTGTTGTGTACTTACCGCATTGTTTTTCTGTGAATGTAATGTGGTAGAAAAAAACTGCACTGGGAAACAGAAGTCTTGTGTTCTATCCTGGTTCATTCCTTACTTTGTGACCTTGAACAAATTATTTCAGCAATTCAAAGCTCAATTTCATTGTCTACGAAATGGGGATTATATGTCTTGCCAAATAACAAGTTTTAAAAAATATGTCAGATTTATATGGAAGGGCATTACAACTATAAAAGTGCTTTACAAATGCAAATTATTATTTCTTGGATAATATATAATATTTATTATTTCAATAATAAACATTTAAATAACAAGTACTATATAATTATGTTGTAATCAATTCATAATTTATAACGTTATTTTCTCTATAAAATATACAGTAAACTTACATATAATTTAATATATATCTTGTAATTATATTGTATATTATATAATATATACTAAAATTGTAATTATATATATATATATTTTTTTTTTTAAAAGGATTTTCTTATTTATTTATTTATTTATTTATTTTTGGCTGTGTTGGGTCTTCGGTTCGTGCGAGGGCTTTCTCCAGTTGCGGCAAGCGGGGGCCACTCTTCATCGCGGTGCGCGGGCCTTTATCGCGGCCCCTCCCGTCGCGGGGCACAGGCTCCAGACGCGCAGGCTCAGCAATTGTGGCTCACGGGCCCAGCTGCTCCGTGGCATGTGGGATCTTCCCAGACCAGGGCTCGAACCCGTGTCCCCTGCATTAGCAGGCAGACTCTCAACCACTGCGCCACCAGGGAAGCCCCCTATATATATTTATTATTAAAATTTTCAAGCATAAGAATAAGCTAGTTAGAGGCATAATGTACTCAATATAGATTTATTGTTTACATGGTTTGCTCATTGTATAAGTTTGTGAACACTTAGTCAAAGCAGAACAATTCTCTAGAGCAGGCTAGGGTTGTGCTATGAAAGGGCTTAACACTATGGTTAGGAGTTACGATGTGATTTGTTGCCAGAAAAGAATAGAATCTTTTTTATTTTTATTTATTGTATTTATTTGTTTTTTTTGGCTGCGTTGGGTCTTCGTTGCTGCGCACGGGCTTTCTCTAGCTGTGGCGAGCGGGGGCTATTCTTTGTTGCGGTGCACAGGCTTCTCATTATGGTGGCTTCTCTTGTTGCAGAGCACGGGCTCTAGGCGCACGGGCTTCAGTAGTTGTGGCACACGGGCTTAGTTGCTCCGCGGCATGTGGGATCTTCCCGGACCAGGGCTCGAACCTATGTTCCTTACATTGGCAGGCGGATTCTCAACCACTGCGCCACCAGGGAAGTCCCTAGAATCATTTTTATTCATGCTTTTATTCATTTGAAACTATTAGTTCTCTAATATATTTGAGCTACTGCTAAATATTTCAAATAGCTTATGGAGAATAAAAAGATTAATATCACTCAGCCTCTGTCATCTAGCCACACACAATCTAGTAGGGGTAAGAAAGATAAAATTTGCAATAGTCTATGCATGCTATATAGCATGTCATAAAATCATAAAAACGTAATAATTCTGAATGGAGCAAGGACAGGTCCAAAAATGCTACACCGAAGAGAAAGGTCTAGAATGTGAAGGATAAGCGGAAAAGGTGAGATAAAAAGGAATTTTAAGTGACAAAGGCACAGTAGCATAAAGTGACATAACTAAATCTGGGTCTGAGGAGCAAGCTTGTGCCTAAAGATTAGGGAACATGACAAGGAAAAACTGATGATTAGAGAAGAAAGGGATGCAGATCACGCAGAGCCTCTAATGCTAAGAAACTTAAACTTTATTCTGCAGATACTGGACTATCCCGAAGAGTTTCAAACAGACAAGTGTCCACATCAGATTGTGTATTTCTCTCAGTGTGTATGTATGAGTGTGTGTGTGTGTGTGTGTTTGTTCGGAAAGTAGTGTGGAGAATGAATTCTAGTGTGTGAAGAGGATAGATTACTGTAACAGATTTAAAACATGCTGAAGCTGTGAAATAAAATGATTTTCATGGGGATAAAGACTTGGGGGTGATCTGGGAGAATATTTTAGGATTACAATGATAACATACTAATGAAATATGAGGGGGAAGTTAATATCCAAGGTGGGTTTGAGGTATGGGTATTAGTGGTGAACAAAATTACATTTAGGGTATGTTGAGTTTTACCTTTAGATCATTCAAAAGGAAGTTTTTACTAAGTCATGTAAGTCTAACCTCTGTAGAGAATTAACAGGTATGAGAGAGGGATAAATATAAAAGTTATTTTACAAAGCTGATTTTCAAATTTATGGGTGCTGGTTAAAGAGCTTAAGAAGACTATTGAATGTTAAGAGCTTACAGGAAGGAGAACTCTTTCTCACAGCTGTCATCAGGTCAAGGAGTAATACTGAAATCTTTCATGACATTAAAATGTTATTCTCTATTGAAATGGAATGAATGGTCATTCACTAGTTAGTCATATCTGCATAGCAAAATTATGTCAGGATATACAATAGAATAAAAGTTTTCAATAAAAATCATTAGGTATAAGTTGTACAGAACTTTCTAAATTTCAGGATTTTTTTGATCAGAGCACAACTGAAGTATAATACAGGCAATCTGAGACAAAGTATTTCTTCCTATGTCTTAGGTTCTTCAACTTAAAAATGAGGACTTTTAGCAGGAAAGTATGACAGTGATGAACCGTTCCTTCCTATTCCTATGGACTCAGGCAGGGCTGTATTAGCATCCAGGCTGTGCTATTACATTTAACCGTTTTATGGTCCTGGTGGTTCTGGTGACCAGATATGGGGACTCGAGGTATCATCGAAATAACTAGACAAAATAATAAAAGATAGATGACATTTAGCTATCTAGGCATCTTTGTTTAAAATGTTAATAAGGACATTAAATCTTATCTACCCATTTCCATCTTACTAATTTACTTATCATGTGGAATGGGGATACGACCCCTTATTAAAAAGGAGAAATAACAGGTCACAGTCCTATCATTTGATCTCTGATTTTAAAATTCGAGCTTAAAGACTGTTTTGTCGTCTTAATTCAGTCTCACTTTTTGAAGAAAAGTGGGTAATGTTTGCATATATTCTAATCACTAAAGTTACTTTAGTTGATGGGTTCTCAAGAATCTAATTACCTTCATGGTACAAAATATATCTTTCTTCATGTCACTTTTTAGAAATGAAATATATAAAACAATATAAATGCACATTATTTAAAAACAGAAGGCAAGAAGCAATACTTTTTCCATCTTTAATGACAAGATATCTCCTTTATTATTTTGGTCTATTGGCCATGCTGTAACATTCTATATGACTTTACTGCATCACTAATTTAGTATTTCTGTAAATGTGCCTATTAGTGGATAATTAAAAACTTAAGAATTATGCAACTTGACAAAAAAGCTTTGTCTTTCTATACAGCTGATCGTTTTTATTTTTTCTTTATACTTTTGAAAACATTTAAGTTTTTAAAAATATGATTTACTTCCATTATATTGATATAAAACATTTGCTCTCTTTCTCTTTATAATTCTTTCCCATTAATATCCTGTTTTAATAATTTGGTATTATTTGAACTACCTATAGACATATCAAAATTCTTAATATATACTAAATATAAGATTTTGATATTAGAGTTTTTTAATTTTAGATTTTGAAACAAAATTCTTTTTATCAATGTGAATGTTTTGAATAATTTAGTAGGACATAATCTACTAAGCTCAACTATCCTTATCATTTATTTTCTTGCTAATAGAAATAGTCATTAACCAGATTTGCCCTAAATATCAAATATTATCTTAAAGACTTAAAAGTTGTCCTGTGTCTAAATGTATAACGCGCAGAAAGTAAACTTGCTTTGATGATTTATAACAGGGGTCAGCAAATTTTTCTGTAAGACTAGATAATATGTATGTTGGGTTTTGTGGAGAAGAGGCAAAACTGAGAGTATTATGTAGTTTCTCATGTAACCGGGAAAAAGCAAATTCCACAATTTTTATTGACAAAATTCAAAATATAGGAATAATTGAGTATGATATTTTGTAATATTAGTCTACTAATGAGAATAAAATTGTTTTGAGGGAACAATATTTTGCTCAATTTGTGTTCAAAGTTAGTGTTCCCCTATCAACAAATCAACTGAAAATGTTCATCAATAAGAAACATTCTTAGGTTGAAGTTCATAGAAAATTAGGTGGTAGACTGAATGTGGCCTGTGGGCTGTAGTTTGTCAACCCAACCACTGAGTTAAAAGATGCTTCAGCGAAATTTGAACATCTTTAAAATAGTTAAGAAAACGTTGGAACAATTTTAATTGTAGCTATATGATTTAATGAATAACAAAAATAAAACCCAATACTATTAGCTATAGATGTCTATGGAAAGTTGTGATCCATATATTGTACCTTTTTATAAACTTGATGCTTAATTATCCCAACTACAAGTCAAAGAGTGATTGTTGGCAAATGCAAGAAGACTTGCATTTGCCAACAAGACGTGCTGATGAATTGCCATACTATTAATGCTACATAGTTTTCACCCTAGAGTGGGAATAATGCTATTGACTTCTTTTCAGGACTTACAAGGATAGGTATTTTGTTTTGCTATCCCACAGGCAGAAAAATTATATGTAAACATTTTACCAAGTTTTCCAGAGAAATAAGAAGTGACTACAGAGAGGCTTCCCACGAAGCATAGGGTTGGACCACTCCGTGTCATCCTTCAATGTAGTGAGCTATGAAGAGCCCTGAATCCATAACTCTCTCACCTGGATACCAGGGGAAATGACTGCTACATAAAGATTTTGCTCTAGCCTTAGCAATGGTAATTGTGTCTTTCATTTTCCGTAATTTAAAGACTATTCCTAAGCCAGAAACTGAGGAGATTCAGGGTTAAGCTTCTCTTTCGTTCCTGCTTTTATGCCAGAACTATTAGCTCAGCTACATGGTTATCACTGACTTTTGCCCTTGCCCTAGAGACTTGGTCTCAATATGTTGCTCTTCAAATTTGAGTCTGGCCTCAGTAACCTGGTCCGCTCCTGTTTCCTCTAAAGCCATGGTGCTTCCCTCAGGATTGGAGTTGGCCTGCGAACCCCAGCCTTGACACCAAAGCACTGCTGTCTACTTTCGACCTCTGGACACTGCATTCTGGTCTTGGGTCTCCAGAGTCTGTCCAATGACAGGCTCATGGTCTGTCCACTACCACGGTTGTCAATTATTCTGAGAATTGGCAAGATTTCACCTTGTTCTATGACATGAAGAATTCTCTGTCCCCAACGATGGCTGTTTGGTGAGAGGTTATTTTCTGTATTTTACCAATCTAGTTACTGATGACTACAGGGCTACCTGGTCAATCAATGACAAAATGGGGACTAAAAGGAACACTAGCAGTTCAGCAAGTGACTACAAATCAGAGTGACTGAACCTATTCATCACATCCAAGTCTGTTACAGGAAATAGGCCTGATGAAATACAGTAACTTAATCCACCAGAAACAACATGCTCTGTCCATCAAGCAAGCAAGACATCACCTTCATATTTTTCCCTTTAAAACAACTCAACTTCCATATAGAAACTTTCTAGATTTGTCTGAACATCTTTTTGTGC
Organism: Balaenoptera acutorostrata; assembly: GCF_949987535.1. Classification (NCBI taxonomy): domain Eukaryota; kingdom Metazoa; phylum Chordata; class Mammalia; order Artiodactyla; family Balaenopteridae; genus Balaenoptera; species Balaenoptera acutorostrata. The sequence continues at coordinate 91,890,317 of NC_080070.1, read as the reverse complement.
TTTACCTCCCTGTAGACTTGTGTTGGCCTCAGTTAGGCATTTAAGAGAGTACCATATAAGAATTCCATCCACCAAGCATTAACAAGCTATGTAGGTTAACATGCATTTGTATGCACTTTTGCACCGTGCTCATGAGGCATGTTTATTAATTATTATCATGATAAGTGTAATATTTAAGCTTGCAGAGGGGTTTCACTGTTATGTAGGCAACTACAAACAATTTCAACTGGCTGTATTTTGGAACCATCTCTCTGCTACACTTTCCCACTTATGTAAATGCATTATATAACAAGCATCATCTTAGATGTACGTAATGCAACCGGGTCACTACTCAAGAACTGAAAATACCACAGAGATGAAAATAAATTTCAGAGTAAAAAATGCTTTAGGATGTGTCAGCACTTACAATTCCCCAAGTGCCTGCGCTTAATCATGATCGGCTCTGTAGTAGAAGACCGAAGGACAATCGCAGAAGTGTTGTTTATTTACTTGGAGAGGATTCATTACCTCCAACATTATTTGACATGAAAACAGATGTACCTCTGTCACTGCTTTGATCTGTCTAATAAGATGAACAACTAGGCTGATACAGTTATTGATCAGAGCAAATCCCATTCCACTGGAAATAGACAATAGATGCACAGCAGTGTAAATGAGGATTTAACATCTGCTCCAAGTAGACTGGCTATTAATCTGGAATCTAAAATGGCACAACTAGCTGTTTGGCAGTGCTACCTCTTATTGTAGGTATACAGTGACAAGGACTTATTATATTGCTCAGTAGGCAATGTTTTATGAATATGGGTAATTGTATATGAAACTTGTAAATCAAATATCTCAAACTAGGTCTGCATTCTAAATGTGTTGAATATTGAAAGTGTTTATCATTTTGCAATTAACTTGCCTTTTTTTCTAAAGGTAACAAGAAGTATTTGTGAATATTAGTGGGTACTTACTGAATAACCGATTCAGATGCTCTTTCACTGTTAATATTTACAATATTTATATAATATAATCTTACTAAAAGTGTTACATTAATAAAATGTCAAAACAAAGCTTGCATGTGATGAGGTATAAACAGAGCATTTTGAATGAGTGCTTTAAACAAACACTTGAATTTGTTTAAGTTAGCTAGGAGCAATTTTATAAACTTTGACAGTTCTAAATGTTTTTCAAGTTCTTGTATGGGTCTATTTTTCATGGCTCTTAAATACTAAAGAAAATTAAAAAGCAACTAACAAATATTTAACACAAATTATATACATGACTAGGTAAGGACCAGGAACCATTCAGTAACTACTTTGATGCAACTCAATTAAGGTATGTATGTGTCTTGGGGAAAGGATAGTGGGAAAGCAGGACAGAATGATGGGGTCTGGATATTTCTATGTATTTCCATTTCTCCTGAGTTACTCTTTTCTGTCATAACAGAAATACATTTTTGTTTTAAACTTTAAGTTGGATGAATATTTATACACATCACACACACACACACACCAGACTGGACTTTCTGCCCATTTAGTCAAACTTATAAAAGGGAAGAATACTGATGTGTTTTCTGAGGCAAATAATTTGTACCAGGCATGCCTGAATCAATAGATTTCTTTACTTTTTTAGCTGCGTTGGGTGTTCATTGCTGCTCACTGGCTTTCTCTAGTTGTGGCGAGCGGGGGCTGCTCTTCGTTGTTGTGCGCAGGCTTCTCCTTGTGGTGGCTTCTCTTGTTGCGGAGCACAGGCTCCAGACGCGCAGGCTCAGCAATTGTGGCTCACGGGCCCAGTTGCTCTGCGGCATGTGGGATCTTCCCAGACCAGGGCTCGAACCCGTGTCCCCTGCATTGGCAGGCAGATGCTCAACCACTGCGCCACCAGGGAAGTTCATCAATAGATTTTTTTTTTTTTTTTTAATGATCTCAATAGAACAACTTCTGTGCCAACTCATATGCTATAAATATGAGATGTGCCATACTGAAATTGCTTTTTTTCTCCATAGAGATTTACTGACAAATTTAAACCCCTCAACATTCTAAATGTAGAGTTTATGCAATGATAAATGTCATTAACCATTTCTCTATCACTTGGTTCATCCCTTTGTCTATGGACCTATGTATGCCCTTTCATTAGATGTCATAAAGAGAAAAAAGTTCAAGTTGCTTCTCTTACAGAGCTCAATTCTTTTTCACACAGTAAAAATGAAAGTGGATTAAAAATCCCATATGATGAAGTTGTTTACAAAGATTTAAATAAAAATATTCACAAATTATAAAGACAATGCTCTCCGACTCAAAAGGCCAGTGAAATTTGGACGCACTTGAACATTTAAGAATAATTTTTGGATGATTTCTCCATCAGTATCAATTATTCAACCTTTTAAAAATAGTCCATTAATTTCAAAGTATAAAATTTATTACATGAGGACTACAGCTGTACAAATGGACTACATAAAGAGATTTCGTCCCTATGAAAGTCAAACCTGCTTTGTAGCATAGCCACGTTATCCCTGTCAATCTTCTTAACTACTGAAATTCTTCTTACAGTTGCTTTAACTATAATATTTGCTAAAAATTTTAGAAGTGGTAAAAATAGAGTAGAAAGAATGCTAAAATATTCTTGGTCATTTTCTTTCAGACAAAGGCATATGGGGCATAAGCAAAAATGGTATCTTGATGTTATCAGGGTTACTACCACTTATAATGATATATATATAGTATACCACTTTAGTGGAGAAACACATTTTCATTTACATTTCTCATTTAAACTTTAAACTGATCTTAATAAACTGATAACATAGGTAGGTAGGTAAATAAAGCAATTTCTCATCATCAATTAACAAGTAAAGAAAATGAATTTAAGAGACTTGTCCAAGATCTAATTCTGAGCAGCAGTAGAGCAGAAACTCAACCACTAGTCTTCTGATTCCAACTCCAGTGTCTTTCTGCATCACACTAAGCTGCTAATACAGTCAGTTCCTAAGTTCAGATCATCTCTTTTACAGTTTATTAAGTGACATTTAGGCACTGCTCTCTCTTCTGCCAGATATTCATTTCAATAGCATTCCACCACCTTTAAATTCAAAAAGCCATGTGAGAGAATCCACGACATTTGTGATTGTATTAAGCAGAGAAAAGTCAAGTGCAGAGAACAATTTCAGGATACTATAGTATTACAAGTCTGGATTTGGGGCCAGGAGACTACTACAAAGCTGAAGTATTTAGAATTTATATATTTTCATAATTTTATAGAAACACCTAAATTACTCTTTAAAAAAATTTCTCTCCTCACCCTTTCCCCACCACTTGCTTTTTGGGAAAGCTATCTGTTGATGAAATCCTCTTTTGACTTCTCCTTCACCTCCAAAGATAAAGTTTTTAAGCTCTTATGTCACTACCTTCCTCACAGCAGCTTTGTTAGTGATGCACTACCTGGAAATGCAATACCTGGAAAGGCTAGCAGGGTTGCAGATAAAAGGCTGAAATTCAGCAAAAACTTCCCCCATAGATGGCATTTTACTGATCACTAGCATCATAAATACATTATATTCAATTTATGTTCTCAGTGCCTAGCAGATTGTCAAGCATATAGTGAACATTCAGTATTACTTCACTATCAGTGAGTGGATACATAATAACAGTCATGGAAATGGAACTGGCAAGAGTCAGTAAGTAACTGCCATACAAATTACAAGATATTTTAAAAAATACCCATAGAAATATCATACGCAAAATTTGAATTGACCATTTTAATTTTTTCTCCTATGCATATAACATGCATATGTGTCAAAAGATTATATGTATAGATTTTTATCCCAATAATTTTGCTTGTGTTGGGGAAGCTAGTAAAATAGTCTTGTTCAGGTTTCAGAGGCAACAACAGGCCTTTGACTGAACAGAGACACTGAAAAGAGTTACATGCCAAACTGCTGACTGGCAGAAACCACGAAAGTAGGTCTTGAAAGCCAACAGATAAGGAAGGGAGCAAGTCACAAAGATGGGAGTGGGTCACGGAGCTTCCTGGGCCCTGGGAATCTAGCCAGTTCCTGGGGATCAGCAAACATTCTGAGATTTATGATTAGAAATACAAGCATTTAACATAGGAGCCAGAGCTGAACATTTGCACGTAAATGACTATCAGCTTGTTGCTTGGCAATAAAAGCAGGATTCCTTTGGATGACACTCTGAAGTCTCACCCATGGGGTGGACGCACCGCCTGGGACCTTACCAACTGGGACTCCAGATTGCTGTTCAAGGGATTTCCCAGCGCTGCTTGGATCTGGATGTAGGTGCTTCCCCAATTCGGTGACGTATAATCCTCTGTCTTTACTATTCTTGCTTGGTTAGTTATGCTATTCTTTTCTTAATTAGTATACTGTAATCTTTGTTAATTCAGTAAACTATCTCTAAATTCTTGATTAACTGAATGTAGAGTGGTTATTTTGCCAACGAATCCTACGAACATTGAAACCAAAAGTAAGGCTTTTGACAAAACAGCCTGACATTTTAAGAAGTTGTTTCTATAACTGTATTCCTAAACATAATTTTTTATGTCTGCCTAATGCTTCACTAAAAGGGTACAAAAATTTACCTCCACATTTCTCCATTAGATGCCATTTAGGCTGCTTCAATTATTTTGCACTTTTTAAAATGATTATCTGTTTACATATATCTGTTTAAAAAGTTGGGATTATTTCCTTAGGATAGATTCCTAAAAGAAGAATTTAGAATAGAAGGATATAAATAGTTTTTAAGGAGAAAAGTGTTTTTCAAAGTCTGGCTCAATTTATTTTTCATAAGCACTGTCTGAATACACCAATTTCTCTGTGCCCTTGCTATTAACATCTTTGTTATGTTAATGGGATGAAAAAAATGTTAACTTACTCAGTTAATTGACCTGTCTTTTATACTTTTGAGTTTGAACTTTTTGTTGACTCATCAATGATCAATATTCTCTCTTTTATAATACAATTTCTTTCATGAATTTATTCATTCATTCAATAATATTTATTGAATGCGTATTTTTGATCAAACACGAGTTAACACTAAGAATTTGAAGTTGAAAAGAAAGTCCTTACTTCCAGATAGTTTGCAGTCTATTCACACAGAAAAGCTAAAGGGAGGCAAAAATTAATTGCTGGTGTTCATCTTTTTCCCTTTATAAATTATTATTAGGTAGTTCCCATTATCTGACAAAATACAATCCAAGAACTTTCTCCTTGGGCCACGACAAGAAACAGACAAAGCACATATTGTTAATAGGAGCCACAGTGATAAAGTGAGCACAGAGGTGCTGAAATATAAAGCACAGGAATTTTTTTTTTTTTTTTTTTTTTTAAATTTAATTAATTGATTTTTTTTTTTTAGGGCACCTATTATTACTTTCTTTTTTTTTTTTTTTTGAAATTCACGTTCTTTTATTTATTTATTTATTTATTTATGACTGTGTTGGATCTTCGTTTCTGTGTGAGGGCTTTCTCTAGTTGTGGCAAGTGGGGACCACTCTTCATCGCGGTGCGCGGGCCTCTCACCATCACGGCCTCTCTTGTTGCGGAGCACAGGCTCCAGACGCGCAGGCTCAGTAACTGTGGCTCACGGGCCCAGCTGCTCTGTGGCATGTGGGATCTTCCCAGACCAGGGCTCGAACCCGTGTCCCCTGCATTGGCAGACAGATTCTCAACCACTGCGCCACCAGGGAAGCCCAAAGCACAGGAATTTAATAGATAATGTCAAATGAGCCTCTTAGTAAAAAACATGAAATGCAAAATGCCTATATACAATTTAAAAATGCAAACAATTAATAACCTCTTCCCTTTTATAAAACTGCCAAGTCTTATGTGACATTGGATTAAAATAAATTACTTTTTTCTGCACAACATTCTTTCCTTCCACAATTCTTCACTACCATCACATCCACCTAAGATAACTACCATCAGCATTCTATTCATTTTATTCAGTGATCAGTTTTAGGACATTTTCATTTGAAAGCTAGGATAATTATGTACCATGTTTAAGTTTATGGACCAATCTTGGAACCCACTGGAGCTAATACTTAACATTTGTGTCATTGTTTATAATTTACAAAACACATTCAGTATAATAATGTCTTGGAATCTGCAGCAAGATATGGGAGGATAGATGATGCATCAGTCTTCTTTCAGTAATACGGTCATGGAAAGAGCCAGAAGCATCTAGCAAGACATACAACCCCCAAACAACATTTATCGTAAACTTTCTTTCCACCTGTCTTCAGCCTTTTCTCTCTAAATATCTTTGTGCCTCGCAGTTGCTGTTCCCTCTTCAATTAACATCTTTCCTACAATTGACTAATTAGAAAATTTCTGCCAATTTCTAAAGTTCACATCTAATGCTTTTCCATACTGCTTCTTGTCTCTGCCTTCCTTCATGTTCTGGGCAAACTGGTTTCTTATTTCTGTTTGTTTCCCATAGCATTTTGTAACTTCCATTATGCCATCTAGAAATGGTAATACTATTATATATTTTCTGTTTCTGTCTCTCTCTCTCCCCATACTGCCCTTCCCCCCCGCCAAGAATTCAGCACCTAGGGCTACTCCTCATCTCTGCTGGGTGCTTAGGTGACTGTTGGCAGCAAGTGTGAATAACTGAATTGATTATACAAGTTTGGAGTATTGAAAGTTAGGGTAGAGACAGTACATTTGGACACATCTGTAGTACTAAGTGTACAGAATTCTGCAGAAGACAGGGAAAGAAAATGGAGTAGGGTCAACAATAAACTTAATTAGGATTCTACCTTTAGGAGTTTGTTTGAAAAGTTCTAAGGACTTAATTATTAAGTCCTTTTTATTTTAGCTGAAAATTCCATTGTATTAACTTGCGCTCCAGGGCATTTTAACATCATTTCTTGTAATGGAAACATTTTGTGTGAAGATAATAAACTTAAAAAATATTTTATTCCCCTATAAAAGGAAATGTAGTTGTTATCACTGCTTTTAATTTTTGATAAATAGTTGTTTACACTGTATTTTTTTTACAACAGCATTTAAAAAGTAGATGAATAAAGTATTTTCTAAAACTCTGAAAAATAGCTTACCTTAGACTACATCTTATCAATATTAAAGGTAACAAACTAAATCTATCCCATATATTTGTTCTAAGGAGGAAAATTCTAGCAAAAAGATAGGTTCACAATCCCTTATCAGAAATCCTAAGAGCCAGATGTATTTTGGAATTTAATATGGCTTGGGTTTCTGAGAGGTAGAATACTGATACTCAAAATTACCTAAGTCCCCAGCGGGGTCTGAAGTAGCACTCCATAATCAAGTACATTAATATTTCTGCAATAAATCATATGAATATTCAAAATAAATATAAATTAAAACTCAGCCTTTTTTTTTTCTCACCAAGGTTTGCAGCTGGATGATTTAAGAAAAAATTTTCAATTTTCAGAACTCTTTTGATTTTTACTACCATGGATAATAGATTATAAAATCGAACAGTTTAAGCTTATAATATAGACTTTGTCAAAGTCTAAATGAACAACAATGGAACATAATTCTTAAGTTTATATATATATATCAAACTTAGTATCTTAAAATTTCTAACTAGGTACTACATTGAGCAGAGTCTTAGTTTCTGAATTTAAACTTGAATGAATTGTGTTGTTTGTTTTTTTGATATTGAGCTGCATGAGCTGCTTGTAAATTTTGGAGATTAATCCTTTGTCAGTTGCTTCATTTGCAAATATCTTCTCCCATTCTGAGGGTTGTCTCTTCGTCTTGTTTATGGTTTCCTTTGTTGTGCAAAAGCTTTTAAGTTTCATTAGGTCCTGTTTGTTTATTTCTGTTTTTATTTCCATTTCTCTAGGAGGTGGGTCAAAAAGGTTCTTGCTGTGATTTATGTCATGAAGTGTTCTGCCTATGTTTTCCTCTAACAGTTTTATAGTGTTTGGCCTTACATTTATGTCTTTAATCCATTTTGAGTTTATTCTTGTGTATGGTGTTAGGTAGTGTTCCAATTTCATTCTTTTACACGTAGCTTTCCAGTTTTCCCAGCACCACATATTAAAGAGGCTGTCTTTTCTCCATTCTATATTCTTGCTTCCTTTATCAAAAATAAGGTGACCATATGTGCATGGGCTTTTCTCTGGGCTTTCTATCTTGTTCCATTGATCTATATTTGTTTTTGTGCCAGTACTATACTCTCTTGATTACTGTAGCTTTGTAGTATAGTCTGAAGTCAGGAAGCCCGATTCCTCCAGCTCCGTTTTTCTTTCTCAAGATTCCTTTAGCTATTTGGGGTCTTTTGTGTTTCCATATAAATTGTGAAATTTTTTGTTCTAGTTCTGTGAAAAATGCCAGTGGTACTTTGATAGGGATTGCACTGAATCTGTAGATTGCTTTGGGTAGTATAGTCATTTTCACAATATTGATTCTTCCAATCCAAGAACATGGTATATCTCTCCATCTGTTTGTATCATCTTTAATTTCTTTCATCAGTGTCTTATAGTTTTTGACATACCCGTCTTTTGTCTTCTTAGGTAGGTTTATTCCTAGGTAAAAGTCCTAGACTCTCTTTACTTAGCCCACCCAGCTTTCTTTTCTGCTCTATAAAACAGTTCTCCTCCTCTTGCCAAGCAGGGACTTGCACATACCTCGCTATGTCTGCAGACCTCAAACTGTAATTCTCTACTGACTCCAAATAAACGTATCTTTGCTGGAGAAATAAATATCTTGCAGGCTATTTATTTCTGGTCAATGCACAGCAATAGGAACTAATATACACTTCAATAACTAAAAATATTCAGACAAAATACATGAAAATAATTTTCAGACACTAGATAACCAGCAGTACAAAGGAATGTGATATCCATAATAAGGAACAAAGTGAGCTAGATGATTTGACCAGCTTTCTGCCTGGAGTCAAAGTCTAGGCTACAGTGCAGGGAGGAAGAATCTATACCGATGTCTGTGGCCTCACTGGGATAGGGAGGCCCACACAGCTAGATTTGATGGGGTACAGTACTAAAAGAAAATTATTACATGGATTGAGAGAGGGCTCTGGAGATTTGCACAGGGGTCCTTTTGCATCTTTGCCTGAGTACTAATCTGTTCATATATACCTAGTCTGTGTCCCACAGTGGAAAGACCTTGTAATACATGGACATCAGGTAGACTCCTCCATAGGGTATCATCCTAGTAGAGGGGCCAAATTAGCCCTGGAACAATGGCTACTCTGGACCTTTCCTGACCAAGCTTTAAAGCAAGCCTCGAAAGGTTTTTACTGATTTTTTATTAACTTAACTGCTTGCCAAAACACAATCCAAAGTGATTTTAAGGAATACAACAAAGCCAGCCATCAACAAAGTAAAAAAATCACAATATCTGGCATCCAGTAAAAAAGTACCAGGCAGGCAAAGGAAGCAAGAAAATATATAATATATTCCACAATTAGGAGAAAAATCAGTAATACGAACCAACTATGAAATAACAGACATGGTGGATCTGGCACACAGACAGACAGGAACTAAAGCAACTATTGTGCATATGATGTGTACATTCAAGAAAGCAGACGAAACCATGAGCACAGTGAGCGAAATGAATGATACTTAAAAAGACATATGGGGGCTTCCCTGGTGGTGCAGTGGTTGAGAATCTGCCTGCCAATGCAGGGGACATGGGTTCGAGCCCTTGTCTGGGAGGATCCCACATGCCGTGGAGCAACTAGGCCCCTGAGCCACAATTACTGAGCCTGCGCGTCTGGAGCCTGTGCTCCGCAACAAGAGAGGCCGCGATAGTGAGAAGCCCGCGCACCACGATGAAGAGTGGCCTCCACTTGCCACAACTAGAGAAAGCCCTCGCACAGAAGCAAAGACCCAACACAGCCATAAAATAAATAAATAAATAAATAAATGATTTAAAAAAAAAAAAAGACATATGGGACTTCCCTGGTGGCACAGTGGATAGGACTCTGCGCTCCCAATGCAGGGGGCCGGGGTTCGATCCCTGGTCAGGGAACTAGATCCCACATGTATGCTGCAACTAAGAGTTCATGTGCCGCAACTAAGAAGCCCACCTGCCACAACTAAGACCTGGTGCAACCAAATAAGTAAGTAAATTAAAATATTTTAAAATAAATAAATAAAAATAAAAAGACATAAATGCAATCTCTAGAGATAAAAAATACCATCTCTGGGACTTCCCTGGTGGCACAGTGGTTAATACTCTGAGCTCCCAATGCAGGGGGCCCGGGTTCGATCCCTGGTCAGGAAACTAGATCCCACATGCATGCCGCAAGTAAGAGTTCGCATGTCACAACTAAGGAGCCGGCACAACCAAATAAATAAATAAATAAACAAAATCTTTTAAAAAATACCATCTCCGAAATGAAAAATACACTGAATCAGACACTGTAGGAAAACATCTATCAGTAAACTTGAATAAATAGAAACTGCCCAAAACTAAGCACATGAGGATCTGGTTCCTGGTTAAAAATCTGTGTGTGATTTTTCAGGCCTGACCATAGGCCATTAGAGACTTTATCTAATAGGCCATACTGGGAAAGCTGCCCTCCCCGCACTGGACTCAGGCACATTTGTTTCTGAAGGGAGCTGATGTCAAGGACTCAGATGGCTGGCCATGCTCTTTGCATATTTGCATCCATAGCCCAGGCACCTTCATTCTCAGATTTCTTTAACTGGGGCCTTGAAAAGAGGTCTTCAAGTACCTCTGCTCAGTCCTCCTTATGGGGCAGGGGGGAGATCGGGCCTTGAGGACAGAGGGAAACACTGAAAATACTTCTCCCCACTCAGATTCAGTACCCAGTCCTCCACCCCAGCCTTTCCCCCTTGCCTTCTCTCTGACCCCAGTGAACACAAAACTGCCCAGGCCTTTTGTTGGGGTGTGAGGTGCGGGTACTCAACAGTGGGAAGACTCCAAGAGTCTGCACTGATCCACTTTCCCCTCTACCAGGTGTGTTCTATGGGGGACAATGAAGAGGGGAAGTGGAAGCTTTCTCTGGCTTTATCCTCTTGCTTACACCATCACAGTAAGTGATGAAGGTTTAAATCTTTTATTTTGGGCTAATTGCTTTCACCAGCTACTCGAACACCTGGTAGCTCAGCTCAGCTCTTTCAGCTCAGCTGAGCTCCTGACTGCATAGAAATAAAAACTGAAAAATAATAAAGAACATCCACGACCTATGAAAAAATATCAAGCAGTTTAACATCATAAAATTGGAAACCCAGAAAGACGGGAAGAGGGCAGTATGCAGAAAAAAAAAAAATTGAAAAATAATGGCCAAAATTTTCTAATTTTGAAGAACGTTATAAATCCACAGATCCAAAGAGTTTGAGTCCCCAAAAAATTTGTAAAGGAAGATACAAAATTATCATTCAATAAATAAAATAATTTTATACTTAAACATTTGATGAAAATGTATTTTAACAACATAATCCAGTAACACGGCAGGTTATACAATTAACAAAATTAATAGCCATATATTTGAAAGAAAAATATTTATAGTAGTAAAAAAAAAGTAAAGTATCTAGAAATAAGATTTGTAAGATCTGTACAAAACCTAACTTCTGAAAGTGAGGAGATAAATACTGATTTATTCTAAATATATACTTTTCTATTCTATAGAATATTACTGAATACAAAATCTCAATTATACAGTAATACCAAGTTTCCCTAAATTAATTGCAATAAAATACCAACAGGAATTTTAGGTGACTGGAGAAGATTACTAGACTTCATAAAAAATATGGAACACAAAGGGGAAAAAAAGTAATAAGGAAAGACTAGTTCTATTATTGCATAAAGCCATATGAATTAAAAAACAATTTGGTACTGAAGCATGAACATACAGACAGAAGTGAAGATTTCAAAAACAGACATAAATTTTTAGTGTATGGTAAATACGGCATTTCCGATTAGTAGAGTAAATATTGGTCAATAAATAGTCTTAAGGCAGTGTAATAACTCTTAAAGGTTGAGGGGAATGGCTATGAAACAAGCTGAATCTCTTCCACATTCCTTTTAACTATGAGAATTCCAGAAGAATCAAAGATTTAAATGTAAAAAAACCCTCTAAAATATTTTTTAAAGAATAAAAAAAAAAATTGTGAGTACAAAGGTCTTTCTAAGCATGACTCCAACCTTTAAACTATTAAAGAATTAATAAATTTGACCACCCAAAATTTTAATGTCTGAATAAAAGGTACATTATAAACAAAAACCAAGCCCACCATGTGTTTTGGAAAAAGCATTATTCACAAAAAGCACAGCTGACAGCAAGAGCATGTGAAATGATGCTCAACCTCAGTCTTAACTAAGGAAATGTAAATCAAACTAATCATGTGGAGATACTTTCCACCTACAGGATTGACAAAGGTAATATCTGAAATGTCCATGCAGTATGCAGTGTGTTGATTTCACATTCTTTGTTAGAGGGCAAGGTGGCAAACTCTTCGGAAAAAGATTTTGTAGCAATTATTAGTTATAAAGATGCACCTATTCTTTGATACACCAACTCAATTTTTAAGGTTATTTAAAAAATATTATCAAATATGTATGTTATGGTGTTTTTATAAGAATATCCCTCACTGTATTTTTATATTAGTGAAAGACTGGAGCTGACCAATACCTAATGATGTATGGAACACTGTGCGGCTTATGAAAAGAATAAGACACATATGGAATAATTTCCAAGACATTTTAAAATGAAAACATTTTTAAATAAGGGGCAGAAGATGGTCTATACTATGTATCAAAACTATAAAGGGCATTGAATTGTGTACTTTAAATGAGAGAATTGTGTGATATATTATCTCAATAAAGTGGTTTATAAAAAAAAAAAAAACTATAAAGGGTGTGTGTTTATGTAGCACATCCACAGTCATATGAACTGGTATATGCATAGACTATGGCTGGGGTAGATACACTTGCATCTGGTCAGGGAAATTAGAAGCCTAGAAATATATATCACCACACTCCTTAAATGTATACATATATATTTATACATATATCACCATATGCCTTAAATTGTTAAAAGATCTTTTAAAACTTTGTAAATTAGTAACTTTCAGGTTAATAAAACTGTTCAATATTAGCAAGCACAAGGGAAATTTTTTCCGTAAGTAAAATAGATTTTCTTCTTTCCAGGCATAAAGGCTGAGAGTCACTTTTTTTTTAAAATTTTTATTTATTTACTTATTTATTTATTATTTTTGGCTGTGTTGGGTCTTCGTTTCTATGCGAGGGCTTTCTCTAGTTGTGGCAAGCGGGGGCCACTCTTCATCGCGGTGCGTGGGCCTCTCACTATCGCGGCCTCTCTTGTTGCGGAGCACAGGCTCCAGACGCGCAGGCTCAGTAGTTGTGGCTCACGGGTCTAGTTGCTCCGCGGCATGTGGGATCTTCCCAGACCAGGGCTCGAACCCGTGTCCCCTGCATTGGCAGGCAGATTCACAACCACTGTGCCACCAGGGAAGCCCCAAGAGTCATTCTTATAAAGTAATTTTCAAAGTATAGTAGAACTTTGTTTTTCAACAATTGAATAATTATAGTTTTAAATACGAGTCAACTGGAAGGCCCAATGAACATGTAATTTATAATCTGAAATTTTAGTTTCAATCAATTAACATTACATTGAGCCTAGCCATCTGCACAGCATTTACAATTTTTATTTTGATGTGTTGATTTCTAATTTAGTTTACCTAGTAATCCTAATAATGGGATAAAATTATATGAAATATAGTGTGTGTTTGTATAAGCCATTGCCAGTGACAGGGAAGAAATCTAAGAAGCTGCAACTGGGCAATTTGATTTTCAAAAATCAAGGAGAGGAATTTACTCCCTAAACAAAGTTTATTAAACCTATACAAGGAAACACAACTGTATGTGAAAGGACAGAACTACTTGAGCATTTACTCCTGAGTGCATATAAGGCCTTGGCTAAAAGCTTTTCCAAGTCCTTATGCTTTTCATATCATTGTCTACTCATAAATTTGGAGGGTTCACAAAGGTCTCTAATACATCTTTTTTTTTTTTTAATTTTATTTATTTATTTTATTTATGGCTGTGTAGGGTTTTCGCTTCTGTGTGAGGGCTTTCTCTAGTTGTGGCAAGCGGGGACCACTCTTCATCGCGGTGCGCGGGCCTCTCACTGTCGCAGCCTCTCTTGTTGCGGAGCACAGGCTCCAGACACGCAGGCTCAGTAATTGTGGCTCACGGGCCCAGTTGCTCCGTGGAGTGTGGGATCTTCCCAGACCAGGGCTCGAACCCGTGTCCCCTGCATTGGCAGGCAGATTCTCAACCACTGCACCACCAGGGAAGCCCTCTAATACATCTTTAACACTGTTAATTTTTTGTCCTTCCTGCACCAGGCACTGTTGTATTCCTTAGTTCTCTGAAGTTATCAAAACAAAACCTGGACTTCCCTGGTGGTGCAGTGGTTAAGAATCCGCCTGCCAATCCAGGGGACACGGGTTTGAGCCCTGGTCCGGGAAGATCCTACATGCCGTGGAGCAACTAAGCCCGTGCGCCACAACTACTGAGCCTGCGCTCTAGATCCCGCAAGCCACAGCTACCGAGCCCATGCACTACAACTACTGAAGCCCGCGCACCTAGAGCCCGTGCTCCGCAATGAGAGAAGCCTCCGCAATGAGAGAAGCCACCGCAATGAGAAAAGCCACCGCAATGAGAAAAGCCACCGCAATGAGAAAAGCCACCGCAATGAGAAAAGCCACCGCAATGAGAAGCCTGCGCATCGCAATGAAGAGTAGCCCCTGCTCGCCGCAACTAGAGAAAGCCCGTGCGTAGCAACGAAAACCCAGGACTGCCAAAAATAAATAAATAATAAAATAAATAAATTTAAAAACAAAACAAAACGAAACCTGTCGGGGCCTTGTCCAGCTGCCTATAGAGGGAATGCTTCTAAGGGAAGCACCATGCTTTTCATTACATAGTTTGAATTATTTACTGGAAGCAATAGAGTATCTCCCTGGAATAAATTATCTGCAAGTTTAGACGTTTGATGATAATGACACTTTGCAGAAAGATCACCAAACACATAGGTAAAAGACCTGCTATCTTAAGACACTCTTTTATACACACCAATTTAGCAAGAATAAATTCTGAAGGACAATCTCCCAGTGCTGCCATACTACAGTACAGTGAGCAGGGTCTATACCAGCCACTGTTATGGCACTGTGATCACTTCAGCTCTAGCAATATGAAGGATGTAACTGTGCAGAATTCTTTGCCATATGAAAATAACGTTACCTAGCGTTTACGTATTGAGTCAAAATAAAAACAAGTATATGAATAAAGGTACCCACTGCAGTATTACCTATACTATTTTTTTTAAGTTGAAATAATCTACAAAGATGATTCCATAATCGTGGAACCTCAGTATAATGCAACATTATGTAAGCCTCTTAACATGGAAATACTTATTATGAAATATTAAAACAAAAGCATACACAATGGTATTGATTGTAACTCATAAAAAATTGAGGCATTTCTGGGACAGAAACTCGTGCCTTGCTTTATTTTCAGACCTCATCTCCTTCAAGATCCATGGCTTCTCAAAGAGTTGGTGTATTAAGCAAAACTTAACTATGAAGAAAAATGTCATAAAATAGACACAGATTAGACAACTTATTTTGTCTTCAGTTTATTGCTGTGATTTAGTGCTTTGAAGAGGTACTGCTGAAGGTCTGCCCTGGGAATGGAATATACGCCATTTACTTTCCAAATGTGAACAGCTGCAAGACTAGACGGTTACACAGACTGCTGAGGATGTAATCCTACCTTTACCTTCATACCACTTTAAATGGGGCGAGTGGCAAAAAACAGTGTACAGGTATCACCTGAAGTGACGTCATTACTGAACACGAAAATTTAAATTGGTTCAGATAAATTTGGATCCAAAAACACGTTTTACCATATTAATGAATTTTCCCAAGGAATCCTCAGGTCTTCCTTAAAAGGCAAACTCAACCAATGCATTTATTATTAATTCATTGGGAAAATTTGGTTTACATAAACTCTTAAACTGAACCTTTATTTCATATGTTATGATATACCTGTGCCAGGAAGTAGTTTGAGTTTATCCAAATTATTCAACTGACCATTTTTCTGTTCAAGCTCAATGAGTTTATTAATTTCTCCACAATAGTGTGTTTCTTCTAAGGGAACAAATAATGACAAGAATCTATGCTAGGGCTTCCCTGGTGGCGCAGTGGTTGAGAATCTGCCTGCCAATGCAGGGGACACGGGTTCAAGCCCTGGTCTGGGAAGATCCCACATTCCACGGAGCAACTGGGCCCGTCAGCCACAACTACTGAGCCTGCGCATCTGGAGCCTGTGCTCCACAACAAGAGAGGCCGCGATACTGAGAGGCCCGCTCACCGCGATGAAGAGTGGCCCCCACTTGCCACAACTAGAGAAAGCCCTCACACAGAAACGAAGACTCAACACAGCCAAAAATAAATAAATAAATAAATAAACAAATTAAAAAAAAAAAAGAATCTATGCTATTCCCTCAACAGGTATCCTCAGTGCTGAATCTGTGATTTACATTTCAGTCTTCGTTCTCTGACCTCTTTTAAGTATAACCTGCTCCTGAGAAGAAAGATCCTTCCTGTTCCTCATGGGCCACTGTCTCATAGAACCCTTTATCAGAGGAAATCTGTGAAACACCCAATGGTCTGGCCTTAGAACAACTTCAACACATCTAAAAGGTACTCTTTCACCTTCGTACTTCACCAGAGCAGGGTTGCAAGGGCTGCCGTAGAGTCTCACATGAACGAGGCAGCAGAGGAATCCAGATCTGACTTTTCAGTTGAAAAATATGTGCCTTAGCCTCTTAGCTGCTTAGTTACAGAGGCACAGATGCCTCCCTGAAAGCTTACAGAAGGTGGGAAACTTTATTTGAAAGCTTCATCTGTGCAGGAAATCAAAGAAAGCATACCCCTTAGCTTACTGTTTATTAAACTAAGAGTGGCAAAGGGCTGAGTTAAAAATCCTACTAGAAGTTTGCATTTTATTTACCAATTATTTATAGGTAGTTCATTAAATAAAAGGAAAATAGGATCACAGATTTAAGAAAGATGGTCTCCATTTAACTTATTAGGTCTAAATTATCCATGTAATAATATTTTATTACCTATGTTATAACAGAATAAACTGAATTTGTCTTATTTAACTATACCTCCACTATATATATCTCAATCATTGAACTATAGTCAAACTGCAAGTAAATATTTGTTTTTGACAGAAAATGGTATGAAGTTTATCCCCGATGAATGATTATGAAATTTAACTTTTAGTGTAAGCATTCATAATATTCTGCCCATATCAACTTTTCTGTGTTTGAAGTTTAGGAATGATATATGTGGAATGAGCAACTGGGGGAGAAGGACGTCTGCCTGACCAGATGGATCAGATAAACTCATTCTAGCCATAAATAAATAGAATAAAATTTCACAACTGGATCATCTCACCTTTTAACCAGCTATGAGATCTCTAGAGTAATAATGTACAAGCTGGCATATTTATTCCATGTATTTTATTGAGCATCTACTCTATTGTAGACACTGAATAAGGTAAAGATTTTGAAGGACCACATTCCTTTCCCTAAGAAGCCCAGAATCTAGGGGACCTAAGAAAATCTGCCAAATAATCATGAAAATTCAGTATCACTGGCAAGGCAATAGAAGTAGGTACAATTTGCCAGAGGTAAGTTAGGAAATTACTGCCAGCCTCCCATGATTATTTGTTTTGGGATCATAAATAGAGACATTTCCATGTGAACTAAGGAAGAGATAGTCATTTCACATCGAGGACACAATTTATGCAAAAGCGCAGAGACAGGAAGGGCCACAGGCTGCCCCAGGGCCTGAGTGCTCATAGTGGCCTGAGTGCAGAGTCCCTCTGTGAGTATGGTGAGAGGGGAGGTTCTTCCCTAAAAGGTTAATGATTAAACGGTCTTAAACACCATGTCAAAGAAATTAAATTCACCTTGTACAGCAATTTATAAGTTTATAGAATGACGTGATCAGAGCCTCCTTTTGAAATGTGTTTGGAAGATCGCAGAAACAGGTATCAGAGTGGGACTGACTCAAGAGAGGAGCTAAGAGTTAATATTTGGCAGGATCCCAACAGACGGCACACTCAACGTAGGATAAACCAGAGAGGGTGTGCACATGGAGTACTTCCAAAGGCATGGACAGACGGTAGGGGAATCACAAAGGATGGTGCATGAACCGGGCACTAAGAGCAAAAGGACAGGAGAATGAAAGGTTATAGGAACCTGGACAAAGAGTCATGCAAACTGGTTGGCTTCAAAAGGAGCAGTGACCTGCAGCCACAACACAGGTATCCTTAAATACCTCACATGGAAGGAACCAGGAGATTCAAGACCCCCAACCTCGCTCTCTTCCCTCACTCTCATCTCCTGCTAAGGCTTGCCACTGGTCAAACCCAACTGAAACTAGGGCACAGAGCCTCCCAGGGCACAGGGCCAGGTAGAGAAGGCAAGCTAGTGGATCTTGAAGGATAAACCAAAGATACCCACTATTGCTGTGATTCTAACTTAGTAACATAAGCAAAGGTCTTGGGAATAGAGAAGATGGTAGGATTTGAAAAATAGGTAAAAAGCATGATAACCAGGAAGTGGCCTAACTGTACCAAATTAATGGCAAATAATAGTCAAACAAGGCTCTGAGATTTCTAGCTTGGGTAACTGAGGAGATTTAAGGGATATATTTCCACCCATTTTACTACCTCTGCTGATCTGGACCATTTCACTCCCAATTCTAGACCATTACTCTCCCTTCCTCATCTTTAGGCTCATCCTCTTTTGAAGTTCATACTAGTAACCCAACTGTAACTCTTCTTGTTCTATAATCTAGTAACCTTAATGACCTCCCAGTCACTCCTATGGGTCACTGAACTCTGAATTCTAGCTTGCACTTAAATCTGCATGGATTAGACTCATCAAAAACTAAATCTAACATCAGCTATCCTATCTCTGGATGATACCTGGATCTTGGCATCATCCTGTACTTTTTTACTTAAAAAAACTTTAATTACTTCTTCTTAATTACATCTAAGAAATATTGTACATCAGCGCTAACTCTGACAAGCTTTTATTCTTCCAGCCCTCTCCTTGCATACGTCTTATGTATTTGTCTAAATACATTAAACTATGTACATGATACACAGGTATCTCAGAGGAAAGAGTTTTTTCTGCCTATCAAGGTTAGGCTTCACAAAGAATGTCGATGTAGTATGTAACTCAGACACTGGAAGATTACAAGTTTGTTAGTTCCACAGAAGGCAAAAGGGAATTCTATGAAGAGAACATTATGCTCAATCATATAAAGGTATAAAATATTATGTATGCTAGGAATTGCAAATGGTTCATTGCTAGATAGGAAGATAAAGTGAGAGATGGCAGAATCTTAAGGTAGAAATAGTGAGGAAAATTTATACTAGGTAAGTATTATTTCTTTTCTATATAAGGGCTACTAGAATAGTATATTTGGAAAAATAATTTACATTATCAATCAATGAATCAATTCAATAATAGATATTTTAATAAGATCTGTAATTTCCATTAATTTAGACAGGTGTATATTATAGTAACATATAGGAACATGGCCTTATCTACTGTATTTTGTCAGCTCATAGGCTGGGTAGTTTAAAAACAAAAATATATTTTCTCACAGTCTGGAGGCTGGGAAGTCCAAGATCAAGGTTTTGGCAGGATTTGGCTCCTGGTGAGAATCCTCTTCCTGGCTTGTAAATCGATAAAGTTTATGTGGCCTTTCCTCTGAGCATGCACCTAGAGAGCAAAAGCCAATTCTCTGGTGTCTCTTCTTATAAGGACACTAATCCTATGGGATCAGGGCCCAGCCTTATTATCCTATTTAACCTTAATTATTTACTCTAAGTCACATTGAAGGTTAGGGATTCACATATGGATTTTGGAGAGACACAAACATTCAGTCCATAACATCTCATTCCAACCCCTAATTCATGTCTTTCTCTCAAGCAAAAGACATTCATTCCATCCTGACAGCCTCAAAAGTCTTAACTTATTCCTGCAACAACTCTGAAGTCTAAGGTCCAAAGTATCATCTAAGTATCATCTAGATCAGATAAGGGTGAGACTCCAACTATGATTTAACCTGAGGCAAATTCTCTTTCAGCTGTGAACCTGTGAAACCAGGCAAGTTATGTGCTTCCAAGATACAATGATGAGACAGGAATAGGGTAGACATTCTCATTCCGAAAGGGAAAACTTAGAAGAAAAAAGGGGTGATAGATCCCAATCAAGTTGAAAACCTAGCAAGACAAATTCCATTAGATCTTAAGGCTCGAGAATATTTCTCTGGCTTGATGTTCTGCTCTCCAGACCCACTGGGGTGCCACATAACCCCTTTGGCTGTAGAGCAGCTCTGCCTTGCTAACACTGGGCCAAGGCCTTTCCCCTGAGGCACTGGAATCTGGTCCCACTCTTCAAAATGGAGGAAACAGCCTTGTCCCCTGGACCTGGTAGAAGTGGTAGAGGTTGCAGCCCTGAGATCTTGTAATCACCTTTGGGGTCATTCTTCCTTTGTCTTGAAAGCTAAAGCATGTTTAAAGCTGAATAGCTCTATGGTCTCGTCCAGTAGAATCAAAGCAGCTGACAACCTTTCCTTTGAGCATGCACGTGGAGTGTGAGCTCTGTCATCTCTCTTTTAGAAGGACACTAATCCTAGCAGATCAGGCTCCACCCTTAGGTCCTCATTTATCTTCATTTCCTCACTCTAAACACAGCCAGTCTGGAGGTGGGGGCTTCAACATTTGGATTTGGGGGCTTCAACACTTGGATTTTGGGGGGTATACAACCATTCAGTCCATACATCTATCTATATGTAAGCTACTGAAATAGTGAAGACAATTATTCTACAAAAATAGTCAGCCACTTAATTGGATACATCAGCCAATCCTATCAAATACTAAACCTGATTCTTTATAGGTTCTATACTAAATAGAAAGTATACTTTTATTGTTTATGATCAAAGCATATAGAGTTGATTTTCAAATTTCTTGCATTCTTTTTTGCACAGTCTGTTGAATTCTGAATGCTTTTATCTTTTTATACTCAAAATTTTTCCTTAGCAGATGTCCACGACAGATTGTATAAAATGAGACCATTGATAGGTGCAATGCTATTGAGCAGAGGAGTGCTGTTCTTCCTAAAGAATTTGCCAGACCAGACAGCAGCTGAACAAGTCCATTATGAACAGTTTAAACCTCTCAAGTGCTCAGCAATGCTAACAGTCTTAGAACTTACAGCATATAGTCTCACAAATCACTGAAGTTTTATAAAATGCCAGAAGAGTTTATTTCTCTCTTTGTACCAGAATCATTTAATTCTAAATCAGACACGTGGCATCACTATTGCATTATTCCCTTCATCTCACAGACTTAACCATGGAGTGCTGTGGGCTCTTCAACTTGTGTTTATTTCTCTTTATAAATTCACAAAATTTACTTGAAATGAATGAAAAATTCTGTTGTCTACTATAGTCTGGTCATTCTGTCTTGCAAGCCAAGCACAGCATTTAATGTCAAATGCAGAGTCTTAATTGGCGCTCAGTGTAGCTTCAATGTCAGCTGTCTAGTTTATCCAGATGGAGCTGGTTTCACCCAATGTATCATTTTTATATTAAATGAACCATTTCACTGTTAAGTGCCAAAGGAAAATGAATTTGTTTTTATTCCCTTGTGAATGAATTCAAGCTCTCCATGATGTACTAAAAAAAAAAAGTGTGTAGAAAAATTGGGGGGTATAGCTGATTCACTTTGTTATAAAGCAGAAACTAACACACCATTGTAAAGCAATTATACTCCAATAAAGATGTTAAAAAAAAAAAAAAAGAAAGAAAAACTGGGGGGTGGGTCAGGCAAGATATCCACTTTTGGAGAATATCTATTCTGTCATCACAGAATATTTAATTTCTTACTTTTCTTTTTTTTGCTATTTTTGTTTATCTAGTACAGTAACTTCCCTGAAATTGACCAAAAACATCAAGGAATTTTAGTCAAATTAAACTAACTGTGGGCTTCCCTGGTGGCGCAGTTGTTAAGAATCCGCCTGCCAATCCAGGGACAGTGGTTCGAGCCCTGGTCCGGGAAGATCCCACGTGCCGCGGAGCAACTAAGCCCGTGCACCACAACTACTGAGCCTGCGCTCTAGAGCCCGCAAGCCACAACTACTGAGCCTGGGTGTCACAGCTACTGAACCCCACATGCCTAGACCCCGTGCTCTGCAACAAGAGAAGCCACCGCAATGAGAAGCCCGTGCACCGCAACGAAGAATAGCCCCTGCTCGCCGCAACTAGAGAAAGCCAGCACGCAGCAACGAAGACCCAATGCAGCCAAAAATAAATTAATTAATTTTAAAAATAATAAATAACATAAAATAATTGAGGACAATTTCTCCTCCCTCCGGGAGATAAATCTTGTGTTCACGAAGTCTCTCCCCTGGTGCTCCTTGGTAAAGGAAGGGTGGGGATTCTGGAGTTCAGAAGTGTGGGTTGATGATTAATGATCATCCAGGAAGTACTTCTAATTGCTGCTAATGAGCCCTCCATGCCTCTTTCTGAGCACCTTAATTACAGCACCGTCATCTTTACATTTGCCTCCACCATTAAATAAAGCTCCTCAGGGTGAGAGTATTCTTATACATCTTTACATTCCTAGGTAGGACCTAGGACATTCATTAGTACACAGGGAAAAGCAAACATATTTAAAGAAGTTGTATTTAACAGCACTGTCTTCCAAGTCAAACAGATCTGGTTTTGAGGCACGGCTTTAAACACTGGATACCTAAGCAAATGTACTAAAAAAAACAGTCAACATGTTGTTTTAGTTCCTACACGATTCCCCTTCTTTCTGTTGTGGAACCCTGAGTTTTCCCCTTCTTCGAAAGAAAGAGGATGTAGGTCAGGTGGTCTGACCCCATCCCAATTTGGAAAGATGATCACAGGACCCGGGCTAAATAACCTCTGCTTGTCTTCAAGACAGGGACATCATCCATCAGACTTTTTCAGGTAAGCCTGGAGCTTGTTAAAACTATGGGGGAAGAGAGAGCCTCTTGTCAAATGACCAAACTAAAACAACTTAGTAACAAGTTTGCTGTCCTTTATTCCAGGGAAAACAATCCATGGACTGGGGCAGTACAGTGCCGTACAAGCAGTAGAACTCGGCTCCCAAGAGATTAGGGGCAAGAGTGAGTGTTACAGAGAGTTAGAAAAGGCAATGTGGAAACGGCATGACTGGCCAGGAGTTTGGGGATTTTCTTGTAAGACTAGCAGGTCCTGTTTTCTATAGCAAGGGAAGGGAGCTAAGCTAAGTTGGAAGATTGTGACTGGTGTATGGTATGATTCCTTGACAGGTGTTTCCCATTAGCGTAGACTGACTTGGGTTTAGAGTTGTGATGTGGGCCAGGCCACTGGGGCAGTCTCCATTTTGTGGGTCACAAGTTAAGAATTAACTTTACCACTCTTTTCAGCTAGGAGTTAGCAGAAGGGGTGAGGCGGAGCCAGGGTAAACAGCTGTCTTCCCGAGGAAATGATATGGAGAGAACACAGGTCTTGCTACCATTATTTGAACCCCATGAATACAGACCTTTCCTGGATCTCTCTCTAGAATTTTCAGCTATGCAAGTCAATAAAATCCCTTAAAAAGAAAAAAAAAAGCACCTTGATTAGATCTGATACTTGTAATTGAAAGGATCCTAATTCAAGTTTTTTAAATTCTTGAAGATGCAGTGTTTATATGTACAAAAAAGGGATAATACAAAGCTTACAATTGGAGTAAGGGGTCTTAATAATATAAAATTATACATTATATTGATAAATGTAAACATAATAGCCAAGACTTTTAGAGCTCTGTTTTCCAGACACCGTTTGAAATGCTTTACACATATTAATGCATTAATCCCCCTAACTCTTTGGGTTAGGTATTTTGCAGATGAAGAAATTAAGGCAAAGAAATTAAGGCACAGAATTTAAGGAACTTGTTTACAGCAATAGAGCTCTTAAATGGTAATGGTGGGGATTCAAGCCTACAAATCTGGTTCCAGAGTCTATGCTCTTAATCACTGTGCTACACTGTCCCTGATTAATGTTTATAAAGCCTAGTGCTTGTCACAGAGTCAGGGTTCTGCAGGCTTATCATTGTCCCTATTTTGTAGGTGTCCACTGAATATTTTGTTTCTACAGCAACTGTTGTACCTTCCCACAGCTGATGTTATTTTAAAGCAACGCAATGCTTCTCACATTGGAGCCTGCATCCAAATCACCTGCAACGCTTGTTGATGCTCTGACTGCTGAACCCACCCCCAGAGCTTCTGATTCCAAGTAATTAGCAGTTCTGACCGGTGTCTGGTGATGCTGTGGCAGCTGACCCACCCACCACCACCTATACCCTCTGAGAACCACTGCTGCAAAATTACCTTGCAAAGACTTCTGTGTTGATTGTTCCCAAGCAAAAGGAAGGATGCAGGGAGATATCTCATTTCACAACTGCAGCGGACATATTTTACTGTTTCTATGATTTGAGGGACTTAAGCAGGTTCCTGAAGTCTCCTAAGTAACTGAATTCCTAAAATTTCACAGGGAGCTCCATCAAGTGTGTGTGTCTAAAATACTGAAAGTGAGATCAGGGTCCATGCAGAAAAAAGGACTCATTTTGTTCAATAGCAAGTGAAGTTTTTTTGTTGTTTTTTGTTTTTTTGTTTAATGTGGGACTCTTTTTTTTTAAAGGCTCATTTTTCCCCACTAGAGTGTTCCTCTGGAAACAGTATAACTCACCTGACTCATGTAATCTAGATAAGGATGTCTTAAACTCCCATACCATATGCTAAGAACAAATTCTTATTCTGAATTTTAGCAAGTTTATAAGGGCTTACTTCTGTATTTCATTTCATGTTTGTGCTTTCTGAATTCCTCAATTCTACTTTATATCCTCCAACTTCATTTTGGCTTTAACCCAAATGTGGGACTCAGTCTGTTTTCCTGAGATTGACCAAAACCAAACAGAAACAGTCACACAAATGTATGTATGGACCTGACCGAAGTTTTAGAGAGATGGAGGAAGTTTTGCATTTTAACCAAAGAACCAGTTTGTTTACCAATTCATCACTGACTATCTGACCCTCTCCACAAGGATGAAATCAAAGTTCTTTGTGTACTCCCGTTACTTAACCAATTTTTATTTTCTTTTCTCCAGCTCTGAGACACAAGCGAGCAGATTATGAGAATGAAGAAGGATAGAGAAGCTTGAATAGGGACTTCCCTGGTGGCGCAGTGGTAAAGAATCCACCTGCCAAGGCAGGGGACACGGGTTCGAGCCCTGGTCCGGGAAGATCCCACATGCCGCAGAGCAACTACGTGGCCCAGAAGCCACAACTACTGAAGCCCATGCGCCTAGAGCCCGTGCTCCACCACAAGAGAAGCCACCGCAGTGAGAAGCCCGAGCACCGCAACGAAGAGTAGCCCCCGCATGCAGCAACTAGAGAAAGCCTGCGCACAGCAACAAAGAGCCAACGCAGCCAAAAATAAATAAATAAAATAAATTTTTAAAAATTAAAAAAAAAAAAAAGCTGGAATAATGGCAAATTATTCTCATTCTCTTATGCAGCTTTTGGTACCCCTTGCATCAGCTCCGGCCTCAGTGTTCTCTACAGACTATAAATGCTTTGAAATTCTTGTATTGATCAGATAATGCCCCTCAGGGTAGGTACCACCCTGTCCTGCTCAGACTTGTTGGAACGTGGAGAATAATGTATTTTGTTCTTCCAGTTACATGTATGATTTTAAATTACTGGGATGAGATGGAGAAAGCAACTAATATTGCCTTTCCCACTAACCCCCGACACTAAAACTCCTGTAATGGGAACTTCGACTTTAATTTCCGAATAATAGGTATTACTAATGGCAAATCAGCTTAAATTCATACAAAGATATAAGTGACTGCACCTGTATGCCCAGACTTTACAATGCTATGACTGAAAAAATCTAGTCACATAAATAACCCCATATCCCTGTTTTAGCTCAAACCTGCACCCTAGGACCCCCCATTCTCCCTGCAAAATTCGTGAGTCTTCCCAAGAGCAAAAATAACGTACATGCCAAGACAGAGCACCTTCTGAGAACTCTCACATGCTTCCTGCTGTCCCACATATGTCCCAAAGATTCAGTTCTCCCAGGACGTAAGGGAAATAAAGGGAGTCCATGTAGAAGAAGGTAGGTTTGCCTCTCATTAAACACTAAGCCAACTGTTATCACCTGAGCACCAAAGTAACAACAACACTGGTCTCAAAAAGCCTCTCATGAAAACAACAGCCATATCTTCTGCCCTAATACTTCTTTACCTTACACAGTGATTCCCGATGGGAACAGTGAAGAAATGACACATTAGTCTAGGAAACTTTGCAAGCTGGGCCGACTCATCTCCTTACCCAGAGCACTCTGCTAACTGAGAAGCTTCTGTGGGTACTGTTACATCCCTCAGGAGTGCATGAGTGGAAAACAAAAACACAGACTCCTTCCCAAGACAGTACTTCTCACACCTGGCTACACATTAAATTCACCTGAAGAGGTTTTAGAACGATACAAATGCCCTGAAGACAAGACCAATTAAATAAGAATATCTGGAAGTAGGATTGGGTTTGAGATTTTGTTGTTGGCTTTTTAAAATTCTCTTAGCTTCTGTATTAGTCATCTCAGGAGCCATAACAAAATACCGTAAACAAGGTGGCTTAAACAACAGAAATTTAGTTTCTTACCATTCTGGAGATTGGGAAGTCCAAGATAAATGTGCTAGCAAGGCAAGTTTCATTCAGAGGTCTCACCCCTCGGCTTGTAAGTTGCTGCCATCTTGCTTTGTGCTCACATGACCTCTGCACAATGTGCGCATGGCAGAGGAGAAGTAAGCGCTCTGGTGTCTCTTTTTATAAGGGCACCAATCCCATTATGCGGGCCCTGCCTTATGACCTCATCGAGCTCTAATTACCTCCCAAAGGCCCAGCTCCCAATACCATCACATCGGGAGGGAAAGCTTCAACGTATCAACGGGGGTGGGGGGGGTGGGGGGGGGGAGAAAAC
This sequence comes from Balaenoptera acutorostrata, assembly GCF_949987535.1. Taxonomy (NCBI): domain Eukaryota; kingdom Metazoa; phylum Chordata; class Mammalia; order Artiodactyla; family Balaenopteridae; genus Balaenoptera; species Balaenoptera acutorostrata. The sequence continues at coordinate 91,863,182 of NC_080070.1, read as the reverse complement.
ACACATTCAGGTCATCACAGCTTCCCAGGTGATTCCAGTATGCTGCCAGAAGAAAATGACTCTTGTAGGGACTACAAACCAACTATTAAATTGTTTTGTTGTTTTGTTTTTAACTCTCCTTTGGCCCCTCAAAACATGCAGTACAAAGATTTGCCAGAGGAAGGTACTTCATAAATATTTGCTAAATAAATGAGTTGGGCCACATAAAGCAGAGGCCTTACAATATTCTTGGCATGCCTTTACTACTTAATGAGGATCACTGGAATAGAATTTTGAATCTTACTCTGGGTTGCTCTACTTGCACTTCCTAATTTCCAAAAAGATAAGGTTACATTACTATGACCATAAACAGAAATATCAAACAAAATTATCGACCTTATAGAAGGCAAATTTAATTAGTGTTTGCAAAAATCATGCCAGTTACATGCATGTCAACAGTGACATGATTTACAGATTAGTGAAAAAATAAATTTCAAAATCATGCTCTCATCCTTGAGTGGTCTAAGAAATACCACATAAATACCATATAGACCACAGTTGTTACATCAAAACAGAGGAAAAGAGAGTATCCATTCAATTATTTCTCAAATAAGGATTTTGGGGGTATATACACAAACTAGAGTTGGCTTCTAGTATATGAAAGAGTTTCTTGAACTGTTTCTCAGCACCACATATTGAGTGATACTATACTTTAAGTCATGTCCATTCAATAACTAGGGATGGAGTAGTGTGTCTCTCAGTCATAGAGGGGAGGCTCATAAGATGTTAGTTATTCTTTCCTGACCCTAGCACTGTTGTGATGAAGAAATGACAGCAAGATTCAGGTACTTTATGGACCCAGTATTTGGGTTCCTGGTTTCAAACACTTTCTGCTGCAAAATATTACCTTCCTCCAATTAAAAAATAAAAAACAGAAAACTATTAAAAACTTTGGATATGAATTTAAGCATTATTTTTAGCTTCCTAAAAATTAAAATTTTGTTTTAATAAACTCTTCCTACTACTGAATGCCACTATAAAGAATCATCTGCCAGTGTTCACACGTTCAGAAGAATGTATTAACATTTATTACCACAAATGTCCTCACTAATATTTTATAGAATGGCTGGCAGAGAAAGTGACATTAAATCTCTGAGAGACTGCTGTCTTGTTTATTTTACGCCTTTACTTGAATTTTGTAGTAGCAGTAGAGGATCAAAGTTTGTAGGTGATTCCACTGAATTTTAGACAATAGAGTACAGTCACTTTTTAATTTATCCATTGTTACCTTCCCCTTTCTAAGTATAAAATATGTTAATCAGTAAGGAGATAAAATATTTGGGTTTCAACAAAAATAGACAAATGATAATTAATCTTTTAAAAGAACCCTTGCACATGGATCTGCTCTATATTAGCCATGCTGGCACTATGGAAGTGTGGCAAAACTTCTTCCCCACTACATGTCTTTACTATAGAGCACCACTTTCTAACAGAATGTTCTGTGATGATAAAAATGTCCTATACCTGCTGCACAAAGGACTGTGGTAGCCACTAGGCACATACACCTTTGTGCACTTGAAACCTGCCTACTGAGACCATGGAACTAAATTTTAAATTTTATTTAACTATTTGCAGCAACATGGATGGACCTAGAGATGGTCATACTAAGTGAAGTAAGTCAGACAGAGAAAGACGAGTATCATATGATATTGCTTATACGTGGAATCCAAAAAAAAAAAAAAAAAGGTACAAATGAACTTATTTACAAAACAGAAACAGACTCACAGACTTAGAAAACAAACTTATGGTTACCAAAGGGGAAAGGTGGTGGGGAGGCATAAATTAGGAATTTGGAATTAACGTATACACACTACTATATATAAGATAAATAACCAACAAGGACCTACTATATAGCACAGGGAACTCTGCTCAATATTCTGTAATAACCTAAATGGAAAAAGAATTTGAAAAAGAATAGATATATGTATATGTATAACTGAATCAATTTATCGTACATCTAAAACTAACACAACATTTTAAGTCAACTATAGTCCAATATAAAATAAATAATTTAAATTTACGTTTAAATAATCACATGTGGCTTATGGCTATAAAATTGGACAGAGTAGCTATAGAAGTTAAAAAACTAAGAACTCATTTTCTCTGTATCCCTTTGCAGTTGACTGTGGCCATGTTTCACAGTTATGATCGATGAGACTGTATCTCACAGTGTAGTCATGAGAGCAGAACCACTTGATATATAATAACAATAATGATAATGATATGATAATAATAATAAGATGATGGTGACAATAATGGATACACAATTCTTGGAAGGGCTGATTGTCCTAATTTATCAGTTAGGAATGTATTCTGTAGCAAAAAACAGCTTTCAGAAAATCTATAAAGGATGGCATTATTATCAATGGAATAGATCCACCCAGCCCCAATGAAAAAATGACAAAATGGGGGGGAGGAGAGAAGATGGCGGAAGAGTAAGACGCGGAGATCACTTTCCTTCCCACAGATACAGTAGAAATACATCTACACGTGGAACTGCTCCTACAGAACACCCACTGAACGCTGGCAGCAAACGTCCGACCTCCAAAAAGGGAAGAAACTCCCCCCGTACTTGGGTAGGGCAAAAGAAAAAAGAAATAACAGAGACAAAAGAATAGGGACGGCACCTGCACCAGTGGGAGGGAGCTGTGAAGGAGGAAAGATTTCCACGCACTAGGAAGCCCCTTCGCGGACAGAGACTGCGGGTGGCAGAGGGGGGAAGCTTCGGAGCCACGGAGGAGAGCACAGCCACAGAGGTGCGGAGGGCAAAGCGGAGAGGTTCCCGCACGGAGGATCAGTGCCGACCAGCACTCACCAGCCCGAGAGGCTTGTCTGCTCCCCCGCCGGGGCGGGCGGGGCTGGGAGCTGAGGCTCGGCTTCGGTCGGATCGCAGGGAGAGGACTGGGGCTGGCGGCGTGAACACAGCCTGAAGGGGTTGGCGCACCACAGCTGGCTGGGAGGGAGACCGGGAAAAGGTCTGCAGCTGCCGAAGAGGCAAGAGACTTTTTCTTGCCTCTTTGTTTCGCTGCGCGCAAGGAGAGGGGATTCAGAGCGCCGCCTAAACGAACTTCAGAGAAGGGCGCGAGCCGCGGCGATCAGCGCAGACCCCAGAGACGGGCGTGAGACGCTGGGGCTGCTGCTGCCGCCTCCAAAAAGCCTGTGTGTGAGCACAGGTCACTCTCCACACCGCCCCTCCCGGTAGCCTGTGCAGCCCGCCACTGCCAGGGTCCCGGGATCCGGGGACAACATCCCCGGGAGAACGCACTGCGCGCCTCAGGCTGGTGCAACGTCACGCCGGCCTCTGACGCTGCAGGCTCGACCCGCCCCCTCTGTACCCCTCCCTCCCCGCGGCCTGGGTGAGCCAGAGCCCCCGAAGCAGCTGCTCCTTTAACCCCGTCCTGTCTGGGCGGGGAACAGACGCCCTCAGGCGACCTACACGCAGAGGCAGGTCCAAATCCAAAGCTGAACCCCAGGAGCTGTGCGAACAGGGAAGAGAAGGGGAAATCTCTCCCAGCAGCCTCAGAAGCAGCGGATTAAAGCTCCACAAACAACTTGATGTGCCTGCATCTGCTGAATACCTGAATAGACAACGAATCATCCCAAATTCAGGAGGGGGACTCTGGGAGCAGGAGATATTAATTTTTCCCCTTTTCCTTTTTTTTGTGAGTGTATATGTATATGCTTCTGGGTGAGATTTTGTCTGTATAGCTTTGCTTTACAATAGCTTTATTTTACTTCACTATATTATAGCCTCTTTCTTTCTATTTTTTCTCCCTTTTACTCTGAGCCGTGTGGACGAAAGGCTCTTGGTGCTCCAGCCAGGCATCAGGGCCATGCCTCTGAGGTGGGAGAGCCAACTTCAGAACACTGGTCCACAAGAGACCTCCCAGCTCCACGTAATACCAAATGGCAAAAATCTCCCAGAGATCTCCATCTCAACATCAAGACCCAGCGTCACTCAACAACCAACAAGCTACAGTGCTGGACACCCTATGCCAAACAACTAGCTAGACAGGAACACAACCCCATCCATTAGCAGAGAGGCTGCCTAAAATCATAATAAGGCCACAGACACCCCAAAATACACCACCAGACGTGGACGTGCCCACCAGAAAGACAAGATCCAGCCTCATCCACCAGAACTCAGGCACTAGTTCCCTCCACCAGGAAGCCTGCCCAACCCACTGAACCAACCTTAGCCACTGGGGACAGATATCAAAATCAACGGGAACTACGAACCTGCAGCCTGTGAAAAGGAGACCCCAAACACAGTAAGATAAGCAAAATGAGACGACAGAAAAACACCCAGCAGATGAAGGAGCAGGGTCAAAACACACCGGACTTAACAAATGAAGAGGAAATAGGTAGTCTACCTGAAAAAGAATTCAGAATAATGATAGTAAGGATGATCCAAAATCTTGGAAATAGAATAGACAAAATGCAAGAAACATTTAACAAGGACGTAGAAGAACTAAAGAGGAACCAAGCAATGATGAAAAACACAATAAATGAAATTAAAAATACTCTAGATGGGATCAATAGTAGAATAACTGAGGCAGAAGAAAGGATAAGTGACCTGGAAGATAAAATGGTGGAAATAACTACTACAGAGCAGGATAAAGAAAAAAGAATGAAAAGAACTGAGGACAGTCTCAGGGACCTCTGGGACAACATTAAACACACCAACATTCGAATTATAGGGGTCCCAGAAGAAGAAGAGAAAAAGAAAGGGACTGAGAAAATATTTGAAGAGATTATAGTTGAAAACTTCCCTAATATGGGAAAGGAAATAGTTAATCAAGTCCTGGAAGCACAGAGAGTCCCATACAGGATAAACCCAAGGAGAAACACGCCAAGACACATATTAATCAAACTGTCAAAAATTAAATATAAGGAAAACATATTAAAGGCAGCAAGGGAAAAACAACAAATAACACACAAGGGAATCCCCATAAGGTTAACATCTGATCTATCAGCAGAAACTCTGCAAGCCAGAAGGGAGTGGCAGGATATACTTAAAGTGATGAAGGAGAAAAACCTACAACCAAGATTACTCTACCCAGCAAGGATCTCATTCAGATTCGATGGAGAAATTAAAACCTTTACAGACAAGCAAAAGCTGAGAGAGTTCAGCACCACCAAACCAGCTTTACAACAAATGCTAAAGGAACTTCTCTAGGCAAGAAACACAAGAGAAGGAAAACACCTACAATAACAAACCCAAAACATTTAAGAAAATGGGAATAGGAACATACATATCGATAATTACCTTGAATGTAAATGGATTAAATGCTCCCACCAAAAGATACAGGCTGGCTAAATGGATACAAAAACAAGACCCATATATATGCTGTCTACAAGAGACCCACTTCAGACCTAGGGACACATACAGACTGAAAGTAAGGGGATGGAAAAACATATTCCATGCAAATGGAAATCAAAAGAAAGCTGGAGTAGCAATTCTCATATCAGACAAAATAGACTTTAAAATAAAGACTATTACAAGAGACAAAGAAGGACACTATATAATGATCAAGGGATCGATCCAAGAGGAAGGTATAACAATTGTAAATATTTATGCACCCAACGTAGGAGCACCTCAATACATAAGGCAAATACTAACAGCCATAAAAGGGGAAATCGACAGCAACACAATCATAGTAGGGGACTTTAACACCGCACTTTCACCAATGGACAGATCATCCAAAATGAAAATAAATAAGGAAACACAAGCTTTAAATGATATATTAAACAAGATGGACTTAATTGATATTTATAGGACATTCCACCCAAAAACAACAGAATACACATTTTTCTCAAGTGCTCATGGAACATTCTCCAGGATAGATCATATCTTGGGTCACAAATCAAGCCTTGGTAAATTTAAGAAAATTGAAATTGTATCAAGTTTCTTTTCCGACCACAATGCTATGAGACTAGATATCAATTACAGAAAAGATCTGTAAAAAATACAAACACATGGAGGCTACACAATACATTACTTAATAACGAAGTGATTACTGAAGAAATGAAAGGGGAAATCAAAAAATACTTAGAAACAAATGACAATGGAGATACGATGACCCAAAACCTATGGGACGCAGCAAAAGCAGTGCTAAGAGGGAAGTTTATAGCAATACAAGCCTACCTCAAGAAACAGGAAACATCTCGAATAAACAACCTAACATTGCACCTAAAGCAATTAGAGAAAGAAGAACAAAAAAACCCCAAAGCCAGCAGAAGGAAAGAAATTATAAAGATCAGGTCAGAAATAAATGAAAAAGAAATGAAGGAAACAATAGCAAAAATCAATGAAACTAAAAGCTGGTTCTTTGAGAAGATAAACAAAATTGATAAACCATTAGCCAGACTCACCAAGAGAAAAAGGGAGAAGACTCACTCAGATCAATAGAATTAGAAATGAAAAAGGAGAAGTAACCACTGACACTGCAGAAATACAAAAGATAATGAGAGATTACTACAAGCAACTCTATGCCAATAAAATGGACAACCTGGAAGAAATGGACAGATTCTTAGAAATGCACAAACTGCCGAGACTGAACCAGGAAGAAATAGAAAATATGAACAGACCAATCACAAGCACTGACATTGAAACTGTGATTAAAAACCTTCCAACAAACAAAAGCCCAGGACCAGATGGCTTCACAGGTGAATTCTATCAAACATTTAGAGAAGAACTAACACCTATCCTTCTCAAACTCTTCCAAAATATTGCAGAGGGAGGAACACTCCCAAACTCATTCTACGAGGCCACCATCACCCTGATACCAAAACCAGACAAAGATGTCACAAAGAAAGAAAACTACAGGCCAATATCACTGATGAACATAGATGCAAAAATCCTCAACAAAATACTAGCAAACAGAATCCAACAGCACATTAAAAGGATCATACACCATGATCAAGTGGGGTTTATCCCAGGAATGCAAGGATTCTTCAATATATGCAAATCAATCAATGTGATACACCATATTAACAAATTGAAGGAGAAAAACCATATGATCATCTCAATAGATGCAGAGAAAGCTTTCGACAAAATTCAACACCCATTTATGATAAAAGCCCTGCAGAAAGTAGGCATAGAGGGAACTTTCCTCAACATAATAAAGGCCATATATGACAAACCCACAGCCAACATTGTCCTCAATGGTGAAAAACTGAAACCATTTCCACTAAGATCAGGAACAAGACAAGGTTGCCCACTCTCACCACTATTATTCAACATAGTTTTGGAAGTGTTAGCCACAGCAATCAGAGAAGACAAAGAAATAAAAGGAATCCAAATCGGAAAAGAAGAAGTAAAGCTGTCACTATTTGCAGATGACATGATACTATACATAGAGAATCCTAAAGATGCTACCAGAAAACTCCTAGAGCTAATCAATGAATTTGGTAAAGTAGCAGGATACAAAATTAATGCACAGAAATCTCTTGCATTTCTATACACTAATGATGAAAAATCTGAAAGTGAAATTAAGAAAACACTCCCATTTACCATTGCAACAAAAAGAATAAAATATCTAGGAATAAACCTACCTAAGGAGACAAAAGACCTGTATGCAGAAAATTATAAGACACTGATGAAAGAAATTAAAGATGATACAAATAGATGGAGAGATATACCATGTTCCTGGATTGGAAGAATCAACATTGTGAAAATGACTCTACTACCCAAAGCAATCTACAGATTCAATGCAATCCCTATCAAACTACCACTGGCATTTTTCACAGAACTAGAACAAAAAATTTCACAATTTGTATGGAAACACAAAAGACCCCGAATAGCCAAAGCAATCTTGAGAACGAAAAATGGAGCTGGGGGAATCAGGCTCCCTGACTTCAGACTATATTACAAAGCTTCAGTAATCAAGACAGTTTGGTACTGGCACAAAAACAGAAATATAGATCAATGGAACAGGATAGAAAGCCCAGAGATAAACCCACACACATATGGTCACCTTATCTTTGATAAAGGAGGCAAACATATACAGTGGAGAAAAGACAGCCTCTTCAATAAGTGGTGCTGGGAAAATTGGACAGGAACATGTAAAAGTATGAAATTAGAACACTCCCTGACACCATGCACAAAAATAAACTCAAAATGGATTAAAGACCTAAGTGTAAGGGCAGACACTATCAAACTCTTAGGGGAAAACATAGGCAGAACACTCTATGACATACATCACAGCAAGATTCTTTTTGACCCAGCTCCCAGAGAAATGGAAATAAGAGCACAAATAAACAAATGGGACCTAATGAAACTTAAAAGCTTTTGCACAGCAAAGGAAACCATAAACAAGACGAAAAGACAACCATCAGAATGGGAGAAAATATTTGCAAGTGAAGCAACTGACAAAGGATTAATCTCCAAGATATACAAGCAGCTCATGCAGCTCAATAACAAAAAAACGAACAACCCAATCCAAAAATGGGCAGAAGATCTAAATAGACATTTCTCCAAAGAAGATATACAGATGGCCTACAGACACATGAAAGAATGCTCAACATCATTAATCATTAGAGAAATGCAAATCAAAACTACAATGAGATATCATCTCACACCGGTCAGAATGGCCATCATCAAACAATCTAGAAACAATAAATGCTGGAGAGGGTGTGGAGAAAAGGGAACACTCTTGCACTGTTGGTGGGAATGTAAATTGATACAGCCACTATGGAGAACAGTATGGAGGTTCCTTAAAAAACTACAAATAGAACTACCATACGACCCAGCAATCCCACTACTGGGCATATACCCTGAGAAAACCATAGGTCAAAAAGAGTCATGTACCAAAATGTTCATTGCAGCTCTATTTACAATAGCCAGGACATGGAAGCAACCTAAATGTCCATCGACAGATGAATGGATAAAGAAGATGTGGCACATATATACAATGGAATATTACTCAGCCATAAAAAGAAATGAAATGGAGGTATTTGTAATGAGGTGGATGGAGTTAGAGTCTGTCATACAGAGTGAAGTAAGTCAGAAAGAGAAAAACAAATACAGTATGCTAACACGTATATACCGAATCTAAGGGGGAAAAAAAAAAAAAGGCCATGAAGAACCTAGTGGCAAGACGGGAATAAAGACACAGACCTACTAGAGAATGGACTTGAGGATATGGGGAGGGGGTGGGGTGAGATGTGACAGGGTAAGAGAGTGTCATGGACATATATACACTACCAAATGTAAAATAGATAACTAGTGGGAAGCAGCCGCATAGCACAGGGAGATCAGCTCGGTGCTTTGTGACCACCTAGAGGGGTGGGATGGGGAGGGTGGGAGGGAGGGAGATGCAAGAGGGAAGAGAAATGGGAACATATTGTATATGTATAACTGATTCACTTTGTTATAAAGCAGAAGCTAACACACCATTGTAAGGCAATTATACTTCAATAAAGATGTTTAACAAAAAAAAAAAAATGACAAAATGATGATGATTCCTTATGAATCCCAAATAGGGAGAATTCAAATAATGAAGAGATGAGTCTTCCATTTCCAGAAACCTTTTCAATGACAACTTTCCATTTCTATTTTGGACTTGCTCACTATTGTGTTTTTGTTGTTGGTGGTGTTATTTCTCTTGCTGCTATTATCTTTCTCCCTGAAACACTACCTTAGTGCACCATCACTGGCAACATTTCAAAAAGAAGTAAACATCTAATGATATTCAATAAGTGAATTCTCCAGATTACTCTACTATAGGGTCATAATCTTTCAAAGTAATAACTTCAATATTACAAAAGTTGAATGTTGGCTCATTAGAAGCACATATATTCTTTGAGTTTGCTCTGAGAAATAAGACATTCAGACACAGATGAACATCTGTAAGTAATGTTGCAAGGGCATTAAGTCTTCTAAAGAGGCAATAAGTAGGGACAGTCAATGATCAAGTTGATAATTTAGGACATTGTCATTTTCCTGATTAGAATTGTTTGATGGGGGTGTCCCTGGTGGCACAGTGGTTGAGAATCCGCCTGCCAACGCAGGGAACGTGGGTTCAAGCCCTGGTCCGGGAAAATCCCACATGCCGTGGAGCAACTAAGCCCGTGTGCTACAACTACTGAGCCTGCGCTCTAGAACCCACGAGACACAATTACTGAGCCCGTGTGCTACAACTACTGAAGCCCATGCACCTAGAGCCTGTGCTCTGCAACAAGAGAAGCCACCGCAATGAGAAGCCCGCGCACCGCAATGAAGAGTAGCCCCCGCTCGCCGCAACTAGAGAAAGCCCGCGTGCAGCAACGAAGACCCAATGCAGGTAAAAATAAAATAAATAAATTTAAAAAAAAATTATTTTAAAAAATGTTTGATGGTTTCCCTTTGACTAAAAAGATAAATCCCAAATTTCAGAAATGGGCATCAATATGTCTTTAAACTATCTGTGGCATCCGCCTTTCCTGTTTTGACACATTGCATGCTCCATTCCCTCCCAACTCTTCACCATTAAAGGAAAATGTCCCATGTTCCCATGCTTCTCTGTCTTATACTTCCTTTAGCTTGATTCTTTTTCTGCCTTTCTGTTCAGGGTTTCAACTCAAAGAGGCTCTTCCCTGTCCCCTATCTGTAGCTGCCTCCATCACAATGTGTTATGTTTAATACCATTTTTTCCCTTCTCTACCACTGAAATCTATATTCTAAAACAGCATGGAGAGTTTTGCTAATCTCTTTATCCGTAACATAATGTCTGGCATGTGATATACGTTCAAGAAATGCTGGATAAATTAGTTTATCAATTACCTTAGGCCAGGACAGGCTGCAGTTAAAAACAGAAACAAAAAGCTTAGGACTCATTCCTTCTGGACAACCAAGGCTTATCCCTAGTTCAACTTATATGTCTATCACAGGCTGTGGTTCTGCTCCATGTCATCTTCATTCTGAGGGAACAGGTCCTAGGCTGAAGGAACAGCCCCTATCTGAGACATTGCTGGTTTCAGGAGAGAGCCAGGGTAGAGGTAGTAGACCATCACAATGGTTCTTAAAGCCTCTTCTTGAAAGTGGTTACTTTCACTCACAATTTATTGGCCAAAGCAAGCCATACAGGAAATTCATGGGATGAAAATATAAAATCTTTTTATAGGGAAGGAAAAAATATTTTTAATCATAATACAGTTTAATATAATCATCCATAATAACCCCAAATTGTTAATCAATTAACATATATCAGGCATAGCGCTAAGTACTTTATATTATTCCTGTTAGAAGAAACTTGAAACCCCCTAGAGGTCAAACAATTTGTCAAGCCATACAGCTAGCAAATGGCAGAGCCTAGTGGTAAAGATAGTTTAATTTGAAGATTAAACATTTGAGTCTTCATATTGCTTCCCCATAAAAGATGAATAAATAAATATAATTCTCAAGAAAAGGAGCAGAAGAGGAGCATCAGGCTGCTTATCTAAACCATGGTTTTTATGACTAACGAGATGATAAAGTACAGGTTCTGATACAGGTTTTCACACATCTTTATCTAGGACAGTGGGTCTCAGCCAGGGCTAATTTTGTCACTATTTGCAAGGGGCCGGGGGTTGCTACTGCCACCCAGTGGGTAGAGACTGGAGAATCTGGAAAACATCCTGCAATATACAGAACAGCCTCACAACCAAAGACCATCTGGCCCAAAATGTCAACAGTGCCAAGGATGAGGAACTTTGGTCTAGGGTACAGATAAAAATATCGGTTGCCTTGAAATATGAAAAGCTTTATTCTTCAAGTAAATAATGATGGGAAGTCATTTTTACCCTGATGAGAAGCATATTATTAATTTTTACTTCTTATCAATTTAAATAACCCCTGAATTTTTGTGTTCACATTTTTCTAAAAATTATTCACAATTGATTTAAAAGCAATTCAAGCTCTATACAAGTTCAGAAGGAAGAGGTCATTCAGCAGGAAGGTGACATTTGCAGGAGAGGCTTTGAGTACCACAGGATGTGGTCGCCAGTCAAGGAGCTGAAGAGGCAGAGCTGCTGAGAGCTCAGTTGGCTCTTGGAATCAAATCACTTTGGATATACTCTAGCGACATTTTCCCTCTCCCACATCTCACAAATTGCACTTTATGTTAATTGGCTAATGGCTCAAGTGTTTTAGTAATGAAAATTCAAGTAAATAATCAGTATCATTAATGTCTATTTGGCCTCCTCTTAAATTTGCATAGTATATAGACAGTATTATTTCCTTATTACATTAAACTCAGTTTTTTATTCTTGATGTATCCCTTGAATATTTCTAAAATTTTTCATATTACCACAAAGCTTAAAAGAGTGTTTTCCAAGGTATTTTATGACATATCTAGGCCTTATTAATATCTCCACTGATCAATTTATGTTCTGAACTTTTATTCACTTTTCTGAATGACGTCAATGAGTTAAGGTGTTTCATCGTATAATGACAAAATTAAATAAGTACAAGTTTTAATATAAATGGTGCCTCAAGCATTTTTACAAGGTGACAGGAGTTGTTGAAGAATCAGTCAATAATGAATCAATGTTGAAAATCCTTACCTGGCATTTTGTTCACATAAACAAAGTTGATCTGTTTACGCAGGGCAACCATAGTGCGGCTTTGAGAAAATACACTAGTACAAGGGTTGTCAAGCTTTTTCTATAAAGGACGGATTTTTAGGCTTTTCAGGCGATATGAAGCTACTCAGCTCAGTCTTTGTAGCACAGAAGCATTCACAGATACTATGTAAACAAATGGCAGTGTCTGTGTTCCCATCAAATTTACTTATAACAACAAAAAAACCTGTCTGGTAGAAATTGCTCTGCAATTGACTCTGTCAAGTATTTTCGTGCATCTAATACTGTAGGGTTGTGGAAAAAGCATGGGCTTTAGGGTCAGACATATATAGTTTGAATCTCAGCTTTGCCACTTGTTAGTTATGTGACTTCGCACAAGATACATGACCTTTTTGAAGTTTATTTTTACCATCTGCAACACTGGATAATTAATACCTGCATAGAAGTATGATGGTTAGGAATAAATTAAGCAATTCAATGAGATAGCAAATACAGGCGTTCAGGGAAAGTCAGGTGTACCACACCTTCTCTCACTTCTCGGGAGTCATAATCCTAAAATGAATGAAATAACTAAACACACAAACAAACAAATAAAAATGTTTCAAGGCAAAGTCACTCAATAAAATGTACCTATTCTTACTGAAAATACTTAAGGTAGTATGATAGAGGGAAAAAAATGTCAGGGCCGTGAAGCAGAAAAGAGGTTTTTTTATTTAGACCTAAACACCTAGGAGAATTAGATTGATGGTAATTGTGGCATATCAAAATTTCAAGTACAATACAAAATGTATCATTCAATAAGTGGTGTGAAAATGACTGCAAATTGGAACAATCAAACAAGATAAGTTTCCAGTAGCACAAAGGAGTAAGCATTTTAAAAAATGAGGCCATAAATAAAAGTGAGGAAAATGTGAGTGAAGCTAGTCACAATATGGGAATATAAAACGGCTTTTGAGTAGCTGTTAATTAAAAGATTGAAAAAATTGATCTTATAAAATTAACAAGAAAACTTCTGGATGATAATAAATTTCCAAATCAAAATTGAAAAATTAATTAACTTGAAAAACATTTTTATGCAAATAACAAAATGGTAATTTTCTTAATTTACAAAAAGCTTATGCAAATCAATAAGAAAAAAATGAACAAACCAATTTCTTGAGAGAGCAAGGCATTTTAAAAAAAATACAAATGACAATAAATGGCATGTAAATGATGCTCAATCTCAGTAACAGTGGTAACAATGGAAAAATGCAAATTATGAAAAAAGTACATTATTCTCCTATTAAACTGTCAAAAATTAAAATACTTTGATTTTTCCAGTGCTGGCCAGGGTGTGGATAAATGGGCTGTCTCATACTTTGTTGTTGGGAATGTAAATGTTGCTCCATTCTGTCTGGAGGACAATTTCACAACATCTATCAAAATTTAAAATATTTAGACCTTTTGCTCACTTCTTGAAATTTAATCTATCAATAGCCTTACAAAAGCCTGTCAAAATTTATGTACAAGCATACTCAGTACAGAAATTTTCATAAGAGCAAAATGTTAAAAACAACCAAAATGCTGTTCATCAAAAGGGGACAGGTTAATACATTACAATGTATGAATATGATGGTATACTCTACCATAATGATAAATAATAAAATATTGATATACATGCTAGTGTGAACAGATCTCTAAGATCTATGTTAATGGAAAAAAGAAAAATATAGAATAATATAAGATCCTTTTTGTGAAAGTAAATTTAAAACTAGCTACATGTATGTGAATAAATGTATATTTTGGTGAGGGAAAGGAATCATAAGAAACTGTTAATAGTGGGTGTTTTGAGGAGAGGAACTAGTGGTAAGCATTTTGCAATTTCCTGGAAAATATAAATTTTCTAACTTTATGTAATACTTTACATTATTGTCATAGGAGTCAAGAGGGTAAGTATATGGTACTTGAAAGTTACTGAGAGTAGATCTTAAGCATTCTCACCACCAAAAAAAAAAAAAAGTTAACTATGTGAGGTGCAGGATGTGTTCATTATCTTGACCTTGGTAATCATTCCACAATGTATATTAAATCACCACATTGTATACTTTAAATATATATACTTTCATTTGTCATTTATCCCCAATTGTTACTCAATAATAAAAAAGAAAATGGTAAGAATTGGGGCTATTTTATATATTATTCTGTATTTTGAAAAAAAAATCAATATTTTGAATATGAATATAGACACACACATACATGTTATTCTTATTCTTATTATTATTATTTTTGACTGTGTTGGGTCTTCATTGCTGTGCGCAGGCTTTCTCTAGTTGCAGCAAGTGGGGGCTACTGTTTGTTGCTGTACACAGGCTTCTCATTGTGGTGGCTTCTCTTGCTGCGGAGCACAGGCTCTAGGCGCACGGGCTTCAGTACTTGCAGCATGTGGGCTCAGTAGTTGTGGCACGCAGGCCCTAGAGCATGGGGTTTCAGTAGTTGAGGTGCATGGGCTCAGTTGTTGTGGTGTGTGGGCTCTATGGCACGTGGGCTCAGTAGTTGTGGCTCGCAGGCTCTAGAGCGCAGGCTCAGTAGTTGTGGCACACGGGTTTAGTTGCTCCAAGGCATGTGGGATCTTCCCAGACCGGGGATTGAACCATGTCCCCTGCACTGGCAGGCGGATTCTTAACCACCGCACCACCAGGGAAGGCCCCATACATGTTTTTAAAGGTTAAGCTAGTCTCAAGAAAAGTGTTTCCAATGAAAGTATGTGGTTTGTATCAGAGTATGTTAAATATAAAGTAGATAAAGAGAGAACAAGATGCTAAAATACAGGCAAATGATCATTTAACAGCTTGTGGATAAATACATCTTAGTTTCTTGGTCAGTTTTTCTGCTCTCAACAACTATGTCTTAAAATATTTATGAACTCCTAAATGTATGCTATTGAGGAATTACTAGTTCTACATTCTCTTTTCATTTTTGTTTGGTTTTGTAGGACTCTATTGAGGAAGTGTGGCCTTTTATTCTTTTCATTTACTTATTTATATTTATTCCATGTTTTCTTCCAGAAAACATTTAAGGCAAGATTTGTGTGTCTACATGGTCAACACTATAATGGTAAGGGTGGAAATAACCTTTTCATTGATGTGTACAGTGTATTTTTAACCAATAAATGGATTGGCTAGTTTAAAACATCAGGTTGGTACTGTGAATACAGAGTCCCAAAAGATAATTCTTCATTGCTTATTGGAAATCTAACTACCTTTCATACATGTAATCAACATTGCTTTCAAAATATTTTTAAAGGCCAGTTGTATAGTTCGTAGTGATGTTGTAAGAAAATTATAGTACAGATGCACCCCTATTCACACCTTTTCTTAGTGCTGGTCCACAAATATTATATCTGTCTTAAGTCACCTTTTTTTCCACTTTCTACATCAGCTTTCCTAAAGGCCATTATATTTCTTAAAATCTGTATACTAACACTGGTTACTTTTTTTCTCAGAAAATGGACAATCTTCCATCAAGGGAACTAAAAGTGGGGGTGGGGCTAGATGAAGTCTATATGAAGTTTAAAATATTAATGAAAAATGTGACTTCAACTCAGTATGCTAAAAATATTTTTTGTAATAGAAATTATTTTCCAAGACCAAAAATTTTTGTCTAACAGTTGTATCTCATTTCCAAATTTTCTTTGATCAAGAAAACTCCTTTCATTGTTGTCCTAGAAGTTTTCATGCATGATTTCATTTTCTTTGTTGCACTTGAAAATAGAAATAGAGGGTATAAAGTTATAACCTTAAGATACATTGATGCTGTCAAACTGAAGGCCATGTAATTTATTCTTTGCATTCTTCCATGTTTCTTAGCATGTCAAGGATGAATAGTCACTTTCATTAAGCACTATGACCCGGGTATGAAAATCCAAAGATATTGCAGGGTTTCTCAAAATAGCTTAGCTCATTTAGCATCTTCTGTGCACATTTATTTTAAAGTTTAAGAAGTAGAAAATAAAGAGTTACTGAATAATGACATAATTATAGTTAATAATTATAAACAATAATAAATTATAAATGGTATTTACTAGTGCTTATATGAAAAAAAGTCAGCTTGGAATAAGGGGGACAAAATTAAATGTCTGCAGGAATGGGGCAGGTTATGCAGCCAAGTGAGTTGGGCCAGGTTGAACTCAGTAACTTGGGAGGACAGAGGGAAATAAGGTCATATTCATAATCTAAAGGGGTTATCGTTGCTCAGGAGGAGCGAATTGTTGCCTTGAAAAATGATGGGCTCAGTGGCCAGATCTGATTTTTAAAAGGGAAAACAGAAATCAGAGTTTGTATGAATTCTCCTTAATTTTAAAAGTTGCCAAATATATCAAATTTACATAAAAACAAAACTAAACCCAAACTGTGTGAGTCAGTGTCAGCTCACTGGTTACTGGGTGCCAAGTCTGGTTAGAATCTATTAAGAGGAGAAGAGTTCATCCCCACAGTATGGTTTCCATACAATACATTTGCATTAAGTTTCCAGGAATAAACATTTATTTTTAACCACATATGTAGTTAACTACATATTTTTGCAAGAACAAATGGACTCTGATCAGTGATTACTGTGTTTTCTTTACATTTAGATAAATATTTAGAAGCCTAATTAATATTTTAGTTCGTCTTATTAAATAAATTAAAAAAATGATTGAGAGAATGAACAGCATATAGGGTAAGAAAGTACAGGTGAAGGAAGGCCTTATTATTTTTAAAAGCATTGATTTTGTTGTCAGGGACTTTACAAAGCCATTGGAAAATGAGTATTTAAACACAAGAGTTAATTTAATATAGAAAGCAATCCATCACTGCAAATTAGTAAAATGTAATTAACTGTTAGGGTAGGCAGGTTTTCATTAGTATATCAAAGCAAGTCCATTTTTAAGGAACATAATGCTAGTAATAAATAGAAAATATAAAAGGGGAAATGATTCACAATGTTCTGTATATATACGTATACACTTGTGATTTTATGTAGATGTGTGTTATGTATCCATGACTGACTTTTATATTCATCACCAATGTAATAAAAAAATGACATCAGGTTAATCACTCAGGCTGCAGTCATACTTCCTGGCCTCAAATGTCAGCTTTACTGTTTGCTAGCAGTGGACTTAAGCATGTTACTTGACCTAACCCTCAGTTTCCCCATATCGTAGGGTTGTAGTAAGATGTAATAAGAAAAGCACTTGCAGCAGGGAATGTCACATCGTAAGCATTCAATAAATATTAGTATTTACCATTATGAAGCATTTCTCTAAAAGGCGTATTGTGATTGGCTGATGGACTACTTCATCTCTTGATTCTCCAAAATTTTCATCTACTGAACAAATATTTTAAGTACTAGGTATTAAGGCAAGAATGAGAGAAAGATGTTGGTTCTATCCTGGAAGTGTTTAATTACTAGTAGAGGAGATAGAAATATATGCATGACCAAAATTGCCAATGTGGCTTATGTTAACAGAGAACTTTTACAAAATATTAAGGAATATATATGGACCTGGAGGGTTTAAAGAGAATTTAATACAGAGGAGATGTTTTAAGCTAAGTGAGTCTTACAGGATAAGCCGAGGTCTTCAGATGAAGAAAAGGAATCCAGAGCGAAGGAGGAAGCAGCATGTGTATGTGTATTGTTATCTTTCAAGGACATGTTCACAGTAGTAGAAAACGGAAAGTAGTTTTTTTTTTTTTTTTAATTTTTATTTATTTATTTAGGACTGTGTTGGGTCTTCGTTTCTGTGCAAGGGCTTTCTCTAGTTGTGGCAAGTGGGGGCCACTCTTCATCGCGGTGCGCGGGCCTCTCACTATCGCAGCCTCTCTTGTTGCAGAGCACAGGCTCCAGACGCGCAGGCTCAGTAGTTGTGGCTCACGGGCCTAGTTGCTCCGCGGCATGTGGGATCTTCCCAGACCAGAGCTCGAACCCGTGTCCCCTGCATTGGCAGGCAGATTCTCAACCACTGCGCCACCAGGGAAGCCCCGGAAAGTAGTTTTGACTCAGTGAATTGTAGGAAGTTGAGAGGTCTGGGTCATCTTGAAAGTCATCATGGTACATTTGTAGATCAAATTAATTTGCCCACAAAATGAAATTGCAAACTTTTATATGGAGTTTCTTATGCACCAATCTCTAAGCATTTTACTTGCATTAACTTTTAATCCCCACAACTCTATGATGTTAGTACTATTATTGTCATCCCATTTTTGTGGATACGAACAGTAAACACAACTATGTTCAATGACTTGTCCAACAACACACAAATAGTAAACAGCAGAGCTGGATCCTGAGCCGCATTACCTAACTCCATGCTCACCCTTACAGTAAAATGATTCTCATAAAGTCTTACTTTCTCAATGTAAGCTTGGTGGGCTAGTTAGAAATCTTTGTATCTTTGAAGATGGTCATTATTACATGTAAGGATATAGGAAAGAAAGTAATGGTTAGGTCATTTAAAAAAAATCAATTTTATGACTTTCATTTTGGCAAAACTAGTTATTTTCTAGAATTATTTACAATTCTGCATAATTAGTTACATTTTTATGATTGACTTGCTTACTTTTTGTGCTATTTTCATGAATATCTTGATATTTCACAAAAGAAGATAGATTTCAGAGACTGTACCCAAAATTAATTATATTGATGACCTTACCATTAAGATTACCAATAATATATTTCATCACAAAATACATGAAAAAATGGGGTTTACAGTCAGCAAAGTACCAACATCAGTGTTAAATATAATGAAATATTAGCAAGTGTCTATCCTTTTCCTTTCTTAATGTGAAGGACTTCACCACACAAGCAAAACCAAATACCAAAAACAATGAGGTCAATTTAGCTTCACACGCTAGGCTCCACTTTTATCTCTTTCCAGAATAAACAGTATGATGTATCACATTAGTCCTTCTCTTCTACAGCAACATCCTTAAAAAGTTCAGTCTTAGTAATAATTCAATTTTCTTGCTGTTCTCTCCCTATTCCAGATTGCTGGGCTTTAATTTAAGAGAAAATATTACAAAAGTATGCATTTAGGAATCATTACAAATGTGTGGGCTACAGTCTCTCCTGGAGCCTCTCTCCAACTTTGCCTGGTGAGTTTAGATTTTCCTTGGTTCTTAAACGTATTCCTCACTGAAGCTATTTTCTTCCCTTATTTCTTCAAGTGCCACCATCTCTCCTCTCATCGTCAGAATTCTTGACCAAGAAAATAAGATCTTTAGGCATGAAGTTTCTCAACTTCCAATCACCTACCTACAAATTCTCATGCATCCACAGTCATCCTTGCCTCCACAGGTGAAGCACTGGTCTCTGCCCCAGGGGTCCAGTGTCCATTTTCTCTGGCATGAGCAAGTTCTCTGCCCAGTTCTCCAGGCTCTGTGGTCCACCATTCACTCTGCCTTCCGTGTCGACCTGTTACACCTGGGCACAATCCCTTTGATAGTCTGCTTCTCTTCATCATCAAAGAGGTGGGTGTGAGGCAGATTTCCGTCCTCTTTTCTGCCCAGTGCATTTAGAATCTTTATCGTCACCATATAAAGGTGAATATGAGGATAAGCTATTGTGTAAGGAAAGATCAGAGTAATGAGAAGAAACTATAACATAGGAGAGGAAACTGTGTCAAATGTGACATTCCCCCCAACCCATAATTTAAAGGGAAAGCATTTAAGAAGTATAATTTTCTAAAGAAGATCCTAATTCAAATAGAAGCAATGTTTCTTCCAGAAATCTAAAATTTGGAATTGTGATGTATGCAGGCTTTGGAAGTGAGTCATTTAAATGTCAACTTTGTAAGAAATGGATCTATTTATATTTACATTTATACTAAAGGATACCTGCTCCTGTTTCTTCTTCACCCAAGGATTGACTGTACAACTTTTCTTTAGTTTCTCTGGTATTTTGTGAGTAAAGTGCCTTTTTGGTCAAAACCATCCAGTGAGTTTCTTTTGCTTACATATGAAAGAGGCCTAAATACTAGCATGTGATATAGACATGTAGAAGAAAAATTAGGAGTCAAAAGGGAAGACAAACAATCAGTACAAGAAAAGATGATTAGTATCATTAGTCATTAGGGAAATGCAGATTAAAACTAAAAAGAAATATTACTACAGATGCACTAGAATATCAAAAAGTTTAAAAATCGGACAATACCAAGTGTTGGGTGAGAATATGGGGTAATCAGAAATCTCATATATTGCTTGTGGGAGTACAAAATTGCACAGCCACTCTGGAAGATGGTTCTGCAGTTTCTTATAAAGTTAAACATACACTTAATATGTAACTGAGCAATTTAATTCCTAACTACTTACCCAAGAGAGATGAAAGCATGTCTTACCAAAGAATTGTACACTTGTATTCAAAATCACCCCAAACTGCAAACAACTAAATGCCCATCAATAGGTGAATTCAATGAACTCCTGATATATGTAACAATAAGATAATGTAAAATTATTATGCTGAGTGAAAGAAGCCAGATACAAAAGAAGCCAGATCCAGTGTATACCTACTGTATGATTTCATTTATTTGAAAGTTTAGAAAAGGCAAATTAATCTATGCTAGAAAGCAAGTGATCATTTGGACTAGAAATCAAAGAATTAACTTCTAAAGGGCAAAAGGGAACTTTTTATGGCAATGGAAATATTCTATATCTTGATTGTGATGGTGATTACCTGACAATATATATATGTCCAAAACTCATCAATCTGTATAATTAAAACAGGTAGATTTTACTGCATGTGAATTATACCTCAATAAAGGAAAAAAACAGGTAAAGAAAAATGGGAGCACAATAAAGTTATGTCTTTGGGTTAATTGCCTAAGATGTACTTGCTGGCTTTGCATCATTTCAGCATGAAAATAATTATAAGCTTCTCTGTGGATGTCTGTGGTCATGTCTTACTACTCCCAATAACACTTAGTAAAATGCATTATACATTGTGATTATTAAACAAATACACACAAATTAGACTAATATAACTTTTTTCTTTCAACCAACTCATACAGATAGATGTCTTACCTTACGTTATATGGATAAAACTTTTTATCAAGCTATTTGTTAACCAGAATTTCTGCTTTTCGGTTGATAGTGTTGTTCTAAATACTACTAGCTCAGATACTCTAAAAGAAATTCTAAAAGGGAATAACAAATCTACCTGTTGCTCTACATTTGGGAAGGGTAATTTTGAGGATTCCACAGGTAAGTAGGGAATCCTGGTAAGTTGTATGAATTACATTTATCCATTATGTTTAGTTTTTATTAATGAGAATTTTCCTTATCAAACAAAAAATAAAGGGAAGCAAGTCTAGGTTTTTCTATGAACCCCAAATATTATCACCAGAATAAGATGACCTAATAATTCTCTCAAAGGCAATTTGAATGAAATTAGAAGCTAATGTTTTCTGAATTGTATACTTGCCAAGATAAGTAAAAATTTTTTCTCTGATTTCTATACATATTCATTTAGAGAACATTCTTGGTTTTTTCTTGGATGAAAATCTACTTTTTCTGTAACTGAAATTGCTGAGTACAACCTGAATTATAAGACTTTGTAAATATTCTATTCAGATTTCTCAAAAGGTTTAGCTGAAATTTTACCTATGATGACAGATGGGATAAGAAAGACAGAGCAAGTCTTTACTCTGACCATATTCTGAGCAGAATGGATTTATGTTCTTGCTTTCTACCAAGGACAGAAGATACCAGGCTTCTATCATAAATCTACTTACATTTGCTGTGGAATGAGTATTACAGCCAAATGTTTGAGTGGATTTGAAAGAGTCATTCGGTTTCAAAATGGGAAAAACACAGGATGTTGGAAAAATGGTATCAGCGGTGTGCTGGCAAACGCTTAAAAGCCAACTCTCTGAAAAAAGAAAGCAAAACCAAAAAACCCAACCCTAATTTGTAGCATTTGCTGATATTCTTGATGTAAGAACTCCTATCATTTACAATTTCAAGTCACCAACATCATGTCAACTGGCTTATAAATTCCTAAAACGTCAATGCTTGTGAAAGCCATTACATGCTGACCTCAGCACACAAGTGAATTAAACACTGAAATTTATTTTTAGCAATGAGTTTCAAGCTCATCAATGACCTGATCAAAGAAGAATGACAGTTCCCCTTTTAAGTGAAAGTGGAAAATAAACTTTAGCCCTTATTGCACCAAACTGATGTTACTTTATTATTGCTTTAGCATAGAAGAAAAAAGTATAATCTTTGGGAAAATGATACAAAATATCTCCTTTTTCATATCGTGGATTGTTTTGGGTGTGGTCTTCCTGCAAGTACATATTTCCTTTGAGATCTACATTTAGAAAAATAAATCATGGAATTTAGGAAGTGAATGGAAACAGTCTTTAAGGTGATTGCAGTGGTACATAACAATTTCCTGGATCAACATTATAACAGTGTGTCAAGTGATCAGAATAATTCTTATCTATAGACAAGGCCAGAAGTAAAAGGACATTAGAACACACATATCTCTCAAAATATACACAATGCATACAAAAATTACTATTCATAATACATTTCATTTATTTATTTTTAAAATAAATTTATTTTATTTATTTATTTATTTTTGGCTGTGTTGGGTCTTCGTTGCTGTGCGCAGGCTTTCTCTAGTTGCGGAGAGTGGGGGCTACTCTTCGTTGCGGTGCGCAGGCTTCTCACTGCGGTGGCTCCTCTTGTTGCAGAGCACACGCGCTAGGCGAGCGAGCTTCAGTAGTGTGGCACGCGGGGTCAGTAGTTGAGGCGCAAAGGCTTAGTTGCTTCGCGGCATGTGGGATTTTCCCTGACCAGGGCTCAAACCCGTGTCCCCCTGCACTGGCAGGCGGATTCTTAACCACTGCGCCACCAGGGAAGCCCCATAATACTTTTTTTTTTTATTATCAAATTTATCCCATAATACATTTTAAAATTCGTATAAATCAAAAGAAAAACACAAAATGCCCATTAGAGAGAAGAAATTCCAGTCATATAATCAGAAAATTCTCATGAGGTAAGTCTTATTATCATCATTTTACACATAAAGAAACTGAAGTACAGAGAGGTTAAATGATCTGTCTAAGGTCACACAGCTGGTAAGTGGCAGAGCCAGGACTCAATCCAACTATGCTTTTCACCATTAATGCCCATTTGATACAGTGCCTGAACAATATCCCTTTAACATTTATGGTTTAGGATCATCTATGCATTGGTTGTTAGCAGAAAAGGCTTGCTCAGGCTTCCTCAAGTAATTTGAGAATATTAAAAACAGGAATTGTATTTTGTGGCTAAATCTCACTGGGACCTAGAAAAAGCTACACACTCAACTTTCAGGGAAGACACAAGAATTGCTGCAGACACAACTCATTGGATGCAACACCATTCTGAATTCAATGCCACTCTGGCTTTCACATGACCTTGCTGTCCTCTCTAGACCAAGAGTTCATTGATTTCTACAAGAGTGTTCTAGAATTGATTAGATTCCACTGCTCTTGTGTTCTTCTAAATTCCTTGCTCAAATTGTAGAAAAAGAAACTGTGATGAAGCCAGTCAATTAGCATTGTCCCTGTGTAAGCAGAGCTGTGTGCCAAGGTGTCTTCATAAAGGACACTGATTATTAAGGAGAGGGAGGGAGTAGGAGAAATTAGGGCTTCAAGCTTTGGTAACTAGAGGGATGTCAGTGTCATTCACCACAATAAAAAGTACAGGAGAATGACGGAATGATGATTTTAATGTTGGCTGACTTGAGCTTTAGTGCCTGCAAAATACATAGGAGGGGCTATTCATTAGCAAGACAAATTTAGTGATCCACAGGTCAGGAGAGTACCCTAGACAGTGACCCATCAGTGTACCTGTCATGGTTAAATCAAAGTGTCTCTTAGTCATGCAATAACTTAGTCTCAAATCCCTCCTTTGTTATTTTCATTTAAAAGCTGTGTTTCGATTAAATATTGAAATTCAATCCCAATGCATTTTGGGTGTGAAGTTTTAATTAAAAGTCAGTACACTATGGTTTTCTCATGTAAGTTTGTTGCTTGAAGGCTGCTTAGCAAATAAAGGATAAAACAGAAAATGTCTTTGAGGTAAACTCAGCAGAATCATAGAGGCAGTTCCTCTAAGTACTGCCACATTGAAAATCCCTCCAGAGATAGGAAAAATATATTCCTGTCTGCAATGCTGCACATTCCCTGAACTATAGTCTTTTGAAGCAGTCATTAACATCTGCATCCTCGGTGTATATATAGCGTTTTATGGCTCACTGTATATGACAACATTAAACATCATTAAAAAGGGTAATTAGAATACAATTGGAAAGTTCCATATATCTTTTGAAATACATCAGATGTAGTCTGTCCTTAAAACAGAAAAAGGGCACAGTAATAAAGTTAGCTTTTCTCCCTTCTAAAATATGTACATGGATAGAATAAGAAGCCTCTAGATTGCTAAAAGACACAGTTAATAACTCTAAAAAAAAGTTAAAAATAGGAAATTTCAGTGCTTTATAAGATCCTTAAGTGAAAAAATGTTTTTAAGATAACTAACTAAGCAATATAGTAGAAAAATAAAGCAATACATAAATGTCTCTTTGAAGAAACCATAGGGTCAAGCAGACAAAATTTATTGCTAAAATTAGTGAAAAATTAGGGAAAAAAATAAGGAAAAAATGTCCAATCTGAATGTAAAAGCATCCATATAATGACAAACTATACAAACATTATCAGATGTTTTCGAAGTGTAGTTAATAATAGAAAAATACTCACATTTTAACTTTAAGTGAAAAAATCCAAGATACCCAACTCCATAGAGAGAATGATTGAAAATCATAAAGTCAAGTATTTAATAACAATTGTCTCACTATATGTTCGCCTCCAGAACCATTAACTGGGAAGCAAATAATATTTTAAAAAATTATTTAAAATAATGAATTCATTTTCTACATGGTCTCTAGTAAATTTTCCTATCAAGTAACTATATACTGAACAGCGTAAGAGTTCTACAGGAATACTGGTATGAAATGTAAATCTTGGAGAAATGGTTATCAACTGTGACTCAACTTAATATAAAGTGATCCATCTGCTCCAGCCATGAGAGATGGAGTTTTAATTAAAGAGATCATTCTTATTTTGTTCAGGATACATGCATGCTTTAGCTTTGAGTTTAGGGAGAGCTGAACTGGTACATGTATTTTTGTTGATTATGCTCGAGTCTTGATTTCAACTGCATGCTCTAAACAACCTCCACTGAAAATTACTATACAGTTAAAGGGATGCACTACTTGTAAACAGCTTTTTACAAAATACATAAAACTGTATTATAAAACACAAAAATTAAAGTAAAAGCATTAAAAATTCCAGGAAAAAAAATTAAATATGTTTCTGATAAATAGATTGGTTATTGTGAGAAATACTTCCTAAAGTGGTTCAAATATTGACATGCTAGAGATGATTTACGAATTAACGTACTTAGAGATTGAAAGCCATGATTTCCTTTAGGAATGAATTTACATTTTGCTTCAGGGGAAAAAGATGTCTTTCACTTCTTCATCATTCAGTGTTAAGTACTTAGTCACAACCTTAGCCTCAAGATTCTATGGGGATTAACGAGCATGAACTGGAAAAGATTGACAAGGCTAAATTCAAAGATTGACAAAGTCCTGACTCAATAAACAGAAACTTTTTTTTTATCACTAAATTTAAATTTGTAACCAGGACGATATTTTTATATCAATGAAATAAAAGTCATATTTTATGGCAAGACAAGAAAAATTTAAACAAAATTTTCTCTGCCCCTTTGGGCCTTCTCCCTCCTCTTTTTTTTTTTTTTTCCCTCTCCTCTCTTCTTTGGTGTGTATTGTGCATCTTCCTTAACCAGACCTCCTTAGGAAATAACATTCCTTCTTCATCTTGTAAAGGGTCAAGATGACCCACTACTGCCTTTGCACCTGCAGATCTGGACTGTGTAAACTGTCAATATGTCATTTGACATATAACCCTTTGTCTCAAAAACTGTGTATAATAACTGTGTTTGACCTCAGAGCTTTCTTTTTTTTAAGTTTTCTTTTTTTTTTTACTGAAGTATAGTTGACTTACAATGATTCAGGTGTACAGCAAAGTGATTCAGTTATATTTTTATATTTATATATATATATATATATATATAAATATAAAAATATTCTTTTTCAGATTCTTTTCCATTATAGATTATTACAAGATATTGAATAAATTTCCTTGTGCTATACAGTAGGTCCTTGTTTATTTATTTTATATATATTAGTGTCTATCTGTTAATCCCAAATTCTGAATTTATCCCTCCCACCCTTTTCCCTTTGGTAACCGTAAGTTTTTCTATGTCTGTGAGTCTATTTGTTTTGTAAATAAGTTCATTTGTATTTCTTTTTAGATTCCACATATAAGTGATATCATGATATTTGTCTTTCTCTGTCTAACTTACCTCAGTTAGTATCATAATCTCTAGGTCCATCCATGTTGCTGCAAATGGCATTTTTTCATTATTTTTTATGGCTAAGTAATATTCCATTGCATATAAGTACCATATATTCTTTATTCATTCCTCTGCTGATGGACATTTGCATTGCTTCCAAGTCTTGGCTATTGTAAATAGTGCTTCTATGTACATTAGGGGGCATGCATCTTTTTGAATTATCATTTTCTCCAGATATATGCCCAGGAGTGGGATTGCTTGGTCATATGGTAACACTATTTTTAGTTTTTTTTTTTTTTTTTTTTTAATTTATTTATTTATGGCTGTGTTGGCTCTTCGTTTCTGTGCGAGGGCTTTCTCTAGTTGTGGCAAGCGGGGGCCACTCTTCATCGCGGTGCGCGGGCCTCTCACTATCGCGGCCTCTCTTGTTGCGGAGCACAGGCTCCAGACGCGCAGGCTCAGTACTTGTGGCGCACGGGCCTAGTTGCTCTGCTGCATGTGGGATCTTCCCAGACCAGGGCTCGAACCCGTGTCCCCTGCATTGACAGGCAGATTCTCAACCACTGCGCCACCAGGGAAGCCCTATTTTTAGTTTTTTAAGGAACCTCCATACTCTTCTCCATATGGCTGCAACAATTTACATTCCCACCAACAGTGTAGGAGGGTTCCCTTTACTCCACACATTCTCCACCATTTATTATTTGTAGACTTTTTGATGACGGCTATTCTGACCGGTTTGAGATGGTACCTCATTGCAGTTTTCATTTGCATTTCTCTAGTAATTAATGATGCTGAGGATCTTTGCATGTGCCTGTTGGCCATTTGTATGTCTTCTTCTGAGAAATGTTTATTTAGGTCTTCTGCCCACTTTTTGATTGGTTTGTTTAGTTTTTGGATATTGAACTGTATAAGCTGTTCATATATTTTGGAAATTAAGCCCTTGTTGGTTGTATCATTTACAAGTATTTTCTCCCATTCTGTAGGTTGTCTTTTCATTTTGTTTATGGTTTCCTTTGCTATGCAAAGCTTTTAAGTTTATTTCTGTACACTAACAACAATATATCAGAAAGAAAAATTAAGAAAACAATCCCATTTACCACTGCATCAAAAAGAATAAAATAGCTATGAATAAACCTACTTAACAAGGCAAAAGACCTGTACTCCAAAAACTGTAAGGTGCTGATGAAAGAAATTGAAGCCCACGCAAACAGATGGAAAGATATACCATGTTCTTAGATAGAAGAATCAACATTGTTAAAATGAAAATACTATCCAAGGCAGTCTTCAGATTCAATGCAATCCCTATCAAATTACCAATAGCATTTTTCACAGAACTAGAACAAATGATTTTAAAATTTGTATGGAAACATAGAAGACCCCAAATAGCCAAAACAATCTTGAGAAAGAAGAATGGAGCTGGAGGAATCAGGCTCCTTGACTTCAGACTATACTACAAAGCTACAGTAATCAATACAGTATGGTACTGGCACAAAAAACAGGCACATAGATCAATGGAACAGGATAGAAAGTTCAGAAATAAACCCACATACTTATGGTCAATTAATCTACGACAAAGGAGGCAAGAATATACAATGGAGAAAAGACAGTCTCTTTGATAAGTAGTGCTGGGAAAACTGGACAGCTACATGTAAAAAAATGAAATTAGAACTATCCCTAATGCCATATACAAAAATAAACTCAACATGGATTAAAAACCTAAATGTAAGACTGGATACTATAAAACTCCTAGAGGAAAACATAGACAGACACTTTTTGCCATAAATCACAACAATATTTTTTTTGGATCCGTCTCCTAGAGTAATGGAAACAAAAGCAAAAATAAATCAGACCTAATTAAACTTAAAACCTTTTGCACAGCAAAGGAAACCATAAACATAATGAAAGACAACCTCAGAGTTTTCTGAAGACTGTCTCTCAGGTTAAAATCCTCAAACTGGCTTGAATAAAATTTTCCATTTCTTTCTTCAATCAACTATTGATTAATTTTTTTTTTTCATTGACAATATAAAAACCACCTTGAGGGTTAAAGAATAAAAAAGAAATTTAAATTTTAATATTCACATGGAAGAAATCCTTAAACATGCCTGCTTGACACATGCTGGTAATATGGAAGTCTCCGTCTCACTGAAGAAAACTTGCAAAGATCCTTACAAAGGCTTCCTTTTATAAATCTAGATGGAGCTTAGCCATTCAGTTGATGATCAGGGGCTACACTTCCTGGTACCATTTCCTTGTTACTGCTGAACATCTCTGTCTTTGGGGTGTGCCTTGTGACATTCCACAGGGACTTGGCTACTCAAAGTGTGGACCAAGGACCAATAGTATGAGCATCATTTGAAAGCCTGTTAGAAATGCAAAATCTCAGGCACTACTCAAGACCTAATGGATAAAAATCTGCATTTTAACAAGATCTCTAGGTGATTTATGTGCACATTACACTGAGAAGCACTGCTTTAAGCTCTTGAGGGGCTCACAGACCACCCACTTCTCACAGCCCTTTCTCTTTTAAATCAACTATTTCCAGAAGTACTACTTCACTCCCCTACTAAAATTACTGAGTTTCAGGTTCCCTTCTGCGTTTTAAAGTTCTCCTTCTAAGTTGTGGTGTTTAAGTTTCTTCTGCTTCTTCTGCTTAAGTTCAAAGTACCTTGGAAGGGGGCGAAATGACCCTTGGTTCCTTAGACTCCCAAGTTGCCATTATTTTTTTTCTCAAGTACCTATAATAGTAAACATATCTTGGACTTTGAGAATTATTTTCCTGTTGAAGCCCTCAGTTGGTCTACGTTAGATATGAGATTCCCATTTTGCGTATAACTCTGACCCTCTTTTACTAAAAGAGAATTCCCACCTGGCCTTACCCTCAAGAGAGGTATGTTTTGGAAGGAGTGCTTACTTACATGATAGTTTCTTCAAATGCTTCCTTTTCTTAAAGGAGGCCATGTTTCTTCCAGTTTCATCATAATAAAGTGTGGAAAAGCCCACTTGAATAAAGTAACCTGTAATTATAAAAACAAATAAAGTTTTAATGACTTACTGCCTCAAGGAAGAACATCTTATACTGACAATTCCAAATGGCAGCTCATTAGGAGAAGGAGAGCAAGTTTGTACTGCTTATTGCATTGAGCTATGGAGTTCCTCAGGCAGGATATCAGAAGCAGAGTGTGCTTTTGGATTGGCTAATCTCTTAAAAGGAGAATGGATGGAAGTGACGTGAGATTCTAAGGGAAGAAAAAGCATCATGAGTGTCATCAGACATTGTGCAGGTGTACTCACAAAATTGATGATAGTGCTTATTCTGTTTCTCAGGAAGATGGAGAAGAAAGGCAATTAAACTAAAATGTTACACTTTTCACAAATTAAAATCTCTATTTTTGCAATTATTTACTATATGAATTATACTTCAACAAAACTTCAAATGCACAAGATAAAATACCCAATGAAATGCCATTTTGCCCTCAACAATTAAAAGTTTTGTTGAATCAATTCCATCCCTATACTATGTGTTTGTGTATACAACCTGTTTTCACAAAACTAAAATATGTCAGAATAGGAAGACAGCTCTATAAATCCTTCATTTAATGTGAAAAAAAGAAGTAAAGTTTCTACTGACTATTCTGAAACGATTTGTTCATTCTTTCCTTTTTATACTATGACTACTAGTTCGTATTCAGAACGCCCAGCTCTGAGGTTATAATGGTGTGCAGCAAAAATAGACTCGGCCCATGTTTTCCTGTAACATAATTTCATGGGTGAGACATACAAAAGTCAGATAGTCATACTAATGAATGTATAATTACAAAGTGTGACAATGTTGAATTTTACTGGATCCTTGTGATACCGGAAAACAGCATTGGTTAAAGAAACCCCCTACCCTGTGTCTAGGAAATGGCTTACTGCAGAGAACCATACTTCCTCATATGATTTAGATAAGATTCATGGATTCACCCTTGTGTTTACCTACGTCAAGGCCGAACACAGACGCTCCAAATTCCCATTCTTTGCCTCAGAAATGATTAGTGAGCATGGCACAATGACTATTAAACGTTAAGCTTCTCTTCTTCTTCCAGGCACATGAACTTTGACCCATCCTCAGCCTCATCCAGCATACAGCCTGTCTTGAGTATACATGGGCCTCAAGGTAAATATTCTTTGATGTATTATCCAACCAAGCCACCTTTTCACTCTGTTTCCCCACATTGCTTTTTTCCAGCCTTATTTCTTCCTCATTGTAAAACAAAGACCCTTTTTGCCTAACCCTAGAGAAGCTTCCAGAATTTATGGTCAGAGCTTTCTTTACTGTAATAGTCCCTCCTCCACACTCCCTCTCCACCCCTTGCAATAATCCTTTCAAATAAAGTCTCTCCTTACTCAGTCCAGATTTGTTTTTTATTTGACAAGTGAGATAAGGGGTTTAATGAAAGAAAAGCTGCTCATGAAATCTGCCTGAAGGATGACAGCAGGCTGCCTTGAAGAAGGAACTCCAGCTGAGGAAGAGTGAGGGTGGGGAGTTTCTAACATTTAGTGGAGAGACCCGGGGGCTGAGTTCTCAGGGCAGAGCCAGGCATGACCTGGGCAGAGAGAAAGGGAAAGGGGAGGAAAGCTAAGCTGCCACTTGGTAGAGTGGGCAAGCATTATTTTAAAAAGCTACAGGGTATTGTTTTATAATCATCAAACTTGCTAAGAGCCTAGAACTTAATTATTCCCACCACAAAGAAGAAATGCTAACTTACACCATGATAGAAGTGCTAAAAATCCTTAAAATGGCAACCATATACAATATATAAATGTATCAAATACACATGCTATATCCCTTAAATTTACATAATGTTGTATGTCAAATATATTCAGTGGGAAAAAATGTCTACCCTTTGACCAACTTTATTACACGTCTTGGGATCTTGCTTTCACTCTACTTCCTCTGTTTTTTCATTATTGTCATGACAAATGTCATATAAAACTATCATATCAACTTAATACTTTAAAAATCAATCATGTTGCCACTGAAGAGTCACTTGGTTTTAGTTACATTTTCACATTCATTTTTATTACATTTCTGGGAAAGAAAAGAGCTGGAGGAAGGAAAGTCACATAACATTGATATCCTGAGTTTAATTTTACAACTTAAGCTTTCCATATTTGTACATTTGCATTCTTTGTCCTCATTTTAACTTCTCTCAATTATTATATTGAACTTCTTGATCCATCTGTATTTTTCTAACATGAAAATCTTCAAAAGAAAAATTGAAAGAATTGTGCATTGAGCACCCAAATACTTATCAACTAGATTCTATAATTAATATTTTATTACACTTACTCTTTAGCATATGCCTATGCATATAATTAGCTAGAATGTTTGTTTACAGTTTCTTTTTCTGGTAAAATTTACATATGATAAAATACACAAGCTTATATATTTACTTATTTATTTACTTACTTAGGCCATGCCTCACTGCATGTGGGATCTTAGTTCCCTGACCAGGGATCAAACCCATGCTGCAGAAGTGTAGAGTCTTAACCACTGGGCCACCAGGGAAATCCCAGATGAAATATACAATCTTAAGTGTAACATCACTAAAGGTCTCTGAAAGTTCCATGACGTTCCTTTCCAATCACTGCCCACCCCCACTTCCAGAGTTAAAAGATATTCTGATTTTTCCCCCATAGCTTAGTTTTGCCTGCTCTAGAATTACACATAAATGGAATTATTCATGTGTTCTTCATATAAATAGAATTACTTATATGCCCATGGTACAAGGCTTTAAAAAAAAATACTAAAGGGAACCCTCTTGCACTGTTGCTGGGAATGTAAATTGATACAGTCACTATGGAGAACAGTATAGACGTTCCTTAAAAAACTAAAAACAGAATTACCACATGACCCAGCAATCCCACTACTGGGCATATACCCAGAGAAAACCATAATTCAAAAAGACACATGCACCCCAATGTTCACTGCAGCACTGTTTACAGTAGCCAGGTCATGGAAGCAACCTAAATGCCCATCGACACATGAATGGATAAAGAAGATGTGGTACATATATACAATGAAATATTAGCCATAAAAAGGAATGAAATTGGGAACTCTCTTTTCCTGCTTTGCTCCTTGCAGTGGTTGGAGGTGCCAAGCCGCAGGCAGGAAGGTCGAGGCAAGGATGAGGTGAACATTGGAAAAGTCCCTCCTGAAGCCATCAGCTTCTTGTCTGCAGTTGGGGTCTTTCTTGTTCTTCTGGTTGTCCTCTTCCTCTTCATCAACAAGAAGCTGTGTTTCGAAACCACAGGAGGCCTTCCGTGCCTGGACCAACAAGGGAAGAGGAAGAACTCTAAAGACAAGACTGGGATCCATGAAGGGCTGGTCCCGACAGATTAACCAAGATGGCGGAGTAGAAGGACGTGCTCTCACTCCCTCTTGCGAGAGCACCAGAATCACAACTGACTGCTGGACAATCATTGACAGGAAGACCCTGGACTTCACCAAAGAGGATACCCCACGTCCAAGGACAGAGGAGAAGCCACAGTGAGACGGTAGGAGGGGCGCAATCAGAGTAAAATCAAATCCCATAACTGCTGGGTGGGTGACTCACAGACTGGCGAACACTTATACCACAGAAGTCCACCCACTGGAGTGAAGGTTCTGAGCCCCACGTCAGGCTTCCCAAACTGGGGGTCCGGCAACGGGAGGAGGAATTCCTAGAGAATCAGACTTTGAAGTCTAGTGGGAATTGATTGCAGGACTGTGACAGGACTGGGGGAAACAGAGACCCCACTCTTGGAGGGCACACACAAAGTAATGTGTGCATCGGGACCCAGGGGAAGGAGCAGTGACCCTGGGGGAGACTGAACCAGACGTACCTGCTGGTGTTGGGGGGTCTCCTGCAGAGGCAAGTGGTGGCTCTGTTTCACCGTGGGGATAAGGACACTGGCAGCAGAGGTCCTGGGAAGTTCTCCTTGGCGTGAGCCCTCCCAGAGTCTGCCATTAACCCCACCAAAGAGCACGGGTAGGCTCCAGTGTTGGGTTGCCTCAGGCAAAACAACCAACAGGGAGGGAACCCAGCCCCACCCCTCAACAGTCAAGTGGATTAAGGTTTTACTGAGCTCTGACCCGCCACAGCAACAGGGAGGGAACCCAGCCCCACCCATCAACAGTCAAGTGGATTAAGGTTTTACTGAGCTCTGACCGCCACAGCAACAGTCAGCTCTACCCACCACCAGAGCCTCCCATCAAGCCTCTTAGATAGCCTCAACCACCAGAGGGCAGACAACAGAAGCAAGAAAAACTACAATCCTGCAGCCTGTGCACCAAAAACCACAGTTACAGAAAGATAGAGAAGATGAAAAGGCAGAGGGCTATGTACCAGATGAAGGAACAAGAAAAAACCCCAGAAAAACAACTAAATGAAGTGGAGATAGGCAACCTTCCAGAAAAAGAATTCAGAATAATGATAGTGAAGATGATCCAGGACCTCGGAATAAGAATGGAGGCAAAGATTGAGAAGATGCAAGAAATGATTAACAAAGACCTAGAAGAATTAAAGAACAAACAAACAGATGACCAATACAATAACTGAAATGAAAACTACACTAGAAGGAATCAATAGCAGAATAACTGAGGCAAAAGAACGGATAAGTGACCTGGAAGACAGAATGGTGGAATTCACTGCTGCGGAACAGACTAAAGAAAAAAGAATGAAAAGAAATGAAGACAGCCTAAGAGACCTCTGGGACAACATGAAACGCAACAACATTCGCATTATAGGGGTCCCAGAAGGAGAAGAGAGAGAGAAAGGACCAGAGAAAATATTTGAAGAGATTATAGTCGAAAACTTCCCTAACATGGGAAAGGAAATAGCCACCCAAGTCCAGGAAGCGCAGAGAGTCCCATACAGAATAAACCCAAGGAGAAACACGCCGAGACACATAGTAATCAAAGTGGCAAAAATTAAAGACAAAGAAAAATTACTGAAAGCAGCAAGGGAAAAACGACAAATAACATACAAGGGAACTCCCATAAGGTTAACAGCTGATTTCTCAGCAGAAACTGTGCAAGCCAGAAGGGAGTGGTGTGATATACTTAAAGTGATGAAAGGGAAGAACCTACAACCAAGATTACTCTACCCAGCAAGGATCTCATTTAGATTTGATGGAGAAATCAAAAGCTTTACAGACAAGCAAAAGCTAAGAGAATTCAGCACCACCAAACCAGCTCTACAACAAATGCTAAAGGAACTTCTCTAAGTGGGAAACACAAGAGAAGAAAAGGACCTACAAAAACAAACCCATAACAATTAAGAAAATGGTCATAGGAACGTACATATCGATAATTACCTTGAATGTAAATGGATTAAATGCTCCCACCAAAAGACACAGGCTTGCTGAATGGATACAAAAACAAGACCCATATATATGCTGTCTACAAGAGACCCACTTCAGACCTAGGGACACATACAGACTGAAAGTGAGGGGATGGAAAAAGATATTCCACGCAAATGGAAATCAAAAGAAAGCTGGAGTAGCTATACTCATATCAGATAAAATAGACTTTAAAATAAAGAATGTTACAAGAGACAAGGAAGGACACTACATAATGATCCAGGGATCAATCCAAGAAGAAGATATAACAATTATAAATATATATGCACCCAACATAGGAGCACCTCAATACATAAGGCAACTGCTAACAGCTATAAAAGAGGAAATCGACAGTAACACAATAATAGTGGGGGACTTTAACACCTCACTTACACCAATGGACAGATCATCCAAAATGAAAATAAATAAGGAAACAGAAGCTTTAAATGACACAATAGACCAGAT
Organism: Balaenoptera acutorostrata; assembly: GCF_949987535.1. Classification (NCBI taxonomy): domain Eukaryota; kingdom Metazoa; phylum Chordata; class Mammalia; order Artiodactyla; family Balaenopteridae; genus Balaenoptera; species Balaenoptera acutorostrata. Next base: position 91,827,327 of record NC_080070.1, on the reverse strand, counting down.
AGATTTAATTGATATATATAGGACATTCCATCCAAAAACGGCAGATTACACGTTCTTCTCAAGTGCGCACGGAACATTCTCCAGGATAGATCACATCTTGGGTCACAAATCAAGCCTCAGTAAATTTAAGAAAATTGAAATCATATCAAGCATCTTTTCTGACCACAACGCTATGAGATTAGAAATGAATTACAGGGAAAAAAACGTAAAAAAGACAAACACATGGAGGCTAAACAATACGTTACTAAATAACCAAGAGATCACTGAAGAAATCAAAGAGGAAATAAAAAAATACCTAGAGACAAATGACAATGAAAACACGACGACCCAAAACCTATGGGATGCAGCAAAAGCGGTTCTAAGAGGGAAGTTTATAGCTATACAAGCCTACCTCAAGAAACAAGAAAAATCTCAAGTAAACAATCTAACCTTACACCTAAAGAAACTAGAGAAAGAAGAACAAACAAAACCCAAAGTTAGCAGAAGGAAAGAAATCATAAAGATCAGAGCAGAAATAAATGAAATAGAAACAAAGAAAACAATAGCAAAGATCAATAAAACTAAAAGTTGGTTCTTTGAGAAGATAAACAAAATTGATAAGCCATTAGCCAGACTCATCAAGAAAAAGAGGGAGAGGACTCAAATCAATAAAATCAGAAATGAAAAAGGAGAAGTTACAACAGACACCGCAGAAATACAAAACATCCTAAGAGACTACTACAAGCAACTTTATGCCAATAAAATGGACAACCTGGAAGAAATGGACAAATTCTTAGAAAGGTATAACCTTCCAAGACTGAATCAGGAAGAAACAGAAAATATGAACAGACCAATCACAAGTAATGAAATTGAAACTGTGATTAAAAATCTTCCAACAAATAAAAGTCCAGGACCAGATGGCTTCACAGGTCAATTCTATCAAACATTTAGAGAAGAGCTAACACCCATCCTTCTCAGACTCTTCCAAAAAATTGCAGAGGAAGGAACACTCCCAAACTCATTCTATGAGGCCACCATCACCCTGATACCAAAACCAGACAAAGACACTACAAAAAAAGAAAATTACAGACCAATATCACTGATGAATATAGATGCAAAAATCCTCAACAAAATACTAGCAAACAGAATCCAACAACACATTAAAAGGATCATACACCACGATCAAGTGGGATTTATCCCAGGGATGCAAGGATCCTTCACTATACGCAAATCAATCAATGTGATACACCATATTAACAAATTGAAGAATAAAAACCATATGATCATCTCAATAGATGCAGAAAAAGCTTTTGACAAAATTCAACACCCATTTATGATAAAAACTCTCCAGAAAGTGGGCATAGAGGGAACCTACTTCAACATAATAAAGGCCATATAAGACAAACCCACAGCAAACATCATTCTCAATGGTGAAAAACTGAAAGCATTTCCTCTAAGATCAGGAACGAGACAAGGATGTCCACTCTCACCACTATTATTCAACATAGTTTTGGAAGTCCTAGCCACGGCAATCAGAGAAGAAAAAGAAATAAAAGGAATACAAATTGGAAAAGAAGAAGTAAAACTGTCACTGTTTGCGGATGACATGATACTATACATAGAGAATCCTAAAACTGCCACCAGAAAACTGCTAGACCTAATTAATGAATATGGTAAAGTTGCAGGTTACAAAATTAATGCACAGAAATCTCTTGCATTCCTATACACTAATGATGAAAAATCTGAAAGAGAAATTATGGAAACACTCCCATTTACCATTGCAACAAAAAGAATAAAATACCTAGGAATAAACCTACCTAGGCAGACAAAAGACCTGTATGCAGAAAACTATAAGACACTGATGAAAGAAATTAAAGATGATACCAACAGATGGAGAGATATACCATGTTCTTGGATTGGAAGAATCAACATTGTGAAAATGAGTATACTACCCAAAGCAATCTACAGATTCAATGCAATCCCTATCAAATTACCAATGGCATTTTTTACGGAGCTAGAACAAATCATCTTAAAATTTGTATGGAGACACAAAAGACCCCGAATAGCCAGAGCAGTCTTGAGGCAAAAAAATGGAGCTGGAGAAATCAGACTCCCTGACTTCAGACTATACTACAAAGCTACAGTAATCAAGACAATATGGTACTGGCACAAAAACAGAAACATAGATCAATGGAACAAGATAGAAAGCCCAGAGATTAACCCACGCACCTATGGTCAACTAATCTATGACAAAGGAGGCAAAGATATACAATGGAGAAAAGACAGTCTCTTCAATAAGTGGTGCTGGGAAAACTGGACAGCCACATGTAAAAGAATGAAATTAGAATACTCCCTAACACCATACACAAAAATAAACTCAAAATGGATTAGAGACCTAAATATAAGACTGGACACTATAAAACTCTTAGAGGAAAACATAGGAAGAACACTCTTTGACATAAATCACAGCAAGATCTTTTTCGATCCACCTCCTAGAGTAATGGAAATAAAAACAAAAATAAACAAGTGGGACCTAATGAAACTTCAAAGCTTTTGCACAGCAAAGGAAACCATAAACAAGACGAAAAGACAACCCTCAGAATGGGAGAAAATATTTGCAAATGAATCAACGGACAAAGGATTAATCTCCAAAATATATAAACAGCTCATTCAGCTCAATATCAAAGAAACAAACACCCCAATCCAAAAATGGGCAGAAGACCTAAATAGACATTTCTCCAAAGAAGACATACAGACGGCCACGAAGCACATGAAAAGAGGCTCAACATCACTAATTATTAGAGAAATGCAAATCAAAACTACAATGAGGTATCACCTCACTCCTGTTAGAATGGGCATCATCAGAAAATCTACAAACAACAAATGCTGGAGAGGGTGTGGAGAAAAGGGAACCCTCTTGCACTGTTGGTGGGAATGTAAATTGATACAGCCACTATGGAGAACAATATGGAGGTTCCTTAAAAAACTAAAAACAGAATTACCATATGACCCAGCAATCCCACTACTGGGCATATACCCAGAGAAAACTGTCATTCAAAAAGACACATGCACCCGAATGTTCATTGCAGCACTATTTACAATAGCCAGGTCATGGAAGCAACCTAAATGCCCATCGACAGACGAATGGATAAAGAAGTTGTGGTACATATATACAATGGAATATTACTCAGCCATAAAAAGGAACGAAATTGAGTCATTTGTTGAGACGTGGATGGATCTAGAGACTGTCATACAGAGTGAAGTAAGTCAGAAAGAGAAAAACAAATATCGTATATTAATGCATGTATGTGGAACCTAGAAAAATGGTACAGATGAGCCAGTTTGCAGGGCAGAAGTTGAGACACAGATGTAGAGAATGGACATATGGACACCAAGGGGGGAAAACTGCGGTGAGGTGGGGATGGTGGTGTGCTGAATTGGGCGATTGGGATTGACATGTATACACTGATGTGTATAAAACTGATGCCTAATAAGAACCTGCAGTATAAAAAAACAAACAAAACAACTAATACTAAACTTTCATTGGGTTATTTGTATGGAAATATGTTAATATAAATGTTTCAGACATTACATGAAATTTCTAAAAATCTTATATTTGTATTTGTATGGAAATATGTATGGAAATATGTTAATATAAATGTTTCAGACATTACAGGAAACTTCTAAAAATCTTATATGTTCTGGTATAATGTTATAAGTAATAATCCTAGTTATTACTTTAAAATGTATATCTCAGAAATAACTAATTTTCTTGTCAACTGCATTATTATGAACTTTCATCAACTCTTTAACCATGGTCATTTTTAAGTCTTTTGTCATTTACAGAAAGTTCTGGGTGTACTCTGATGATTTTGCAAATATGTTCCTATAAAAGGGTTTCATCTTCAAGAAATTCATGGAAAAGACTCTGACAAGTACAGGTTTCTGGTAACTGACTGTACTGCTGAACTGAATGAATAAGCATTTTCAGAACTCTAATGAAAAACTGATGAACTCATAAAAGTGCTAACAAAAGATCAAGATGAAAAAAAAATTAATTACATGGGACTGAGTGAACTGATGAGGATGAGTATAATTTTTATGACTTTCTGTCTGAATTAAAAAAAAAAATCCCAGAAGGACTCAGAGGCAAAGAATATACAAATCAATTTTCACTGCAAAGTAAAGGAGCTGTGTCAGTGGAGGATTACTGGACTGAATGTCAATATTATGACATAGTATGAGTGTGTTTCATGTTTAGTAATTGCAATCATTGTTGCTTTTGTTGTGGTCATCCATGTACAATGCTTGGTGTCAGTCTATTTATCTCTTGTAAAAATTAAATACAGTGTGTGTGTGTGGAAAAAAAAATTTATATATAAAAAAAAAAAAAAGGAATGAAATTGGGTCATTTGTAGAAACGTGGATGGATCTAGAGACTGCCATACAGAGTGAAGTAAGTCAGAAAGAGAAAAACAAATATCGTATATTAACGCATATATGTGGAACCTAGAAAAATGTTACAGATGAACCGGTTTGCAGGGCAGAAATAGAGACACAGATGTAGAGAACAAACGTATGGACACCAAGAGGAGAATGTGGCAGGAGTGGTGGTGGTGGGATGAATTGGGAGATTGGGATTGACATATATACACTAATATGTATAAAATAGATAACTAATAAGAACCTACTGTGTAAAAAAAAAAAAACAAAACAAGCATGATGCTTTTGAGATTCATTCATATTGTGTATTAGCCATTCATTGTTGAGTCAATTCCATTGGATGGTTTTGGCACAGTCCATCATTCTCCTAATGCTGAACACCTGAAACATGTCCGTTTTTTGTTATCATGAATAAAGATGCTATGAACATTCTTTTATTTTTTTGCCGTGCCGTGCAGCTTGAGGGATCTTAGCTCCCTGACCAGGGATTGAACTCAGACAGACCACTGCAGTGAAAGCACAAACTCTTAACCACTGGACCACCAGGGAATTCCCGGAACCATCTTGTATAAGACTTTTTGTGAATATGTTTTTGTTTCTGGGTCATAAGTTAAGTCTAGGTTACTTACTATATAAGAATTAGCCAGAGCATTTTTAAAGTAGCTATGCCATTTTAACACTCCCACCAACATTGTCTGAGTTTGTGTTGTTCCACACCCTCATCAACATTTGTCATTGTCACTTTAAAAAATTTTAGCCCCTCCAGTAGGTCCACCCATATTTAATTTGAATAAAAATTATACAAATTGACTTTTCCATTTCCTATTTAATTTTTCCATTACTAATGTATGTCTAACTGTTGTATTTCTATTTTTTTTAAACCTCTTTAAGTAGGCTTGGAAATTATACCACCATGTACTAATATATGGGCAAAATGTATAATATTTGTATAAAAATGAAAGAGATTTCATAAATTAGGGAAAATAACCCTTCTATATAGATATAATGGAATCCTCAACTCATCACCTTGGAAAGGAAATTAGGATTCTTGCTCACAACCAGAATTCTTTCTAAAGCAACATTGATAACTGGACATCTGTATTCCAGTTGACCACCAATAACAAAATTACCTACTTTACATTGCAACCCATTCTATGTTTTGATGTTCATGACTAGTTGTTGTCGAATAACTCCAATATTATTTTAGGTTTTTATGATCTTAGGTTGATGAACTTAAGACTCTATAGATAAAGCAGTAATTTTTAAAATATTTGCTATCATATAATTATCTGACACAAGAATATTATTTTCTAATATTCTTTTCCTTTTACCATGCCTAGCATGTTAAATATTTTTAAATTAAAAATTCCCTGAAATGGGAGTGTCCTTCTAGTTGTTAAGTGAGATGCTGCCTCATTCATGAATCTTTGAATAAAGACAATTATGTCTTCAGAAAAAAAAAAAATCCCTGAAATGCCAGTGCTTTGCTAGTGGATGTTTTAATTTTGCAGATAAAAAGTATACTAAAATGCATTTTCTATGACTTATAAATATGGTAACAGAACACAGGACAACAGTTGATTTAAAGTCTTTGTCTAGGAAGTCCAACGTCTGAGCTTCCTCAGGTACAGTTTCTTTCCGCTGATTTTTTTTTTTTCTTATGTCTGGACCACACTTTTCTGATTCTTTACATGTCTCAATTTTTTTGTTAAAAATGGATATTGAAATAATATAATGCACCAAGTCGGGAAATTCGATCCTCCTGTCCCTATTCAGGTTTGTTATTTTACTGTTTCTTCTTGTTGTTACTGTTGTTACTACTTACTTAGTAAATTTCCAGTACTAATTATTTAAAGTCTATATTCTTTGTCATGTGTGGCCACTGAAATCTCTGTGGTTAGCTTCATGTTCAAGTAATGACTGAACAGATGGTCCCTTAAAGGCTTTGAATGAATAAGTCCCCCAATATTTGTCTAGGGGTTGTGTGCGTGTGTGTGTGGGTATGCTTCTGATGCTCCAGCAGACAATTTACAACTCCTCCTTAGTCTTCACTTCCAGTCAGGCAGAGCCTAAAGTTCAGCCAGAGGTGAGAGATTACAGACTTGGGTCTTTTGTGGTCATAGACACAGCCCTAACTCTGCATGTGGACTTCAAAATTTCCAGGAACAAATCAGAGTTTTTCACAGCCCCTTATGGACTTCCAAGTTCTCAATTTTTACTTTCAAGTTTTTTGGTCAGTGTCTCATTAGCCCCAACCGGCAATGCTACCTCCGGCAGTTCCAATGTTTAACAATTGGCACTGGTTGTTTTCTGCTAATGTCCTAGGGTTAGTGCTATTCAGCAGAGGGATCTCAGAGTTGGCACAAATGAAAACAAGCCCTGAAAATGGAGCTGTTTAGCAAGCCACTAGATAGGTCAATACTGACAATTTTGAGGGTATGGGGACTTTGAGACACTCTAAACCAGTCTGCTTCTTCTATGGCTTGCTAGGCTGCTGGTTTTCACAATCATTGTAGCTGTGAGGCTTTGGATTTTCAAGGTTACCACAGAGGAAGAGAGAAAGGATAGGACTGGGCCATATTGAGTGCCATAAAACTCACTGTTCCTACTAAGTTTCAACACTTTTTCTTGAATAAATGGTCCTTGGCTTGTTGCATTAATTTAGTTAATTTGCAGAATTCTGAAAATGTTTATCTTTGACTATTTTTGTTGGTATTCTCATTGTTTTCATGGAAGAGTAGATTTTGGGGAGTTCTTAATTTGCCATTCCAGAAGTTAGCCCTCTAACTTACAAATTTTATTATTACAAGTTGAAAAATGCTACCATCTCATGACATTAACAAATCAATTTACATTTTTTTGAATGATCTTCTAGTTCTCATTCATATGAATGTATTTATATAAGTATAATAATATGAAAATATGCAGTCTTTTTTTTTAAATGGCAGGTCATGAACATTTTCTGTTCTAAGCTTCTATCCTATACTATTAAAATATTATAATTTTAATGCTTTGTTACTCCTCAGATTGTCTCCAATTGTTTGATACTGGAAAAAAATCTGTGGTATTATTTTTGTATATATAACATATTTCTTACTTTGGATATTTTTCTTATGAAAAATTCCCAGGAAGCAGAATCAGCAGATCAAGAGATTCTTATGTAACTTTTTAAAAGTACAACATACTGTATAAGTCAGGACTGTGTTAATAGTTATGAATTATATCTTTCCTATCTTTGTTTTTGCCTAGGTACTTGCCTTATACATATCTCCCATGTCTTTTTATTTTATGAGGTTAAAAGACCTATCAATTACAATTTCTTTGCTATACATTTCAGAAGCATTTATACATCTTATCTATTTTTACTTTTTGTAACATTCAATAAAATGACCCCTAGGATTAAGCTAACTGAAATGTTTTACACTATTTAGACTAAAATAATCTTTTTTTTCTTTAAGGAATTCCTTTTTTTTTATTATTTATTTACTTATTTATTTTTAGCTGTGTTGGGTCTTCGTTTCTGTGCAAGGGCTTTCTCCAGTTGCGGCAAGCGGGGGCCACTCTTCATCGCGGTGCGCGGGCCTCTCACTATCACGGCCTCTCTTGTTGCGGAGCACAGGCTCCAGACGTGCAGGCTCAGTAGTTGTGGCTCACGCGTCCAGTTGCTCCACGGCATATGGGATCTTCCCAGACCAGGGCTCGAACCCGTGTCCCCTGCATTGGCAGGCAGACTCTCAACCACTGCGCCACCAGGGAAGCCCTAAAATAATCTTTATTAATATAATATCTATATTAAAAGCTTCACAGGGTAATTGTAGATTTCCTTAAGCCAATACTTCTAAAACTTTATTTGGGTTATTATTCAATTGAGAAATCTTGTTGAAGTTCAGATTCTGAATTGGCAGATCTGGAGTGGAACTCCAGAGTCTGCTTTTCTAATAAGTCCTATAGGTCATGGACCACACTTTGAATAATAAGACTTTAGGACACTCTCCTGCATTCATGCTACAGATCAGACCTTTAAGAGGATGAATTTAGTCAAGTCATTTCTTTTGGTCCTGGTCTAATCTTGCCTTGGAAATCTTCGCCTTCGTTACGGAAATACAGTGGGATCAGGACCCAAACAGTGAATAGACAGATTTAACAATGATTCCTGGTGAGTCCTCATGGATTAGATATCCTCTCTAGTTAGCTTCTTGTCCTTTTTTTTTTTTTTTTCACACACACACACACTCTATTTTATTTTTACAAGAGAGAAATAGACTGACACCAAGCATTGTACATGGATGACCACAACAAAAGCAACAATGATTGCAATTACCAAACATGAAACACACTCATACTATGTCATAATATTGACATTTAGTCCAGTAATCCTCCACTGTAACAGCTCCTTTACTTTGCAGTGAAAATTGATTTGTATATTCTTTGCCTCTGAGTCCTTCTGGGATTTTTTTTTTTTAATTCAGACAGACAGAAAGTCACAAAAATTATACTCATCCTCATCAGTTCACTCAGTCCCATGTAATTAATTTTTTTTTCATCTTGATCTTTTTTTAGCACTTTTATAAGTTCATCAGTTATTCATTAGAGTTCTGAAAATGCTTATTCATTCAGTTCAGCAGTACAGTCAGTTACCAGAAACCTGTACTTGTCAGAGTCTTTTCCATGAATTTCTTGAAGATGAAACCCTTTTATAGGAACATATTTGCAAAATCATCAGAGTACACCCAGAACTTTCTGTAAATGACAAAAGACTTAAAAATGACCATGGTTAAAGAGTTGATGAAAGTTCATAATAATGCAGTTGACAAGAAAATTAGTTATTTCTGAGATATACATTTTAAAGTAATAACTAGGATTATTACTTATAACATTATACCAGAACATATAAGATTTTTAGAAGTTTCCTGTAATGTCTGAAACATTTATATTAACATATTTCCATACATATTTCCATACAAATACAAATATAAGATTTTTAGAAATTTCATGTAATGTCTGAAACATTTATATTAACATATTTCCATACAAATAACCCAATGAAAGTTTAGTATTAGTTGTTTTGTTTGTTTTTTTATACTGCAGGTTCTTATTAGGCATCAGTTTTATACACATCAGTGTATACATGTCAATCCCAATCGCCCAATTCAGCACACCACCATCCCACCTCACCGCAGTTTTCCCCCCTTGGTGTCCATATGTCCATTCTCTACATCTGTGTCTCAACTTCTGCCCTGCAAACTGGCTCATCTGTACCATTTTTCTAGGTTCCACATACATGCATTAATATACGATATTTGTTTTTCTCTTTCTGACTTACTTCACTCTGTATGACAGTCTCTAGATCCATCCACGTCTCAACAAATGACTCAATTTCGTTCCTTTTTATGGCTGAGTAATATTCCATTGTATATATGTACCACAACTTCTTTATCCATTCGTCTGTCGATGGGCATTTAGGTTGCTTCCATGACCTGGCTATTGTAAATAGTGCTGCAATGAACATTCGGGTGCATGTGTCTGTTTGAATTACGGTTTTCTCTGGGTATATGCCCAGTAGTGGGATTGCTGGGTCATATGGTAATTCTGTTTTTAGTTTTTTAAGGAACCTCCATATTGTTCTCCATAGTGGCTGTATCAATTTACATTCCCACCAACAGTGCAAGAGGGTTCCCTTTTCTCCACACCCTCTCCAGCATTTGTTGTTTGTAGATTTTCTGATGATGCCCATTCTAACAGGAGTGAGGTGATACCTCATTGTAGTTTTGATTTGCATTTCTCTAATAATTAGTGATGTTGAGCCTCTTTTCATGTGCTTCGTGGCCGTCTGTATGTCTTCTTTGGAGAAATGTCTATTTAGGTCTTCTGCCCATTTTTGGATTGGGGTGTTTGTTTCTTTGATATTGAGCTGCATGAGCTGTTTATATATTTTAGAGATTAATCCTTTGTCCGTTGATTCATTTGCAAATATTTTCTCCCATTCTGAGGGTTGTCTTTTCGTCTTGTTTATGGTTTCCTTTGCTGTGCAAAAGCTTTGAAGTTTCATTAGGTCCCACTTGTTTATTTTTGTTTTTATTTCCATTACTCTAGGAGGTGGATCAAAAAAGATCTTGCTGTGATTTATGTCAAAGAGTGTTCTTCCTATGTTTTCCTCTAAGAGTTTTATAGTGTCCAGTCTTATATTTAGGTCCCTAATCCATTTTGAGTTTATTTTTGTGTATGGTGTTAGGGAGTATTCTAATTTCATTCTTTTACATGTAGCTGTCCAGTTTTCCCAGCACCACTTATCGAAGAGACTGTCTTTTCTCCATTGTATATCTTTGCCTCCTTTGTCATAGATTAGTTGACCATAGGTGCGTGGGTTAATCTCTGGGCTTTCTATCTTGTTCCATTGATCTATGTTTCTGTTTTTGTGCCAGTACCATATTGTCTTGATTACTGTAGCTTTGTAGTATAGTCTGAAGTCAGGGAGTCTGATTCCTCCAGCTCCATTTTTTTGCCTCAAGACTGCTCTGGCTATTCGGGGTCTTTTGTGTCTCCATACAAATTTTAAGATGATTTGTTCTAGCTCCGTAAAAAATGCCATTGGTAATTTGATAGGGATTGCATTCAATCTGTAGATTGCTTTGGGTAGTATACTCATTTTCACAATGTTGATTCTTCCAATCCAAGAACATGGTATATCTCTCCATCTGTTGGTATCATCTTTAATTTCTTTCATCAGTGTCTTATAGTTTTCTGCATACAGGTCTTTTGTCTCCCTAGGTAGGTTTATTCCTAGGTATTTTATTCTTTTTGTTGCAATGGTAAATGGGAGTGTTTCCATAATTTCTCTTTCAGATTTTTCATCATTAGTGTATAGGAATGCAAGAGATTTCTGTGCATTAATTTTGTATCCTGCAACTTTACCATATTCATTAATTAGGTCTAGCAGTTTTCTGGTGGCAGTTTTAGGATTCTCTATGTATAGTATCATGTCATCCGCAAACAGTGACAGTTTTACTTCTTCTTTTCCAATTTGTATTCCTTTTATTTCTTTTTCTTCTCTGATTGCCGTGGCTAGGACTTCCAGAACTATGTTGAATAATAGTGGTGAGAGTGGACATCCTTGTCTCGTTCCTGATCTTAGAGGAAATGCTTTCAGTTTTTCACCATTGAGAATGATGTTTGCTGTGGGTTTGTCGTATATGACCTTCATTATGTTGAGGTAGGTTCCCTCTATGCCCACTTTCTGGAGAGTTTTTATCATAAATGGGTGTTGAATTTTGTCAAAAGCTTTTTCTGCATCTATTGAGATGATCATATGGTTTTTCTCCTTCAATTTGTTAATATGGTGTATCACATTGATTGATTTGCGTATATTGAAGAATCCTTGCATCCCTGGGATAAATCCCACTTGATCGTGGTGTATGATCCTTTTAATGTGTTGTTGGATTCTGTTTGCTAGTATTTTGTTGAGGATTTTTGCATCTATATTCATCAGTGATATTGGTCTGTAATTTTCTTTTTTTGTAGTGTCTTTGTCTGGTTTTGGTATCAGGGTGATGGTGGCCTCATAGAATGAGTTTGGGAGAGTTCCTTCCTCTGCAATTTTTTGGAAGAGTCTGAGAAGGATGGGTGTTAGCTCTTCTCTAAATGTTTGATAGAATTGACCTGTGAAGCCATCTGGTCCTGGACTTTTATTTGTTGGAAGATTTTTAATCACAGTTTCAATTTCATTACTTGTGATTGGTCTGTTCATATTTTCTGTTTCTTCCTGATTCAGTCTTGGAAGGTTATACCTTTCTAAGAATTTGTCCATTTCTTCCAGGTTGTCCATTTTATTGGCATAAAGTTGCTTGTAGTAGTCTCTTAGGATGTTTTGTATTTCTGCGGTGTCTGTTGTAACTTCTCCTTTTTCATTTCTGATTTTATTGATTTGAGTCCTCTCCCTCTTTTTCTTGATGAGTCTGGCTAATGGCTTATCAATTTTGTTTATCTTCTCAAAGAACCAACTTTTAGTTTTATTGATCTTTGCTATTGTTTTCTTTGTTTCTATTTCATTTATTTCTGCTCTGATCTTTATGATTTCTTTCCTTCTGCTAACTTTGGGTTTTGTTTGTTCTTCTTTCTCTAGTTTCTTTAGGTGTAAGGTTAGATTGTTTACTTGAGATTTTTCTTGTTTCTTGAGGTAGGCTTGTATAGCTATAAACTTCCCTCTTAGAACCGCTTTTGCTGCATCCCATAGGTTTTGGGTCGTCGTGTTTTCATTGTCATTTGTCTCTAGGTATTTTTTTATTTCCTCTTTGATTTCTTCAGTGATCTCTTGGTTATTTAGTAACGTATTGTTTAGCCTCCATGTGTTTGTCTTTTTTACGTTTTTTTCCCTGTAATTCATTTCTAATCTCATAGCGTTGTGGTCAGAAAAGATGCTTGATATGATTTCAATTTTCTTAAATTTACTGAGGCTTGATTTGTGACCCAAGATGTGATCTATCCTGGAGAATGTTCCGTGTGCACTTGAGAAGAACGTGTAATCTGCCGTTTTTGGATGGAATGTCCTATATATATCAATTAAATCTATCTGGTCTATTGTGTCATTTAAAGCTTCTGTTTCCTTATTTATTTTCATTTTGGATGATCTGTCCATTGGTGTAAGTGAGGTGTTAAAGTCCCCCACTATTATTGTGTTACTGTCGATTTCCTCTTTTATAGCTGTTAGCAGTTGCCTTATGTATTGAGGTGCTCCTATGTTGGGTGCATATATATTTATAATTGTTATATCTTCTTCTTGGATTGATCCCTGGATCATTATGTAGTGTCCTTCCTTGTCTCTTGTAACATTCTTTATTTTAAAGTCTATTTTATCTGATATGAGTATAGCTACTCCAGCTTTCTTTGGATTTCCATTTGCATGGAATATCTTTTTCCATCCCCTCACTTTCAGTCTGTATGTGTCCCTAGGTCTGAAGTGGGTCTCTTGTAGACAGCATATATATGGGTCTTGTTTTTGTATCCATTCAGCCAGTCTATGTCTTTTGGTTGGGGCATTTAATACATTCACGTTTAAGGTAATTATCGATATGTATGTTCCTATGACCATTTTCTTAATTGTTTTGGGTTTGTTTTCGTAGGTCCTTTTCTTCTCTTGTGTTTCCCACTTAGAGAAGTTCCTTTAGCATTTGTTGTAGAGCTGGTTTGGTGGTGCTGAATTCTCTTAGCTTTTGCTTGTCTGTAAAGCTTTTGATTTCTCCATCAAATCTAAATGAGATCCTTGCTGGGTAGAGTAATCTTGGTTGTAGGTTCTTCCCTTTCATCACTTTAAGTATATCATGCCACTCCCTTCTGGCTTGCAGAGTTTGTGCTGAGAAATCAGCTGTTAACCTTATGGGAGTTCCCTTGTATGTTATTTGTCGTTTTTCCCTTGCTGCTTTCAGTAATTTTTCTTTGTCTTTAATTTTTGCCACTTTGATTACTATGTGTCTCGGCGTGTTTCTCCTTGGGTTTATTCTGTATGGGACTCTCTGCGCTTCCTGGACTTGGGTGGCTATTTCCTTTCCCATGTTAGGGAAGTTTTCGACTATAATCTCTTCAAATATTTTCTCTGGTCCTTTCTCTCTCTCTTCTCCTTCTGGGACCCCTATAATGCGAATGTTGTTGCGTTTCATGTTGTCCCAGAGGTCTCTTAGGCTGTCTTCATTTCTTTTCATTCTTTTTTCTTTAGTCTGTTCCGCAGCAGTGAATTCCACCATTCTGTCTTCCAGGTCACTTATCCGTTCTTTTGCCTCAGTTATTCTGCTATTGATTCCTTCTAGTGTAGTTTTCATTTCAGTTATTGTATTGGTCATCTGTTTGTTTGTTCTTTAATTCTTCTAGGTCTTTGTTAATCATTTCTTGCATCTTCTCAATCTTTGCCTCCATTCTTATTCCGAGGTCCTGGATCATCTTCACTATCATTATTCTGAATTCTTTTTCTGGAAGGTTGCCTATCTCCACTTCATTTAGTTGTTTTTCTGGGGTTTTTTCTTGTTCCTTCATCTGGTACATAGCCCTCTGCCTTTTCATCTTCTCTATCTTTCTGTAACTGTGGTTTTTGGTGCACAGGCTGCAGGATTGTAGTTTTTCTTGCTTCTGTTGTCTGCCCTCTGGTGGTTGAGGCTATCTAAGAGGCTTGATGGGAGGCTCTGGTGGTGGGTAGAGCTGACTGTTGCTGTGGCGGTCAGAGCTCAGTAAAACCTTAATCCACTTGACTGTTGATGGGTGGGGCTGGGTTCCCTCCCTGTTGCTGTGGCGGGTCAGAGCTCAGTAAAACCTTAATCCACTTGACTGTTGAGGGGTGGGGCTGGGTTCCCTCCCTGTTGGTTGTTTTGCCTGAGGCAACCCAACACTGGAGCCTACCCGTGCTCTTTGGTGGGGTTAATGGCAGACTCTGGGAGGGCTCACGCCAAGGAGAACTTCCCAGGACCTCTGCTGCCAGTGTCCTTATCCCCACGGTGAAACAGAGCCACCACTTGCCTCTGCAGGAGACCCCCCAACACCAGCAGGTACGTCTGGTTCAGTCTCCCCCAGGGTCACTGCTCCTTCCCCTGGGTCCCGATGCACACATTACTTTGTGTGTGCCCTCCAAGAGTGGGGTCTCTGTTTCCCCCAGTCCTGTCACAGTCCTGCAATCAATTCCCACTAGACTTCAAAGTCTGATTCTCTAGGAATTCCTCCCCCCGTTGCCGGACCCCCAGTTTGGGAAGCCTGACGTGGGGCTCAGAACCTTCACTCCAGTGGGTGGACTTCTGTGGTATAAGTGTTCGCCAGTCTGTGAGTCACCCACACAGCAGTTATGGGATTTGATTTTACTCTGATTGCGCCCCTCCTACCGTCTCACTGTGGGTTCTCCTCTGTCCTTGGACGTGGGGTATCCTCCTTGGTGAAGTCCAGGGTCTTCCTGTCAATGATTGTCCAGCAGCCAGTTGTGATTCTGGTGCTCTCACAAGAGGGAGTGAGAGCACGTCCTTCTACTCCACCATCTTGGTTCACCAAATCTCTAGCTTCTTGTCCTTCTAAAGACAACATTCTTTTGTTTCTCCCATCTCTCTGCTCTCCAGGAGCCTATTTTAGAAACCATCACTTAAAGTTGAAAACTAGATATAACACCTTGTTACTGTTCTACTGGTTGTTAAATTGTGTCAAGGATATAAATTGTTTCAAAGAACAATATAGTTTAGTATTTAGTACTTACTTTTCTCTCTGATTTTTAAACTTATAATTGAAAGTAGGATCATAGCATAATCCTAGGAGGTACTTGCCTCAGAACAGAAGGCAATGTTTCCAGCTCCAAAGCCTTTCTGATATGTTCATCACCTATTCTTTTCTAAAAAAAATAAAAATGCAGACAGATGGCTATGTATGTTTAATAAATGGATTAAAAAACATAAAGTACATTTATCAGGATATGAATTCTCAGGATTTAGAATAATAGTTTATTCACTGTTTAATTTCTGAAGTATTACATTAGAATTATCCTTTTTAATGGAATTAAATATTACTTGAATTAGATGAAATAATTTCATTTTTAGTTTAAAAATAATTAACTGCTTTGTATGGCTTAGTAATATAAAGTAAATACTGTAATATTAAGTGGGTCACTTAAATCCATTTCTAAGTAAACCACAAGAACCTCGTGACAACCACATTGGATAGTGCAGGTCTAAGAAGAGAACATCCAGAAATATGGTACTCTAAAGTTTAGACCTAACCAGGTATGGAACAGATAAGAAAAAATTAGTCTCCTAAAATCTCCTGCGATGTCTAGAAGTTTTGTGACCTTTATCTTAGTTTAAAGTAGTCCTAAACTGATCATGACCTTCTATACATGGCAGAAGCAAATGAGGGAAGTATTTTTTTTACTATATTATAGGCTTCAAATGATTTCTTTAAATGAATTTTTAAGTACAATATCAAAAAAAATCCAAAGATAATTAGGCACAAAATATAAGTAGATCTCAGGAGTGAAAAATAGCAAAAATAATAATAGCAGCAGCAGCAGCACAAACAGCTCTTCAAATGCTCAAGATATTGGGATTATCAGATTCAAATTAAACAATTATGTCAAGTATATTTAAAGAGGCAATAGATGGGCTTGAAGATATCTGCTGGAAACAGGAAAGTAATCAAAGTGACACAGAATTATTAAAAATGGACCAAAAAACTTTAGGAATAAAAATAAATGAAACTAAAATAAGGCCAAATTTTTTTTTTAATTTAAGGGAGGAGATCAAGATGGCAGAGTAGGAAGACATGAAACTCACCTCCTTCCACAAAGACATCAAAAATACATCTTCATGTGGAACAATTCTCACTGGAAACTGGTAGAAAGACTCCTGTACTAACAAGGCTGTAAGAAAGACCCACACAGAATCACGTAGGAAGAGAAGAGAAGTGACCAGGTTGGGTCCTGTGTCCCTGGGAGGGGACTCAGAGGGGATGGTGATGACATTGGTGAAGATCTTCCCTGGGGAGTGAATGGTTTGAGCCACATATTGGGTGCCTCAGACCTGCACTCTGACACAAGGAAGTTGAGTCCTCTTGGCTGGTTGAAGGGCCAGTGGGACTAACAGGACAGCTGTGGGAAGCCTGGACTCTGCTTGTGAGGAGTACACAAACATGCTTGCCTACTCCCAAAACAGGGAAGAGAGGGCAGATTGAAACAGTACAAGACCATGGTCAGTTCTCACGACTACCCCAGTGTGTATCACAGACTGAGCTGAGCACACACCTCAGCCTCACTTGCTTCACAATGCAGCTCCACGCTGAGGTGAGGGCTCCCATGGCCCAGGGCAGAACTCATGGCCCAGGTGGGTCACTCCCAGAAGCAGCTGAGCAGGGTGGGAGCAGCCATTATTGGCATTTACAGAAGCAGAGCATCAGAAATGGTCTGGGTCTCTGACTGCTCTGCCAGAGCCCACACCCCAGACCCATGCTGAGTGACTGCACCAGCCCCTCTTGCTCCATCATGGCTCCCCTCTGGGGTAAGGATGCCGATGCTGGGAATGGAGGAGAGCACACACTTAAAGGGAATGGAGCCAGCTCAGACCCCACCCTCAGGGCTTCTGCTCCAGCAACTTGAGACCTGACCCTTCACCCAATATGGTGGTCCTGGCTACTGAGCAGAGAAGTTCCAGCTTACACATGGCTCTGGCCCTATCCCCTCCATTCCCACCTCCTCCTATCAAAGTGTTAGCTGCCAGCATACCCTAAGGAAAGACATAACTCATGTTCATATCAGCCTCAGCTCTCCCACCAAAGCCACTGGGCACATGTAGATTGTATAGAGTCGCTCCCACACAAGGACACCACTTCAAGATCACAATAGGTAACCGTATCACCCAACTTCATAGAGCCAGAGAAAATTAAGCAAAATGAGAAGGCAGAGGAATTTGTTTCAATTGAAAGAACAAGAATAACCCACTGAAAAAAGAACTAGTGAAACAGAAATAATTAACCAGATAAAGAGTTCAAAGGATTAGTAAAAAGAATGCTAATTGAATTAGGGAAATTAAGAGATGAACACAGTGAGAATTTTAACAAGGAACAAGAATATATTAAAAAAAGAACTAGTCAGAGCTGAAGAATACAGTAACTGAAATGAAAAACACACCAGAAGGAATTAATAACAGAGTAGGTGACAGAGAATACATAAGTGATCTGGAAGATAGAATAATGAAAATTGCCTAATCAGAAGAGCAAAAAGAAAAACAAATTTTTAAAAATGAGAACAGTTTCAGGGACCTCTAGAACAACATCAAGTGTACCAACATTCACATTATAGGGGCCCCAGAAAGAGAAGAGAGAGAGAAAACAGTGAAAATGAATTTGATGACATTATGGCTGAAAAATCCTCAAACCTGAAGAAGGAAATAGATACCCAGGTGTAAGAAACACAGAAGGTCCCAAACAAGATGAACTCAAACAGACCCACACCAAGACATATCATAATTAAAATGGCAAAAGTTAAAGATAAAGAGAGAATTCTAAAGGTAGCAAGAGAAAAACAAAGGGTCATATACAAGGTGATACATATCAGCTAATTTTTTTGCAGAAAATTTGCAGGCCAGAAGGGAGTGGCATGATAAATTCACAGTGCTTAAAGGGAAAAATCTTCAACCTAGGATACTCTACACAGCAAGATTATTACTTGGAATTCAGAATAGGTAAAGAATAACTTAGATAAGCAAAAACTAAAAGAGTTCATCATTACTAAACCATCTCTAAAAGAAATGTTAAAGAGTCTTCTCTAAGTAGAAAAGAAGTAAGAATCTATAGGAAAAGAAAAATCTCACAAGGAAAGGCAAATATATAGTAAGGGCTAAGGATCAACCACTTAAATAAGCTAATACAAAGATTAAAAGACAAAAATTGTAAAATCAACTGTAATTATAATAAACAGTTAAGGAGTAGATATAAAGATATGAAACATGACATCAAAAACACAGAATGTGGGGGAGGGGAGTAAAATATGTAGATATTTAAGAATGTGTTAGTACTTAAATGACTACCAGTTTAAAACGTGTAGATATACTTATAGGCCAACATATGTGAACCCATGGTAACCACAAATAAAAAACCTACAATAGATACACAAAAGCTAGAAAGAAAGGAACACAAGCATACCACTAAAGAAAATCATCAAACCACAAGGGAAAAAACCAAAAGAAGAAAAGAGAGAACTACAAAACAACCCAGAAAACAAGTAACAAAATGGCAATAAATTCATATGTATCAATAATCACTTTAAATGTCAATGCGCTGAATGTTCCAATCAAAAGACATAGGGTGTTTGACTGGATAAAAACACAAGATCTATCTATAGGCTGCTTACCAAAGACTCACTTCAGAGCTAAAGGCACACACAGACTTAGTGAAGGGATGGAAAAAGATATTTCATGCAAATGGAAATGACAAAAAGTAGGGACAGCAATACTCATATCAGACAAAACAGAGTTTAAAACAAAGGCAGTAAGAAAGGACAAAAAAGGGCATTATATAGTGATAAAGGGATCAATGCAAGAAGAGAATATAATACTCATTAACATATATGCACCTAATATAGGAACACCTAAATATATAAGACAAATATTAACAGATATAAAGGGAAAAATTCACAATAATACAATAATAGTAGGGACTTTAACAATCCACTTACAACAACTGACAGATCATCCAGAGAGAAAAATCAATAAGAAAACAGTGGTCTTAAATGACACATTAGACCAGTTGAAGTTAGAGAGCTACAGGACATTATATCCAAAAACATCAGAATGCACATTCTTTTCAAGTGCATGTGGAACATTCTCCAGGGTAGATTACATACTAAACCACAAAACAAACCTCAACAATTTAAGAGGATAAAAATTATATCAAGCATTTTTTCCAACCACAATGGTTGAAAGACTGAACAACATGCTACTAAAAAAAGCAATGGATCAATGAAGAAAAACCAAAGACAAAATCAGAAAATACCTCAAGAGAAATGAAAATGGAAACACAACTTTACAAAATCTATGGGATGCAGCAAAAGCAGTTCTAAGAGGGAAGTTTATAGCAATACAGGTCTACCTCAAGAAACATGAAAAATCTGAAATAAACAACCTAATTTACCATCTAAAAGACTTAGAAAAAGAACAAACAAAGCTCAAAGTCAGCAGAAGGAAAGAAAGAATAAAGATCAGAGAGGAAATAAATAGAGACCAAACAATGGGAAAGATCAATGAAATCAAGAGCTGGTTTTTTTGAAACGTTAAAAAATTTTTTGATAAATCTTTAGCTAGCCTCATCAAGAAAAGAGAGAGGACCCAAATAAACAAGATAAGAAGTGAAAGAGAAAAATTACAACTGATATCACAGAGATACAAGAAAATGCTAAGGGAGTACTTAGAATAGTTACAGGCAACAAATTGAACGACCTAGAAGAAATGGACAAATTTCTAGAAACATACAACCTTCCAAGAGTAAATCAAGAAGAAATAGAGAATCTGAACCACTGATCACTAGCAGTGAATTCAATTTGTAAAAACCAAAACAAAATCCCAAGAAACAAAATTCCAGATCTGTCTGGCTTCACAGAGGAATTCTACCAAACATATAAAGAAGAACAAATACCTATCCTTCTGAACTCTTCCAAAAAATTTAAGAGGATGGAACATTCCCAAATTCATTCTTGAGGCCACCATTACCTTGATACCAAAAAATACACTACAAAAAAAAAAAAAAGAAAATTACAGACCAATATCTCTGATGAACATAGATGCAAAATTCTTCAACAAAGTATTAGCAAACTGATTTCAACGATATATTAAAAGGATCATACACCATAACCAAGTGGGATTTATCCCAAAGATGCAAGAATGGTTCAATATCCACAAATCAATCAATGTGATACATCACATTAACTAAAGGAAGGATAAAAATCACATGATCATATCAATAGATGCAGAAAAAGCATTTGACAAAATTCTACATCTAGTTATGACAAAAACTCTCAGCAGAGTTGATATAGAGGAAACATATCTTATCATAGTAAGGGCAATTCATGACAAACCCACAGCTAATATCATACTCAGTGATGAAAAGCTGAGATCAGGAACAAGACAAGGATGCCCACTCTTGACACTTTTATTCAATGTAGTATTGGAAGAGCTAATCACAGTGATACACAAGAAAAAGAAATAAAAGTCATCCAAATTGGAAGGGAAGAAGTAAACTGTCACTATTTGTAGATGACACGATACTATATATAGAAAACCCTAAAGTCCACCAAAAGATTATTAGAAGTAATTGTTCTATTAGAACTAATAAATGAGTGGGACTTCCCTGGTGGTGCAGCGGTGAAGAATTCGCCTTACAATGCAGGGGATGCAGGTTCAATCCCTGGTCAGGGAACTAGGATCCCACATGCTGAGGGGCAACTAAGTCTGTGCCGCAACTACTAAGCTTGCACACCTCAATGAGAGAGCCCACGTTCAACAAACTTACAGAGCCCAAGCACTCTAGAGCCTGCATGCCACAACTAGAGAGAGAAAACCCACATGCCACAACTAGAGAGAAGACTGCACGCTGCAACGAAGAAGCAGCGTGCCACAACGAAAAATCCTGTATGTCTCAACGAAGATCAGTGTGGTGCAACTAAGATCGGACACAGCCAAAAAAAAAAAAAAAAAAAAAAAAAGAACTAAAAAATGAGTTCAGGGAAGTTGCAGGATACAAGATTAATATACAGCAGAAATCCGTTGCTTTTCTATACACTAATAATGAAAGAGAAAGCAAGAAAACAGCCCTATTTAAAATTGCATCAAAAATAATAAAATACTCAGAATAAACTGAACCAAGGAGGTGAAAGACCTGTACACTCTAAACTATAACACATTGATGAGGAAGTTGAAGATGATACAAAGAAATGGAAAGATATCTTGTGTTTATGGATTGGTAGAATTAAAGTTAAATTTTCCATACTATCTAAAGCAATCTACAGATGTAATGCAATCTCTAACAAAACACCCATGACTTTTTTTTCCATAGAACTAGGACAAACAATCCTAAAATTTCTATGGAACCACAAAAGACCCCAAATTGCCAAATCTTGAGGAAAAAAAGAACTAAGATGGAGGAATCAAAGCTACAGTAATCAAAACATCATGGTACTGACAGAAAAACAAACACATAGCTTGATGGAACAGAATAGAGAGCCCAGAAATAATCCCACTTGCTTATGGTCAATTAATCTATAACAAAGGAGGGCAAGGATATAAAATGGAGAAAAGACAGTCTCTTCAATAAGTGGTGCTGGGGAAACTAGACGCTACATAAAAATAAAAAAATAGAACATTTTCTCAAACTATATACAAAAATTTAATCAAAATGGATTAAAGACCTAAATGTAAGACCAGAAATCACAACACCCCTAGAAGAGAACACAGGAAGAACACTCTTTGACATAAATTGCAGCAATATTTTTTTGGATCTGTTTCCTAAGGCAAAAGAAGGAAAAGCAAAAATAAACAAATGGACCTAATTAAGCTGAAAGCTTTTGCACAGCAAATGAAACCATCAATAAAACAAAAGGACAACCTACCGAATGGGAGAAAATATTTGCAAATTATATGACCAATAAGGGGCTAATATCCAAAATATATAAACAGCTCATACAACTCAATATCAAAACTAATAATAATAACCCAATAAAAAATGGGCACAAGACATGAATAGACATTTTTCCAAAGGAGATAGGCAGATGGTCTACAGGCACATGAAAGAATGCTCAACATCACTAACCATCAGAGAAATGCAAATCAAAACCAGAGTGAAATATCATCTCATATCTGTCCAAAAGGCTATCATCAAAAAGTCTACAAATAACAAATGTTGCAAGGATGTTGAGAAAAGGGAACCCTAGTACACTGTTGGTGAGAATGTTAATTGGTGCAGCCACTATGGAGAACAGTATGGAGGTTCCTCCAAAAACTAAAAATAGAACTACCATATGATCTAGCAATTCCACTCCTGGGTATATACTCAAAGAAAAAGAAAACACTACTTTGCAAAGATACATGCACCATAACATCGGCAAAGGGCTGGAGTAGGCCATGAGGACCTACAATATTTGGTCCTTTTTGGAGTTGTATACCATAATGTTCATAGAAGCATTATTTACAATAGCCAAGATATGGAAGCAAATTAAGTGTCCCTCAATAGATAAATGAATAAAAAAGATGTGGTATATATATACAATGGAATGCTACTCAGCCTTAAAAAAAAAATGAAATTTTGCCATTTGTAGCAACATGGATGGAAGTGGAAATGATCATACTAAGTGAAATAAGTCAGATAGAGAAAGACAAATAGCATATGATATAACTGATAGGTGGAAACTAAAAATTGGTACAAATGAACTACTTTACAAAAGAAAAACACACTCACAGACAGAGAAAACAAACATATGGTGACCAAAACAGAAAGGTGGGGGCCAGGGATAAATTACCAGGTTGGTATTAACACATACACATTAATATACACAAAATACATAATCAACAAGGACCTACTGTATAGCACAGAGAAGCAGACTCAACACAGTAATAATCTATATGAGAGAAGAATCTGAAAAATAGTAGATGTACGTCTATGTATAAGTGAATCAAGCTGCTGTACACATAAAACACACACAACATTATATTATAAATCAATTATAATCCAATATAAACTAAAAATTATATTTAAAAAAAAAGAAAGAAATGCCTACTATATTCGCCTTGGGCCTGAGGAACCCGGGCTGGTTCACATCCTTGGAGCCTGAGCAGACTTGGTTCCCAAGACTAGACTGTCACAGGGCTGAGGGAGCTGCAGGGGATGTACCAGCAAAGGAGTTCCCCTTGGACCTGTAGTGCCTGGACTCCTCTAGAGGGCAAGACAATCTCCAAATCCAGGAGGGACCTCCGAAAGCTATAACAAGCCTAGTGCACCCAAAGGAGAGTAGACCCTCTGGCCCTGAAGAGCTTTGAAAAGTCACCGGGTATCCACGTCTCCTGGTGCTGGGCTTTCCACCTCTAGCCTCCTTCCTTAGGGTCCCCCACCTACAGGCGACAGCACCCTCATCAGAGTTTTTCAGGGGTTGGGATTTGTCCGGGGAGTGATGGGTAAGAGGGAAGAAGTCATGAGACTCAAGGCCTTGGCTGTTTATTCTGACATGAGTCACTGCGCCCACGGATGAAAGCAGCCTTTGCACATCATTTGCAGGGGTTGGGATTTGTCTGGGGAGTGTAGTGTAAGGGGAAAGAAGTAAAGAACACAAGCCCTTGGGTGTCTGTTCTGCCGCGCTCCATTCATTTACAACCCTGAAACATGACTTTCCCCAAGCCTATGGTTACCCCAGTAACCATAGTCGGACATGAAGTAATGTTGCCGCCTTGTGGCCATTTCCTAGAACTACAACTTTAAAAACCTGAGCTTATGGGCACTTCACATTCATAAGGCATGTAGGGTTCGAGAAGATACCTGCTCTCAACAAACGTCCTGGGGTAGGTAATCGAAAGAGAATTCATAAAAGGGCAGACATTCAAGAAGCCAATTTGAAAAGGGAAATTTCAAACACACTGATTTAAAAAAAAAGAAAAAGCACATGAAAAGATGCTCAAGGTCAGTTAATAGCAGAGAAATGCTAATCAAAACAACAAGAAAGGGCTTCCCTGGTGGCGCAGTGGTTGAGAGTCTGCCTGCCAATGCAGGGGATACGGGTTCGAGCCCTGCTCTGGGAAGATCCCACATGCCGCGGGGCGACTGGGCCTGTGAGCCACAATTGCTGAGCCTGCGCGTCTGGAGCCTGTGCTCCGCAACGAGAGGCCGCGATAGTGAGAGGCCCGTGCACCGCGATGAAGAGTGGCCCCCGCTTGCCGCAACTAGAGAGAGCCCTCGCACAGAAACGAAGATGCAACACAGCCATAAATAAATAAATAAATAAAAATTGTTTAAAAAAGAGTAAAACCTTATAAATTACTATTAATGGAAAACCTGTATCACCTCTCCTAAGTTGAAAGTAACTGAAAGAAAAGTGAACACAAAACAATGTTAAAAAAAAAACAACAAGAAGGTAGTACTTGGCACCAGTCAGAATGGCCATCATTAAAAGGTATACAAACAAAAATTGCTGGAGAGGATGTGGACAAAAGGGAAGCTTCCTACGCTGTTGGTGGGACTGTAAATTGGTATCAGCCACTATGGAGAACAGTAGGGAGGTTCCTTAAGAAACTAAAAATAGAGCTACCCTATGATCCCAATATCCCACTCCTGAACTTCTATCCGGAGAAAATAAGAATTCAAAAAGACACATGCACCCCAACCTTCACTGTGTTGCAGCAAAAAATAGAAATGAAGTTTTCCCTCCCCTGAGAACAAGGAAAATAAAGGGAACAGTGAACAGGCTAGAGAAGAAGCATAACCTGAAAGAGTAGCCTTTCAGGAAGCATAGCCTGGAAGAGTTAATCACTCCTTGTTTTACTTTAACTGTCACTAATTTGTAGTAACTAGATTTGTACTTTACAAAGCTACCTCACTCCCTGACACTATGTAATTTACATTTGGCACCAATCACCCCTAACTCTGTGTGAGTTACATCCTGTGCCTCTCACTACCTAACCTTATTATGTCCCGGCACTTACATTCTCTACACCCCTCCTAACAAATTACCCCCTATGGTTTTTGCATTTCAGAAACAAGGTCACCAGCCGATAAACCAGAGGCAAACCAATGCAATTACCAGACTGCCGGACCCCAATTACTGGGTGGCCTGACGCCAGCTATGACTGTTTTGAAATAACTATAGGAAAGGAAGAATGCAAGACCTTCAATACTTTGATCCTTATCATACACCCCGGACTGCGAGCCCCACATATAAAATCTTCTCTGATTCCCAAGGAAGAGGGGCACAGTTCTTGAGGCGCTAGCCTGCTGTGTCCTCCCTTCTGCCTGGCAGAAAAATAAAGCCACCTCTCTCTTCCTCCAAAATCCCTGTCTCCGTATTTCTGTTCGGCCTCGGTGAACAGAGAAGCCGATATTTTGGCAACAACTGTAGCACTGCTTAAACAGCCAGGACCTGTAAGCAACCAAAATGTCCAGAATTGGATGGATAAAGAAGATGTGGTACAGATATACCAGGGAATGTTACTCAGCCATAAAAACAAATGAGACAGTGTCATTTGCAGTAACATGAATGCACTTGGAGATGATCATATGAAGTGAAGTAAGTCAGGTAAAGAAAGACAAATACCATATGATATCGCTGATAGGTGGAAACTAAAAATTGATACAAATGAACTACTTTTCCAAACAGAAACAGACCCATATTTAGAAAACAAACTTATGGTGACCAGAGGGCAATGGTGGGTGCCAGCATAAATTAGGAGGTTGGGATTAACATATACACACTGATCTATGTATAAAATAGATAATAAACAAGGACGTACTGTAAAGCAGAAGTAAATCTACTCAACACAGTAATAACCGATATGAGAAAAGAATCCCCAAAATACTAGATGTATGTCTACATGTAACTGAATCAAGCTGCTGTACACCTAAAACAAACACAACATTGTAAATCATCTCTCTTCCAATATATCGTAAAACTTAAGATGAGAAGAAGAAAAAAAAAGAAGGGAATGCCTACAATATTCCCCTCGGGCCTCAGAAACCCAGGCTGTTTCACATCCCTCTACCCTGAGCAGCCTTGGCTCCCAAAGCTGGACTGTCACAGGGCTGAGGGAGCTGGGAAAGATGTGCCAGCAAATGAGTTCCCCTTGGACCTGAAGTGCCTGGTCCCCTATGGATGGGCAACAATCTCCAGTACCAGGTAGGACCTACGACAGCCAAACCAAGCCTAGTGCACACAAAGCATGGAGGACCCTCTGGGCCCAAAGAGCTTTGAAAAGTCACCTGGTCTCCACGTCTCCTGGTGCTGGGGTTCCCAACACCACACTCCTGCTTTATGGTCACCACACCCATGGACAAAAGCAGCCTCTGCACATCTTTTGCAGGGTTTGGGATTTGTCCAGGGGGTGTACTGTAAGGGAGGAGAAGTAAAGCCACACAAGCCCTTGGGTGTTGTTCTACCACACTCCACTCGCATTAACAACTCCAAAACAGGAATTTCACAAAGCCTCTGGTTACACCAGTAAACCCAGTAGGGCATGAAGAAATGCTGCCGCCATGTGGCTCTTTCCCAGAACTATAACTATAAAAATGGTCCCTCTGGGCACTTCACATTCACAACGTGTGTGGGGCTCGAAATGATACCAGCCCTCAACAAATGTCCTGGGGGTAGGTAACTGAAAGAAAATTCATAAAAGGCCAGACTTTCAGGAAGCCAACTTGAAAAGGTAAATTTCACTCACACTCACTAACAACAACAAAAAAGCACATGGAAAGATGCTCAAAGTCACTTAAGAATAGAGAAATGTAAAGGACACCTGCCCTCGAAAAAACTCTTGGGGTAAGTAATTGAAAAGGACTTAAAAACAAGTCAGAATTGCAGGAACTGGATTTCAAGAGGTAGATTTGACTCCTACTTAAAGCACAGGAAAAGTGGCTCAACATCACCAGTGAGTGGGTTGGCCAAAAAGGGCGTATGGGTTTTTCCTTAACGTTTTAAGGAAAAACCCATACGCCCTTTTTGGCCAAACAAACATGTGGGAAATGCAAATCAACACTACAAAGAGGTATCACTTCCCACCAGTCAGAATGGCCATCCTCACAAAGTCTAAAAACAAGAAAGGCTAGAGAGGGCATGAAAAAAAGGGAACCCTGCTATGCTGATGGTGGGAATGTAAATTGCTAACAGCCAATCTGGAGAAGTCTATGGTGTTTCCTAAAAAATCTAAAAAATAGAGCTACAGTGCATACGGCACTTCCACTCGTGGGTGAATATCTTGGGAAAACTATCAATCGACAGGATACAGGCACCCCAATGTTTAGTGTAGCCCTGTTTACAAGAGCCTCAACTTGAAAGCAACCTAAATGTCCTTGGAAGGAAAAAAAGGATAAAGAAGATGTGGTACTTATGTACAATGGAATGTTACTCAGCCATGAAATCAATGAAATAAGGCCAGCTGCAGCAACTTGGATACACCTAAATACGATCATACTAAGTGACATAAGTCAGACAGAGAAAGAGACTTATCATATGATATCACTTATAGGTGGAATCTAAAAATGGATACAATGAACTAACTTACAAAACAGAAACAGAGTCACAGATTTAGCAAAGAAGTTTATGGCTATCAAAGAGGATAATGGCAGGGTGGAGGGGGAGGCATTATCTGGAGGTTGAAATTAGCATGCACACGCTTCCATAGAGAAAATAGGTAATCAATAAGGACCTACTGTATAGCACATAGAACTAGACTCAGCAAACTGTAATCACCAGAAAAGAATATACAAGACTGGTAAGAATCTGAAAAACAATATATAGATATCTCTCTGTAAGTGAACCAAGTGGATGTACACCAGAAAGCAATACAGCATTGAAAATCAGCTACACTCCACTATAAAAATAAAGATAAATTACAAAAAAAAAAAAAAAAAGAGAGAGAAATTCTTACTAAATTCGTTCTGCGGTGGTGATCCATCCTGGTGTCATATCATCTAGACCCAGAGCTGGCTAGGGTCCTAAGACTGGACACTCATGGGGCTCAGCGACCCAGTGAGGATGTGCCAGCAAAGACAGGCCCATTGGAGTTGTACTGCCTGGTCCCCACTCAATGGATCCCAAATCTCTAGGTTCAGGGGAGCCAAACTACAGCTAAAACATGCCTGGGACACCCAGAGGATGGTGGACCGTCTAGGCGAAAAGAGTATGGAAAAGTCACCTCATCTCCAAATCTCCTGCTGGTGGGTTCCCCCCTCCATCCTCTTTCCTTATATTCTCCCCACATTGGGAAGGCAGCACCCTCAACAGCCGGTTTTACATGGCTTGGAATATGTCTGGGGGATAAAGGGGAAGGGGGGGAAGGAATGAGACACTAGCTCTAGGGTGTTTGGACAGGCACTCTAATTTCCAGTTGGGAAGAGGACATTCCCAAAGGCTCAAGTTGCCCCAGTAAGCAGAATGGGGCTTGAAGCAATCCTGCCACTTTGTGGCCGGTTTCCAAAACAACAAGATGAAAACCAATGTTCCTGGGGAATACAATACACAAAACCTGCAAGGCTGTAAATGACACCTATCATAGAAAAATTTCTTGGGGTAAATAATCGGAAAGGACTTAAAAACAAGGCAGAATTGCAGGAACCAGATTTCAAGAGATAGACTGGATTCACCATTAAGGCACAGGAAAAGCAGCTCAACATCACCAGTGAGTGGGTTGGCCAAAAAGGGTGTATGGGTTTTTCCTTTTAAGGAAAAACCCATCTGCCCTTTCTGTCCAAGCAAACATGCGGGAAATGCAAACCAACACTACAAAGAGGTATCACTTCCCACCGGTCAGAATGGCCATCCTCACAAAGTCTAAAAACAAGAAAGGCTAGAGAGGGCATGAAGAAAAGGGAA
The DNA here is from genome assembly GCF_949987535.1 of Balaenoptera acutorostrata. Classification (NCBI taxonomy): domain Eukaryota; kingdom Metazoa; phylum Chordata; class Mammalia; order Artiodactyla; family Balaenopteridae; genus Balaenoptera; species Balaenoptera acutorostrata. The sequence continues at coordinate 91,797,848 of NC_080070.1, read as the reverse complement.
CTCTGCTACGCTGATGGTGGGAATGTAAACTGCTAACAGCCACTCTGGAGAAGTGTATCGTGTTTCCTAAAACATCTAAAAAATAGAGCTACACAGCATCTGGCACTTCCACTCCTTGGCGAATATCTTGGAAAAACCATCAATCGACAGGACACAGGCACCCCAAAGTTTAGTGCAGCCCTGTTTACAGGAGCCTCGACCTGGAAGCAACCTAAATGTCCTTGGAAGGAAAAAATGGATAAAGAAGATGTGGTACTTATGTACAATGGAATATTACTCAGCCATGAAATGAATGAAATAAGACCAGTTGCAGCAACTTGGATACACCTAAATACGATCATACTAAGTCACATAAGTCAGACAGAGAAAGAGAGTTGTCATACGATATCACTTATAGGTGGAATATAAAAATGGGTACTATTGAACTAACTTACAAAACAGAGTCACAGATTTAGAAAAGACACTTATGGCTGGTAAAGGAAAAAGTGGGGTGGGGTGACGCATAAACCCGGAGGTTGAAATTAGCATAGATACCGTTTCATAGACAAAACAGGCAATCGAGAAGGACCTAATGTATAGCACATAGAACTCGACTCAACACACTGTAATCACTGGAGAAGTATATATAAGACCGGTAAGAATCAGAAAAAGAATATACAGATGGCTCTCTGTAAGTGAATCAAGTGGATGTACACCAGAAAGAAACACAGCATTGAAAATCAGCCATACTCCACTATAAAAATAAAGATAAATTACAAAAACAGAGAGAGAGAAATTCTTACTAAATTCGTTCAGAGGCGTGACGAAACCTGGTGTCACATCATGTAGACCCAGAGCTGGCTAGGTCCTAAGGCTGCACACTCAAGTGCTGAGCGACCTGGTGAGGATGTGCCAGCAAATGCAGCCCCATTGGAGTTCTACTGGCTGGTTCCAACTCATAGGAACCAAATCTCCAGGTGCAGGGGTCCCAACCTACAGCTAAAACATGCCTGGGACACCCAAGGTATAGTGGACCCACTGTGCGGGAAGAGATTTGAAAAGTCACCTCATCTCCACATCGGCTGGTGGTGGGTTCCCCCCTCCAGCCTCTTTCCTTAGAGTGTCCCCACCTGGGGAAGGCAGCACCCTCAACAGCTGGTTTTGCACGGCTTGGAATTTGTCTGGGGGATGAAGGGGAAGGGGGGAAGGAATGCGACACAAGTCCTAGGGTGTTTGGACAGGCACATGCTGCTCTAATTTCCAATTAGGAAGAGGACTTTCCCGAAGACTCAGGTTGCCTCAGTAAACAGAATTGGGCTTGAAGCAAACCTGCCTCTTTGTGGCTGGTTCCCGAAACAAGTTGAAAACCGGTGCTCAGGTGCACTTCAATCCATAAGGCCTGCAGGGTTGTAAATGACACCTGTCCTCGAAAAATGTCTTGGTGTAAGTAATCGAAAAGGACTTGAAAACAAGGAAGAATTGCAGGAACCATATTTCAAGAAGTAGATTTGACTCGCCATTAAAGCACATGAAAGGCTGCTCAAAATCGCCAATGATTGGGTTGGCCTAAAAGGGCGTTTGGGTTCCTGAATGCCCTTTTAGGCCAACCAAACATGTGAGAAGTGCAAATCAAGACTGCAAAGTGGTATCACTTCGCACCAGTCAGAATGGCCATCCTCACAATGTCTGAAAGCAAGAAATGCTGGAGTGGGCGTGGAGAAAAGGGAACACAGCCACGCTGATGGTGGGAATGTAAACTGCTAACAGCCACTCTGGAAAACAGTATGCAGTTCCCTGAAAAATCTAAAAAATAGAGCTACCAAGGATACAGCACTTCTACTCCTGGGCGTATATCTTGGGAAATCCATAAATAGGACATAGGAACCCCAACGTTTAGTGCAGCCCTGTTTACAAGAGCCTTGACTTGGAAGCAACTGAAATGTCCTTGGAAGGAAAAAATGAGTAAAGAAATGTGGTACATATGTACAATGGAATATTACTCAACCATAAAAAGGAATGAAATTGAGTTATTTGTAGCGAGGTGGATGGACTTAGAATCTGTCATACAGAGTGAAGTAAGTCAGAAAGGGAAAAAAAATACCGTATGCTAATGCATATATATGGAATCTAGAAAAATGGTACTGAGGAACCCAGTGACAGGGCAGAACTAAAAATGCAGATGTAGAGAATGGACTTGAAGACACCAGGGAGAAGGGGAGGCTGGGACATAGTGAGAGAGTAGCATTGACATACATACACTACCAAATGTAAAATAGCTAGCTAGTGGGAAGTAGCAGCATAGCATAGGGAGATCAGCTCGGTGCTTTGTGACGACCTAGAGGGGTGGGATAGGGAGGGTGGGAGAGAGGCTTAAGAGGGAGGGGATATGGGGATATATATATACATATAGCTGATTCATTTTGTGATACAGCAGAAACTAACACAGTGTTGTAAAGCAATTATACTCCAATAAAGATGTATATAAAAAAAACCCACAACACTGTAAATCAACTATACTTGAAAATAGTTTTTAAATGCATTTTGTGTGTGTGTGTGTATCACAGGTTCAATATATAAATTATGTCAAATTGATTACATTGCTTTCAAAATAAAGAATTTTTGATATTTTACATCAGCTTCATAATATAAATTCAGAAAAAACTGTGTTTTTTTCCTTAAAGTTCAGAAATAGCCATTTTGCTCACTCTGTATACCATAAACCACTAACTTTGTTAAAAACGGATACATGACCTTTCCCTCCAAAGAAATATTTCTCCATTCTCTCAAGTTTAATAGACTGTTCCACCATGAACTGACTTCTCACCTTAGAGACATGAGATTTGCATCCTGAAATCTCTTTCTTGCATAAATGCCAAATTAGCATCCAAGGATTACAGAAGAGAAATGCTTTTTTACAGATCTCAAATTCCATGCAACTTTACTCAAGACATCATGTAAAGAACAAACAAAACCCAAATTTAGTAGAAGGAAAGAAATCATAAAGATCAGAGCAGAAATAAATGAAATAGAAACAAAGAAAACAATAGCAAAGATCAATAAAAGTAAAAGCTGGTTCTTTGAGAAGGTACACAAAATTGATAAACCATTAGCCAGACTCATCAAGAAAAAGAGGGAGAGGACTCAAATCAGTAAAATTAGAAATGAAAAAGGAGAAGTTACAACAGACACCACAGAAATACAAAGCATACTAAGAGACTACTACAAGCAACTCTATGCCAATAAAATGGACAACCGGGAAGAAATGGACAAATTCTTAGAAAAGAATAAGCTCCCAAGACTGAACCAGGAAGAAATAGAAAATATGAACAGACTAATCACAAGTAATGAAATTGAAACTGTGATTAAAAATCTTCCAACAAACAAAAGTCCAGGACCAGATGGATTCACAGGTGAATTCTATCAAACATTTAGAGACAAGCTAACACCCATCCTTCTCAAACTCTTCCAAAAAATTGCATGGGAAGGAACACTCCCAAACTCATTCTGTGAGGCCACCATCACCCTGATATCAAAACCAGACAATGATACTACAAAAAAAGAAAATTACAGACCAATATCACTGATGAATATAGATGCAAAAATCCTCAACAAAATACTAGCAAACAGAATCCAACAACACATTAAAAGGATCATACACCATGATCAAGTGGGATTTATCCCAGGGATGCAAGGATTCTTCAATATACGCAAATCAATCAATGTGATACACCATATTAACAAATTGGAGAATAAAAACCATATGATCATCTCAATAGATGCAGAAAAAGCTTTTGACAAAATTCAACATGGATTTATGATAAAAAACTCTCCAGAAAGTGGGCATAGAGAGAACCTGCCTCAACAAAATAAAGGTCATATATGACAAATCCACAGCAAACATCATTCTCAATGGTGAAAAACTGAAAGCATTTCCTCTAAGATCAGGAACGAGACAAGGATGTCCACTCTCACCACTATTATTCGACATAGTTTTAGAAGTCCTAGCCACGGAAATCAGAGAAGAAAAAGAAATAAAAGGAATCCAAATTGGAAAAGAAGAAGTAAAACTGTCACTGTTTGCAGATGACATGATCCTGTACATAGAGAATCCTAAAGATGCTAGATGCCAGAAAACTACTAGAGCTAATTGATGCATTTGGTAAAGTTGCAGGATACAAGATTAATGCACAGAAATCTCTTGCATTTCTATACACTAATGATGAAAAATCTGAAAGAGAAATTAAGGAAACACTCCCATTTACCATTGCAACAAAAAGAATAAAATACCTAGGAATAAACCTACCTAGGGGGACAAAAGAACTGTAGCAGAAAACTATAAGACACTGATGAAATAAATTAAGGCTGATACCAACAGATGGAAAGATATACCATGTTCTTGGATTGGAAGAATCAATATTGTGAAAATGACTATATTACCCAAAGCAATCTACAGATTCAATGCAATCTCTATCAAATTACCAATGGCATTTTTTACAGAACTAGAACAAAAAATCTTAAAATTTGTATGGAGACACAAAAGACCCCGAATAGCCAAAGCAGTCTTGAGGGAAAAAAATGGAGCTGGAGAAATCAGACTCCCTGACTTCAGACTATACTACAAAGCTACACTAATCAAGACAATATGGTACTGGCACAAAAACAGAAATATAAATCAATGGAACAGGATAGAAAGCCCAGAGATAAATCCACGCACCTATGGTCAACTAATCTATGACAAAGGAGGCAAGGATATACAATGGAGAAAAGGCAGTCTCTTCAATAAATGGTGCTAGGAAAACTGGACATGTAAAAGAATGAAATTAGAAGACTCCCTAACACCATACACAAAAATAAACTCAAAATGGATTTGAGACCTAAATGTAAGACCGGACACTATAAATCTCTAAGAGGAAAACATAGGAAGAACACCCTTTGACATAAATCACAGCAAGATCTTTTTTGATCCACCTCTTAGAGTAATGGAGATAAAAACAAAAATAAACAAATGGGACCTAATGAAACTTAAAACCTTTTGCAAATCAAAGGAAACTACAAACAAGATGAAAAGACAATGCTCAGAATGGCAGAAAATATTTGCAAACGAATCAATGGACAAAGGATTAATTTCCAAAGTATATAAACAGGTCATGCAGGCCAATATTAAAAAAACAAACAACCCAATCCAAAAATAGGCAGAAGACCTAAACAGACATTTGTCCAAAGAAGACATATAGATGACCAAGAAGCACATGAAAAGCTGCTCAACATCACTAATTATTAGAGAAATGCAAATCAAAGCTACAATGAGGTATCACCTCACACCAGTTAGAATAGGCATCATCAGAAAATCTACAAACAACAAATGCTGGAGAGGGTGTGGAGAAAAGGGAACCCTCTTGCACTGTTGGTGGGAATGTAAATTGATACAGCCACTATGGAGAACAGTATGGAGGTTCCTTAAAAAACTAAAAACAGAATTACCACATGACCCAGCAATCCCACTACTGGGCATATACCCAGAGAAAACCATAATTCAAAAAGACACATGCACCCCAATGTTCATTGCAGCACTATTTACAATAGCCAGGTCATGGAAGCAACCTAAATGCCCATCGACAGAGGAATGGATAAAGAAGTCGTGGTACATATATACAATGGAATATTACTCAGCCATAAAAAGGAACGAAATTGGGTCATTTGTAGAGATGTGGATGAATCTAAAGACTGTCATACAGATTGAAGTAAGTCAGAAAGAGAAAAATAAATATTGTATGTTAACACATATATGTGGAACCTAGAAAAATGATATAGATGAACTGGTTTGCAGGGCAGAAATTGAGACACAGATGTAGAGAACAAACATATGGACACCATGGGGGGAAAGTGGTGGGAGGTGGTGGTGGTGTGATAAATTGGGATATTGGGATTGACTTGTATACACTAATATGTATAAAATGGATAACTAATAAAAACCTGCTGTATAAAATAATAAATAAAATTAAATTAAAAAAAGACATCATGTATTTTTAAATTATCAACACTCACTTGAGGTCTTTAAAAATCAACAAAAACAGGGGCTTCCCTGGTGGCGCAGTGGTTGAGAATCTGCCTGCCAATGCAGGGGACATGGGTTCGAGCCTGGGTCTGGGAGGATCCCACATGCCACGGAGCAACTGGGCCCATGAGCCACAACTGCTGAGCCTGCGCATCTGGAGCCTGTGCTCTGCAACAAGAGAGGCCGTGATAGTGAGGGGCCCGCGCACCACGATGAAGAGTGGCCCCCGCTCGCTGCAACTGGAGAAAGCCCTCGCACAGAAACGGAGACCCAACGCAGCCACAAATAAATAAATAAATAAATAAATAAATAATTTTTAAAAAGTGTCCAAGTACTTTAAAAAAAATCAACAAAAACATAATTTTGTTTTCTCTTTCATTTATTCTGGTTCTTAGTGGCCATTTCTGAATGAAAGTATTTAAGTATATTAACGTCACCTTACAACATCCTATTTCAAATGACTACCATCTCTCCAAAGATGAAATATGAGGAACTCATAATTCGGCTCTCCAAAGATTTACTCTCTGAATCTGTATTGCCTTTCTGCTGAACTCTACACTGTTCATTATTCTCTGAGAATATTCTTTTTCTTTTATGGCCATTTCACATGCTATTTCATTTCATGTAGCTTTTTCCTACAATTTTATGCCTACTTTATTTCTGGGAAAATGCATTATTTCAGATTGAAAACTATAGACACAAAGACTTCTCTATAATTTCCTGATTGTTTCAAGAACTCCTTTTTTTTTTTTTTAATACCTACATTCTGAAGCCCTCCACCAAGGACTACTAAAATTGCATTTCCGTAAGTATCTATATATTAATCACACAATAATGCATTTATAATTGTATTATGATTTATTGCTAATTTTGGAGCATAAACGTAGCTGTCTTATTTACCACCCTCTTGGAAATCACTTTAATATTTGCACTTAGGACTTGAAAGAGAAGGGATAAATAAAAACCTGAAGAATATGCAAATACAATTTATATATTTCTTATAAAATTAGGTGATTATCTAACCTTTATCCAAAAAAAAAAAAGAAGAGCCCAGATACTGTGCAGGCATGATACTCAAGAATGTGTGGTCTTCCAGGAGGAAAACATGCAGTAATCCATGGGGCAGAGTTTACCTATGACCAGCTGGGGTTAGTGACCTATGCATTCCTTACATGCAACATATCAGGAGTGGAAAAGGGAATTTGTCCGTTGTGGCAATATGTATAATGAACCTTTATAGTACGTCATGCTCATATATTCAACACAGGTACAATCAAATTTATACTCAATTCTGGTAAATCTAAGTCTGTATCTGTTACCTTGTCTTTAACTATGAAATGTCAGAATTGACTTACAAAAAAACCAAAGTGTTTTGTTTGTTTGTTTTTTTAATTACGGTCATGGTGAGTAAGACATAGCTCAAAACAGCTAATGTGACTTAATGATTCTCTCATCAGGAAACACAGTTTCTACTTCCCTGTTTATTCTCCACATCCTGTAGTAAGTAAAGTTTCAATGAAAGATAAATCTACAGCGTGAAAAGAAAAGAAAACTTACAGGTGTTGATAAGATCATTTTGACAGGTTTTACCACCTACGTCAGTGTTTCTGGGGATGGACACAAGCCAGAGCTCCCTACTCTGACATTTTCACTGATGTCATTCCCCTTGATCCTCAATTTGAAACTGGATAAAAATGTTTTCTATGTTTTCTTCTTTAAGAAGTTAAATAAAGAATGCTGTCTAGACATGATCCTCTAATGATTTTCAGTCAGTGGTCATCAACAGAGGAAAAGCACAGAATCTCATCCCCACAGAAGGATGACATTCAGTCAGGTAAGAAAATTCTCCCCGAAATCAGAGCTTCATCTTTAACATGCAATCAAAGGCTTTCACAGGTTCTTCATCACTCTGTACTCAGCCCTACCATATGGGATTGGCTCTGAGAATCTCACATCAGATGACTGACAAACATGTCATAGTACACTGATCTGGTACCAGATCCTGCCTCTCTTAATGATCTCCTGCAGGTACAATGGAACATTCTAGGATGTTTCCTGGAGCCATCTACCCTATGCAAGGACACTTCCAAGTAGAAACAGAAGCTTTGATTCTCACTGGGACCCCTGCTCTGTCCAACCAACCTCTCTAGAAATATGATGTTCTAATCTCTCCTGATTAGAACATTTCAAGGTCTCTCCCTGTGCTAATTTAGTAAAGGTAAAAGAGAAACAAGAAAGAGGCAAACTATTCAGGAAGCAATATATAGGATTCCTTTACCTAATTTATTTATCTGACATATCTAAATATTGATAAGTATAGTTTCATTTCATGATGGTCAAAAAAACAGAAGGAAGAACCTCCATTCCAACAGTATATATAAAATGGAATCAATATTGCATAAGCTCCAGCTTAAGCTTAGCTACGAGGTACTAACTCTTCTCATAAAGAAGCAATAGTTCTTCACCATTTGAAGCACACTGAGGACTCAGACAGCTGGACACTAAGGGTGTAGTCTCCTCACTCGAATTCTGTACCTGCATCACAGAGCAATGAAATATTCCCAAAGAATTATTGAGGATGAGGTGGGGAACCAAAACAAAAAACATGAATCCATAGTCTGCCCTACAATCTGTTTGCTAGATATTACCACAGTCTTGGTCCAATATGACCTTCCCACTTTTCTCTGGGCCTCTCTACTTTCCATCTCCATCCTCTCATTATATCTTACCTACACTTGGGAACAACTCTAGTTTTTCCACTTATCTTTATCAACAAGTAATCCAAATATCAACTGCGTATATAACGCCTTAGAAATCTCAGGTCTGACTCAGTAATCCATGACCTTAGAACTGTAAAATTTTCCTAATTCCCTTTATTATTTGTTTCTAATTTCCATGTACTTAAACTCTCAAGGTCTCCAGTGTTCTCAAGTTTGTCTTCCCTGAAAAATCTGTCAACCTAGACATAGATTTAAGTACCCCCCTCTAATTATCTCATAGGGAATCTAGTTTTTAAAAAAGCCTCAGAAGCCTTATGGACTTTATTAAAGACTCTTTAATATAACTCATGGGAGATAGCAGTACACCCATAGATATCTATTTAATACACCCTCAGAGTAATTTCTTTTTATAAAGTCTCTTCTGGACAATGAAGACTCTCAGCTTCTTCTTCAACATATGCAGTGTCTCACCTTTCTGATTACCCTCTGCTCTATCCCAGGTCCATTCCCTTTCCTGATATTACATTCTTTCCCAATTTTGTATGTTGGTAAAATCAAAGAACATAAAGTATAACATATTAATTAATTATTATAAAGTGCACTGTCCAGTGATATTAAATACATTCACATTATCGGGCAACCAAAATCACCATTTATCTTTCTAACTCTTTTCTATCTTTTAAAACTGTAACTCTATATCCTTTAAACATAACTTTCCTTTTTGTTCTGTAACCACCTGAAAAGCATCATTACCTTCTCTATTGCTATGATTTTGACTACACTAAGTACCCCATATAACTGAAATAAGTAGTCCTATTGTTATGACTCACTAAACGTCACAAAAGTGGCATTTTTGGTAGTTAATGTCCTCAAGATTCATCCACGTTGTAGCATATTCCTAGATCTTTTCCTTCTTAACACTGAATAATATTGTATTATATGGATATACCACACTTTGCTTATCCAGGAACTAGTGGATGAACACTTAGGTTGCTTTCATATTTTAGCTACTGTGATTATTACTGCTACAAACATTGGAGTACAAATATTTCTTTAAGACCCAGATTTCAATACCTTTGGGTATACCCCATAGTAAAATTACTGGATCATGTAGTAATTCTCTTTTTCAATATCAGAAAAACTGCCATACTGTTTTGCAAAGCAGCTGTATCATTCATTCTACATTCCCACCAACATAGCACAATGGTTCCAATTCCTTCACATCCTCACCAATACTTGTTTTCTGCTTGTGTATGTGTGTGTGTGCTTGTGTGTGTGTGCATGCACACAAACATATAAACATGTATTTAGTGATATGGAGCATCTTTTCAAGTGCTTAGTCATTTGTACATCTTTTTTAAATTTTGTATTTATTATTTATTTATTATTTTTATTTTTGGCTGTGTTCGGTCTTCGTTTCTGTGTGAGGGCTTTCTCCAGTTGCGGCAAGTGGGGGCCACTCTTCATCGCGGTGCGCGGGCCTCTCACTATCGCGGCCTTTCTTGTTGTGGAGCAGAGGCTCCAGACGCTCAGGCTCAGTAGTTGTGGCTCACGGGCCAAGTTGCTCCGCGGCATGTGGGATCTTCCCAAACCAGGGCTCGAACCCGTGTCCCCTGCATTGGCAGGCAGATTCTCAACCACTGCGCCACCAGGGAAGCCCCTGTACATCTTTTTTTGAAGAACCATCCATTCAAGTCTTTTTTTTTTTTTTTTTTAAAGGATTTTCTTATTTATTTATTTATTTATTTATTTATTTATTTTTGGCTGTGTTGGGTCTTCGGTTCGTGCGAGGGCTTTCTCCAGTTGCGGCAAGCGGGGGCCACTCTTCATCGCGGTGCGGGGACCGCTCTTCATCGCGGTGCGCGGGCCTTTCTCTATCGCGGCCCCTCCCGTCGCGGGGCACAGGCTCCAGACGCGCAGGCTCAGCAATTGTGGCTCACGGGCCCAGCTGCTCCGTGGCATGTGGGATCTTCCCAGACCAGGGCTCGAACCCGTGTCCCCTGCATTAGCAGGCAGATTCTCAACCACTGCGCCACCAGGGAAGCCCCCATTCAAGTCTTTTATCCATTTTTGAATCAGGGTGTTTGCTTTTTGTTGAGTTGTAGGAGTTCTCTGTATATTCTGAATAGAAAACTCTTGTCAGACATATGGCTTTCAAATATTTTCTCCCGTCTTGTGGGTTGCCATTTCATTCTGTTTACGTTTCTTTCACACACATTTTTTTAAAAATTATGTACTGCAAATTGTTTATTTTTTTGTTAGCTGTGCCTTTGTTGTTCCTGCATTTCATACTGAGAAAAACACTGCCAAATCCAATGTCATGAAGCACTTGTCCTGTGTCTTCTTCTAAGATTTTTAATTTTATTAGGTCTTATATTTAGTTTCTTGATACATTTTTATTAATTTTTGTATATGATGTTAAGTAAGGGTCCATCTTCCTTCTTTTGCATGTTGACAACAAGACTTCTCAGCACCATTTGTTGAAAATACTATCCTTTCTACTTTGAAAAGTCTTGGCAACTTGTCAAAAATTATTTGGCCATATATCAGGGTTTATTTCTGGGTGTTCTACTCTATTCTATTGGTCTTGAATAAGTGAGAAAATAGTATAATCTATCCAGGTTGATGAAGAACATAAAGAAAGACCAGGACTGAGAATTAGAAGGGCAATATAAAAGAACAGGGAGCAAAAGGCAGTGTGAAAGAAGATCTTGTATTTGCAAGTTCATGGAAATATGATCATGCTAAAACCACTAAAAGCCTGACTTTGAACAACAGAGTAAATGTTTTAGCAAGAAACATAACACTTACCCATCTCTGGGAAATATAGTATGGGCATAAAGATAAACCACACACAAATGTATTAAAAAGGGAAGGGTTTTCATGGTATGAGAATATTGTGGGATTTGAAATGCAATTTACTTCTGTTCTACCATTGTCTAAAATTTATCAAAGTGTATATACAAGCAATTCCAATTCTGGTAATGTGCTTGACAGGTTTACATATGAACTTCAGCAGACCAGTAAATGTACATTCATAGTAGGACTGTTCCCTAAACCAAAAAACAAAACACAAAAACTGCAAAGACTAGAGTTCACTTTGTCAACACACATACAGATGCAATGATGGTTAATGGTCCGAAAACAGAAGGTGAGCATGGGTGCAAGAGGTTAATCCCCAGGCTGGGGTGGGGTGCAGAATTTGAGGGTAACACAGGTAGAAAAGGCTTTTGTCATATCCTTGATTTTTTTTTTTTATAATGAGAAGCAGCTTTTTTTTTTAAATGTATTTATTTATTTTATTTATAGCTGTGTGGGGTCTTCGCTTCTGTGCGAGGGCTTTCTCTAGTTGTGGCAAGCGGGGGCCACTCTTCATCGCGGTGTACGGGCCCCTCACTATCGCGGCCTCTCTTGTTGCAGAGCACAGGCTCCAGATGCGCAGGCTCAGCAGTTGTAGCTCACGGGCCCAGTTGCTCCGCAGCATGTGGGATCTTCCCAGACCAGGGCTTGAACCCATGTCCCTTGCATTGGAAGGCAGATTCTCAACCACTGTGCCACCAGGGAAGCCCCATATCCTTGATTTTTGAGGTATGGAAATTTACAGGTTACTACCTTCGTTTCAAAATGAATGAACACACTATTCAATTTTTTAAAACCGGCGAAGTAAACATGAGTGATAATAAATTTCAAACGGTCACATATCAAATAGGATACTAAGAAAAATTAAGTAAATGATTTAAGAATGAAGTGGAGAGACTGTCCAAGATGGTGGCATAGAAGGACCCAGAGCTTGATGCCTCTCATGGGCACACCAAAGTCAAAATGATTTACAGTACAACAATTGATGAAAAAGGCTGGGACCTACCATAAAAGACCTTTTACAGCTAAAGACATAAAGAAAGCACCACAACAAGACAGGAAGGAAGCGCAACATCTCAGTATAGTCAAGACCCATACCACCAGATAGGTGGCCCACAAATGGAAGAATAATTACAATTTCAGAGGTGCTCCCAGGTAGCAAGGGGTATGAAGACAACATCGGGCTCCCAAGCCCAGGGATCCTGTGCTGCAAAGAAGAGTCCCTAGAAAGTTGGGCTTTGAAGAACAGTAGGGTTTATTTTCCAGAGAGCCAGAGGGTTGTGGGAAATAGAGATTCCACTCTTAAAGGATGCCCACAAAATCCCACATGTTCTGGGAATCAGAACAGAAGCAGTAATTTGAAAGGATCCTGGGTCACACCTACCTCCTGATCTTGGAGAGTCTCCCAGAGAGGCAGGAGTGAACTACAGCACACCCTCAGGGACACAGACACTGGAGCAGCCATATTGGGGAGCTCCTTCTACCTTGTGGACACTGGTACCAGCAAGCATAATTTCAGAATCCTCCCTGTATCTTTTTAGCCTCAGGACCTAGCCCTACCCATTTCCACCAGACTATAGACACAAGTACTAGGATGCTGCAGGCCAAGCCACTAACTGAGCATAGGCACAGCCCCATCCACCAGCAAACAGGCTGCCTTCAGACCCTCTCACTGCACAGCTGCCCCTGGACATGGTCCCAGCCCCCAAAAGCCCCAGGACCAGCCTCCACACCTCAATACATAGGCACTAGACCCAGGACCCCCAGGACTCTCCAGACAGAGACCCTGGATCCCAACTCCACCCACCAGTGGGAAGGCACCAGCCCCAGAATCCCCGGCCCCTCTGACAAGTGAGCCTGCTCTGCCCTTGGAGTCAGCCTCACCATTGGCAGGTGATAACTGCACAGGGACTGGATGGAGCTTGGACCTACCCAACAGCAAACCTGCTCCATCCTTGAGATCAGCCTCATACACCAACAGGCACACACCAGCTCCAGGAATACCACAGCCCAGCAGCCTGTGTAACCAGGCCACTTAATTGCAGGCCAGAAGCAGCCATGGACTCAGCTGTGTCCTGACCCTGCCCATCAGAATGCCAACACAAGATTAGGGATACCCCAGACCCTGCAGATAGCTGTGTCAGGAACAGCGATCCAACACCAACTCTGCGACTCCTGGGCCCTGCAGCCAGAACTCAGGACCTGGCTCTGCCTCCCTGTAGCCAGCATAGCCCCAGGACCAGGGGTGGGGCACTAGCCCTGATATCACCTGGACTGCAATTCTACCCATAAGTGAATCAGCACTAGATTTGGTGTCCCCCAGAGCTGTGCAGCCAGCTGCCTTATGATTTAGTCTCACCAAGCAGCACAGACAGCCTCCATACAAGGCAGAGTCTGGCAAACAAGCCAAGCCTACCAGACCACCCACAGTAGTCAGCCCACCACAACAGAAGAGCCCAAGCAGCCCACATAGGGAGTACACCTAGAGCATATAGTTCTAGTGATCAGGGGAGAGTGGGCTGCTGGGACCCATAGGACAGCTCCTACAAAAGGCCACTTCTCCAAGGTCAGGAAATGTAACGAACCTACTACATACATAGCAATAAAAACAGGAAGTTAAGAAAAATGAGGTGACACAGAAACACGATCCAAATGAAGGAATAAGATAAGAACCCAGAAGAAGATCTAAGCAAAGTGGAGATAGCCAATCTCCTCAACAAAGGGTTCAAGGTAATGATTGTAAAGATGATCAAAGAACTCAGGAGAAAAATGGACGACCAGAGCAAGAAGTTGGAAGTTTTTAAAAAACAGATAGACTATTAAAGAACAACCAAACAGAGATGAGGAATACAATAACTGAAATGAAAAATACACTAAAAGGAACCTACTGTAGACTAAATGATACAGAGGAATGAATCAGAAAACTGAAGGACAGAGTACTGGAAATCACTGAAGATGAACAGTAAAACCACAGAATAAAATAAAATGAGGAAAGTTTAACAGACCTCTGAAACAACATCAAGTGTACTAACATATAGCATGTGCATGGATTGGAAGAATTAATAGTGTTAAAATAACCATACTACCAAAAGCAATCTACAGATTTAATGCAATCCCTATCAGAATACCAAAGCATTTTTCACAGGAGTTGAAAAAGTAATTTTAAAATTTGTATAGAAACACAAAGGACCCCAAATAGCAAAAACAATCTCAAGAAAGAACAGAGCTGGAGGAATCACACTCCTTGACTTTAGACTATACTACAAAGCTACAGTAATCAAAAGACAATGGTACTGGAGCAAAAACAGACACAAAGATCATTGGAATAGAATAGAGATCCCAGAAATAAACCCACACACATATTTAATTGATTTATGACGAAGCAGACAATATGGAGAAAAAACTATCTCTTCAATAAGTTGTACTGGGAAAACTGGTCAGGTACATGGAAAAGAATAAAATTAGAACATTTTAGCACACCATATATAAAATAAACACAAAATTGAATAAAGACCTAAATGTAAGACCAGAAACCATAAAACCCATAGAGGAAGATATAGAACGTTCTTCAACATAAATGATAGCAACAGTTTTAGGTTCAGTCTACTAAGGCAAATGAAACAAAAGCAAAAATAAACAAATGGGACTTAACTAAACTTAAAAGACTTTCACAGCAAAGGAAACCAAAGACAAACTGAAAAGACAACCTGCTGAATAAGAGAAAATATTTGCAAATGATAAGAGGTTAACATCCAAAAGATGACCAATCAAGGGTTAATATCTAAAATATAGAAACAGCACATACAACTCAATATCAAAGAAATACACAAAATCTTTAAAAAAATGAGCAGAAGACCTAAATAGACATTTTTCCAAGGAAAAAATACAGATAGACAGACCTCAAAAAAAGATGCTAAATATAGTTAATCAGCAGTGAAATGCAAATCAAAACTATGAGATATCACTTCACTCCTGTCAGAATGGCTGTCATCAAAAAGATCACAAATAAAGGTTAGTGAGGATGTGGAGAAAAGGAAACTCTTGTACACTGTTGGTGTGAGTGTGAATTGGTGCAGCTACTGTGGAAAGCAAAATGGAGGTTCCACAAAAACTAAAAATAGAACTCCCATAATATCCAGCAATTTCACTCTTGGGTATATATCAGAAGAAAACCAAAACACTATTTCAAAAAGATAAGTGCACCCCAATGTTCATAGCAGTGTTATTTGCCATAGCCAAGATACAGAGTCAAACTAAGTGTTCATCAATAGGTTAGTGAATAAAAAAAGATTTTTTATGATGACTTAACCAACAAAAAAATTTTGCCATTTGCAAGAACATGGATGGACTTGGAGGGTATTATGCTTAGTAAAATAAGTCAGACAGAGAAAACAAGCATGGTATGTTATCACTTACATGTAGAATCTAAAAAATTATATACAACAACAACAAAACAGACTCACAGATTAAAGAACAAACTAGTGGTTACCAGTGGGGAGAGATAAGGATGGAGGAGCAAAATAGTGGTAGGAGATTTTGAGGTACCATCCACTATGTATAAAATAAATAAGCTACAATGATGTATTGCATAGCATGGGGAATATAGCCACTCTAATAACTATAAATGGAGAATAACCTAAAAGTTTATGAATCACTACATGGTACCTCTGAAAGTGATATAATAATGTAAATTAACTATACATCAATAAAATATAAAATAAGAAACAATAAAGGGGAGACAGATTATTAGATAGAAATCAATTAAATAAACACAAGTTTTGGAAATCAAAGAATTAGAAAAGAACATGTAAGAAATAACACTGGCATTTAAAGTGCATGATCTATTCATTTAAAAGAAATCATATAAGTGGTAAAAAATGTTACCCATTCTCACAATTTGTATATCTAGGATAAATTATTATCTACAAAAATATGTTATATTCATTCAAAAAGAAAGAGAAAATTTGGATTAACCAATTTTAGTATACAAATTTAATACCAGTCTCTATCTAAAATTGATTTGAATAAGTTCTGTTAACACTTAATAAGTTCTGTTAGCCACTTCTAGTTTCTTTGTGATGTAAAATCTTTTAAAGAATAAAAATAAGCCTGTCGGCCTTCCCTGGTGGCGCAGTGGTTAAGAGTCTGCCAGCCAATGCAGGGGACACATGTTTGAGCCCTGGTCAGGGAAGATCCCACATGCCGCAGAGCAACTAAGCCCTTGCACCACAACTACTGAGCCTGCGCTCTAGAGCCTGCAAGCCACAACTACTGAGCCTGGTGCCTAGAACTCATGCTCTGCAACAAGAGAAGCCACCACAGTGAGAAGCCCAAGCACCGCAGCAAAGAGTAGCCCTCGTTTGCCGCAACCAGAGAAAAGCCCACACGCAGCAATGAAGACCCAACACAGCCAAAAAAATAAAATAATAAAACAAATAAATTTATTTAATAAAAAATAAAAAAATAAACCTGTCTACATTATTCCATTAAACATACATAGAAGTTAAAAGAAATGAGAAGACAGATCAACCAGGAAGGTGAATTTACTGAGAAACAGTCATTCTTTCTCCCTCCTCCTTTTCTTTTCCTCCTTTTCCAGGTCTCTTTCGGTTTCAATCGAGTGAAGTCTTGAGAGTTCTGAGAATATTTCTTTAAGGGCTTCAAATAACCATACCAACATCCTCTACCACAACTACACACACGGGAACAAAAATAAACCTCTGCTATCTACTCACGTAGGAGGGATTCATGCACAATAAACTCCTACATGGAGACACAACAGGTGAGTTTTCTACCTGTTCTTCACAATGTCCTTCCATTATAGTGAATCCCACACATTATGAGGCAGAAGGCGTTATGTGGGCTTCTCCTTGAAGTCAAAAAACCTGCAGTCATTTCAAGTACCTGATGATCATAGGGTACAGCCAGGGAAGGTGCCATCCCCCTTGGGGGGAGGGGCGGTGAATGGGCGCCCGCACCCGTGCACCCCCTGATGTACAGCTTCTGGAGACACAAAGGGCGGTCACACCACAGACAGCCTGTCAGGGTGTTGGGCCACTGGGCAATCTGACCAGCCTAAAAGTGCCCCATCAGATGCTGAAAGCAAAACTCTTTCCCCTCTTTGAAGCCAGGCAATTTGGGCCAGAGAGTCAGAGAAGACTGGTAATCAACTCCTCCTCTCTGCTCACCTCCTTGGGGTTACAGCAACCCCATCTCCAAACCCACATCTGACCCTGGAGTGCCAAACTGGGAGTGGCAGGTGGGCTCTGCCGGCGATTCAGCGCCCTCTGGAGGTTGTCTGCTCTAATGGCAACTCTCAGCCCCTCCTCCTCCTCCCCCTTCCCTAGTCAAGGGGGCTGCCTTGACCTCGCACAGCCGCTAGCCTGACGTCATTCTTCTTTTTCTCTAATTACAATGAAGTGTCCTACAGAGGTTTAGAATCTCTTGGAGGAGGAAGATCTTTTAGTCAATACACCTTAACTGTGAGAAGTTGGTTTCAGGAATGAACCTGAAATACTGTATTTTTCTCCTGATGATTCCAAGGAGAGCTCAAGTTTTCTAAGTCACAGGAATAACCAAGTAATAAATATGATATTCTGAGCCAGAGATGAAAAAGCAGTTTTTAGCACCCCCTCCTCATGTCATATGACCGGGATTTAAATCGATCAGCTGCCACTGGTTTTTAAATCACATGACCCAACTTTAAATCAATCAACTACTCTCCTGTAACTCAAGTGACTTGGCTTTAAATCGTAAGAAATGCAGTTATAAATATGATGTTCTGAACCATAAATGGAAAAACAACATTTTAGAAAGTTTTTTTTTTTCTTTTCAAATGGACCTTTCATTGCATACAGAATGAAGGAGTCTCTTGTGGATTTCTTTTTTTTCTTTTTGGCTGCTTAGGATCTTCGTTACTGCGCGTGGGCTTTCTCTAGTTGTGGCGGGCGGGGCCTACTCTTCATTGCAGTGCACGGGCTTCTCATTGCGGTGGCTTCTCTTGTCGGGAGCACGGGCTCTAGGGGCGCGGGCTTCAGTAGTTGTGGCACACGGGCTCAGTAGTTGTGGTGTGTGGGCTTTAGAGTGCAGGCTCAGTAGTTGTGGCACACGGGCTTAGTTGCTCTGAGGCATGTGGGATCTTTCTGGACCAGGGCTCGAACCTGTGTCCTCTGCATTGGCAGGCGGATTCTTACCCACCACCCCACCAGAGAAGTCACTCTTGTGGATTTCTTGAACTGTAAACACATACAATGTCTCCGTTGGCTTGACTGATTTAGTTTTGACATTTAAAATAGAAAGTTAAGACTCCGCATGAGCATTTATTTTTCAGAAAACACGCTCATGAACAGTGATGGCTGCAGACAATGACTTTGTATCAACTCCATGACATCTATGGGGGGGGGGTGTTAAATATTGCACAGGCTCCCAGAGCCAAATAAGAAGCCTCAAACCTGCTCCTCCCATTGGAGGTGGGAGCCCCCTTCACCACCATCCCCAACTTAGTCAAGATCATGAGTGCAATGGTGCCACCACAAGAATGATTTCCTGGGAAACTGTGTCTCTATGTGAGAGGAGGAGCCCTGATCTTGAGAACATCACCTCTCTGAGGCTCACTTCCCACATCTGTCAAATTAAATAGCTAGAGTCAATAGATGATCCCCAAGCTCTCTTCCAGTTCTGAGTGTCCTAGATTCAAAGGAATAAATTCGTTGCTCACAGTTTAGAGATGAGCCCACCACAGGCCAGCTTAGATGGGCTCCCCCACTGCTAGGAGGGCACCAAAATCATAGGACAAGGATAAACCTTGTCAAATAAGTCATCCTTATCACCTCCTTATCACTTTTCAAGACTTGCCTTCAGCCCTTCCATGTTTACAGAGTTAAAAGCTAGTGGTTTTCAAGAGGATTTCCCAAGAATACACAGCCAAATAAAGGACTTCCCAAAATTTGCTTACTTAGGGAAAACATAAACTATATTTTCTATGTATTTAGTAGTTCATAGACCAAACAGAAAGCTCCCAGATAAATGAGATTTCTAGTACAGAAAAGACTGAAAATATATGTAGGCCTTAGTATGTTTTTATTCTGCAGTCACAAGTTTTAGCAGAGAGCCACTGGTCAAATTGAGTGCTCATTAAGGTTCTACTCTATATTGTCCATTTCAAATGGCATAGAAAAGACAGCACTTCTTCCCTGACCCATTGATTGAGCTTGATTTTGGACTTATCACCAACATCCACAAGAACACCTCAAAGAAAGGATTTGTAACTCCAACCCTCTTAATTTGGATAACATGCTTCCCTCCAAAGAAAAACCACGATAGTATATTTACAACATCATAAAAAGAATTCGAGTTCTATAATCTGTCTTGACCATCTATATTCAGTCAGGAGAAAGGCAGAGTTAAAGGCAACTCTGTCATCATATGCTGGAAGGTCAATTCTAATGCCCTATAGGATGGTATTGAACCACATGGCATTTTATTTGAATTGCACTTTACTTTTTCTGTTTTGATATCTTGTGACTCCAGAGTACTAGCTACTGTTGCCAAGGCAAGATGACTTTGGGTAACTGCAGGGACCCACAGGGGTTTTTGTTTGGTTTTTAAATATTAACATGACAAAAATGGAAACAGTAAATACAGAGAACAAATTCAGCCCATTTTCTCTTCAGAATGCATGAAATACAAATCCTTTGGTCATATCTCTGATTAAAGAATACAAAGACCCATGAAGTGATTTTCCCAACTGGTATAGAGACTTTCTCCCAACTGGTGGGGCTGGTACCATCAACTGGTGGGGTTGGTACTCTTCTCATTCTTTGTGCTGGATTGAAGCCCCTCTGAAACTGTGGGATATTGATTAGACACAATATGAACTGCTCACCTCTGACATGTTAACCTTCAAATGGAAGAATCCTTTCTTTGTGTGAATAAAGGTGGCCTTCGAGGTCCAGGTTTCAGGGAACTTGTGAAGGGAAGCCAGAAAAACACATGGTGCAAACCACTGAAATACATTCCAAAAGATTCAAATGCAGATGAGAATAAAGATTCCACCATTAAACCAGTTTTTCCTCCTCTGTGATTATTCCTTCACGTCAGTATAATCTAAAGGTTTTTAATCATGCTGGTGGACTCAAATCATATGACGATGGGAAAATCAAAGCCTCTATTTTCTGGAACATCATGTAAAACTTCTCTGGAAACAGATAACATCTTTGCTTCCTACTAACTGAAATGCAGTATTTTAAAATCAGAAGTCCACATGCAGATCAAGAAACCTGTCATCCATGGCACTTTTTATCAAAACCTCCAAAAGCAAGGTCTCCTTAAGACAAATAAAGGATTCAAGCATAATACCATGTTGCTACCAGAGACCTGGAGACCAACAAGAAGGTTTTCAGTACAATTAAATAACAGCTCACAAAGCTCAGAGCAACTGTATTCAATGAATATTTAGAAGCTCTGGGAAAGTGCTCTGTCTCATGCTGGGAAGCTCACTGGACCCACTGGCTCCTGCTCCCAGGAAATAATTCTGGGAGTGTGTCTGGAAGAATAAACATGAGACTGAACCCTCACAGGAAAAGTATAGGTTTGAAGTCTGTTGGCATTTTCACAGGGGAACATGTGAGCAGACCTTTCTTTCCTTTCTAGGCAAACTCTTCTCATCTGACCATTAAAACTGCCCAAGATTCAACAGCCACTCCTGCTAGGGGTGGATACTTCCTTTCATGCTCAGCGGAAATCCCCTAGTTTGGATACGATTTGAGTTTGATCCTGTGAAACCATCAGAACTTCCCACCAGAGATCAGTGAGGAGATTCTGACCTTTATTAGTATGCATGATGAACACGGGTGTCCTGGCTGTACTTGCCAACCCTCCTATTTTACCCACCTATTTTTATCCACCTTCCTCCCTGTGAGTACCTTTGACCAACCCTGAGTTCAGACTCCTGACCTATTACAGTGACTTTGTCAGCCTTTCTTTAAAAATGGACAGGTAATAAAACGAATTTAACCTAGAAGCAGCAGCTCAGTAAGGGAAATAAAATCATCAGAAGTTATCTAATCACAGCCACAGCCATCCAGGGCTCTGTCTTACCTGCTGGGTCATAAGAATGGGACCTTCCTAAACTTGAAGGGCATCCAATCAAATAAGTAAAGGTCTGCTCACCTCTGGCTCTTGGAGGGATTGCTAAGCACTCTACCCAGTGTATACGAACTGCAAAACACTGTCATGGTTCTGAAACACCTATGTTCCAGGAAAGCTTTTTGGGGTGCATGGGGAAGGTTTCTTTTGGACATCAAGCAAAAAATAAATCACCAAGCTCTTTGAGCACAGGGGTTCTTAAGAGGGCAGTAGAAAGAAGGAATGGGCAGAAAAGACGATCTCCAGTGAAGTGAAGGCCGTTTTTCCAAAAGAGTAGGATTTAGTCTCAGTTTAAGGAGAACACTTTTAAATAGCTGGGACAGCTCCAAACTGCAGTTTAGGGAACGAGTGCTTCAAAAGAACAGTGCTTTAAAAGTCCTGGCAAGGCAGCAAGAGGATGAAGAGTTGGTTTTGCATAGTTTTGAACACAGGAGTAAAGAAGCAGAGGCATCTCTGACTAAAAGGCCCTGAGATCCTATGGCATCAATGGGTCAGTTGCAGGGGCAGGGGGTGTGGGGGGCGATATTTCTCTCTCAACGTCTCCCAGGGCAGCCACCCCTCCCGACCCCACCCCCCCCACTCCCGTCACCCTTCCTCCCTCCACTGTTGGGTCCCCAGGGACAGCACTTTTCAAGCTGGAGCCCTCAGGCACCATCTCTGCTGTCTGGATTCTTCCTGGAGCCTGGCAAGTTCTGGGACAGGAAGGCGGGTCTGCAAGGCCGCTGCGGTGCAGTCGGACCTGGAGGCCTGGAGGGGAACTGGAGCCCTGAAGCCCACCCACGTCCTTGAAGCCGAGGGAGGAACACATCCTCCTAACAGTACTTCTCAGGGGTCAGCGTGCTCCCCACCCGACGGTGATCCATACTCACTTGAGGCAGCAAGGACTGCCTCTAACTGGCCCCCTCGATTCCGCCTTAAGGGTCCTCGCACATGTGTGATAGCGCAGGCCCCGGATCTCTTTAGTCAGCTGAGGCCAGTGCTGCCGGTATCCCTCCAGTCCCATCCCGCAGCCCCTCCCTCTGGGACTGTATCTAATAGAAGAGAGAGCACAGAGGAATTGGCTGAATCAAGGGACCTGGGAGCCTGGGGATGAGTTTGAAGACCGAGAACCTAAGGCGCAATTACATATTATTGGAAACTCTTGTGGAGTGTGTGTGTGGGGGGGGGGAGGTTAGGAGGCTGAGAGGCTGAGTCGACCTGGTGAGTCCAGCCCCAGGACACCACACAGCCCTGTCCCCCTTTCCCTGCCATCAGACAAGCAGTGCCGCAACTCCAGCCGGGACTCTGCACTTCCCCCTCCCTGATTCTCCAGAAGAGCAGGTGGCCCCCCTCTGAGGGCAGAGGCAAGACAACGGACCAAGTCCCCCTGCACTAAGGCGCTACTGGAATCTCTTCCTGAACAGCAGTGCTGGCTTGGAGCGAACCCGTGCACCGCCAAAGTTGGTCTCGTCCTGCAGCTGAGGGACGCAGGCTTTAAGTCGGCTGCCTTGGCTTTAAATCAGTCAGTCCCCCCTTTAAGTCAGGTGACCTGACTTTAAATCACTGTGTGCCCCTCAAGCCTGCAACTTCAAAAGTTGGGAACTTCACTTTGATCCCAGCACCTCACACAGCTGAATGCACACTGTAGTCACCCCCAAGCCTGGCTTAGAGGCAGGATATAAGGTAAGGGGATGGGCTGCACACATGGTGAGGAGGGTGCACTTCATGTACCAGAAGGGTCCAGGTACTCTGGGTACAGCAAGCAGTGCACGACACAGCAGCTCCCTGGCAAAGCTGGTGATGCACAGGGGGAGCAGGCACACCCAGGCACGCAGAGGTTCCAGGCCGGGAGCTGGGGCACAGCCAGCCGGGAGGGTGTGAAAGCCGAGGATCTGAGCCTTCTTGAGAAAGGCAGACACAGAGGATGGATGAGAAACAAAGACCAGATGAAACATGGATTTGAAAAGCACACCTTGCTCTTGAAATTGGGGTGGGGTCACCCCAGATTTGAGTCTTCTTACGCCCCAGTACCTAGTGCTTTGGCATTTGCCCAATTGCTTATAAAATGTGACTGATAATATCTAACCCATAGAATACTGCATTTGGAGTGGTTTTGCGTGTTAATATTTCTATAGTGGAATAATCTTTTCTACAAGAAACATGTACACAATCTGAAATAAATTCAAACCCCTCTTTAAAAAGTACTATATCGGACTTCCCTGGTGGCGCAGTGGTTAAGAATCTGCCTGCCAAGGCAGGGGACATGGGTTCGAGCCCTGGTCAGGGAAGATCCCACATGCTGCGGAGCAGCTAAGCCCATGCGTCACAACTACTGAGCCTGCAGGCCACAACTACTGAAGCCCGCGCGCCTAGAGTCGGTGCTCCACAACAAGTGCAGCAAGAGAAGCCACCGCAATGAGAAGCCCGCGCACCACAGCAAAGAGTAGCCCCTGCCTGCCGCAACTAGAGAAAGCCTGCGTGTAGCAACTAAGACCCAATGCAACCAAAGATAAATTAATTAATTAAAATGTTTAAAAAAGTACTATATCCTTCTGTACAACTTCTCTGGGAAGAACAGAGAGATGGCGTAGGAGAGTGAGAAAGACCAATACTTAGTGCACATCTCTCATGCAGGTGCTCTGCTGGCTCAGATAGATTTATCCCCAATTTACAAAGGAGGAAATAAGCTCAGAGAGGTTTAGTAATTTTCCCAAAGCCAAACAGCTCTTGAGTGGCAGAACCAAGATCTGAACCAAGTCTGTTACCTTCAAAGCCTAAGTCCTCATCACAACAAAACTCAATTAATATTTACATTTATCGAATTACATTGCAACCTGGGGAGTTCTTGGCACAATCCTGAATAAGAGTGAGAAAGAAAGAAATAGCATTGTTCCCACAGTCAACCCAAATTTTTGGAGCAGCTGCTAGATGCCTGGCCTTTTTAGGGTTCAGCAGTGATCAAGACAGGAAGAGTCCTGCTTTCATGAAGCACGTAGTGGGGAGGAGAGACGGGTGCAACTTGGGTGAGGGATTTCACCTTGCTGGACCTCTGTTTTCTCATCTGGAAAATGGGATGGGTGTTCCTCATTTTCTGGGATTGTCCAGCCCTCACATTCTCTGATTCCATAAGACGCATTTGTTTTCCTGTTTCTTTAAAATTCATTCAGGCCGTGAGCTGTGATGAATGTTGTTAGCTGCTCCCCAAAGCACTCTATTCCCACCCTTTTCCTGTGATCAGGTCTTTCCCGAAACATGACTCACAGTCAGTCAAGTCACAGAACCTAAGGGGCACCCAGCAGAAAAATTCCAACCCTTGCTTCCCAGGAGCTCTGCGGTCTACCTGACAGGTAAACGTAACTCACCTGGCACAAGGTGGCCATCCCTGGTTTCACATCAACATGATCTCAGGCACAAACCTCCTTGTTTTTCCATTTTGTCTTTAAGTTACTTGTTGAAACAACTGCACAAATATGACAAAGATATAAAATCAGGCATCTTCTGCCCCCAGTGCCTACTAATAAATGATTTTCTGCCACTTAAATGATAAAGATAGAACATTTCAACATTCTGCTACCCTTATTATTTGTCATTTTTGTTGATATTTCTATTCAATACATCTTACAATATTTTAACAATGGAACATTTATTTAGGTTGTTCCAGACCCAGCTTTTAGTGGTAAAGGTTTTGTTGTTATATTTCTGTTTCCTTTAAAAATCATTATCCTGTTTAAATGCATTAAGTCAATTCTATAGGCATTTATCTTATGATATGGATGAAATTGATACATAGAGGGCAGTAGTACAAGTTGATTGGACTTGAGAACCTCTATTAGCATAGTTACGTATAAATATTATCGATATGTAAACCAAAGTACAGGCCGAGTGAGATTCTCCGACTTTTTTTCACTGTCTGCCCCTCAAGCCTGTGGGAAATGGAATGTTTCTTGCCATATCAGTAAACAAAGGCTGCCACAGTCTTCAGCATTTGCAGCCCTCCAATATGAGCCGGCGGGCCCTGAGGCACTCAGGATATGCAAATACAGAATGCAGTTCCCAGAGAGCTGAGGTGCATATCAAAGGAAGGATTTCAGTGAGCCCATGCAAAGAAAAGCGCCACATTCCTCACCTTGGGAGAGCTGGTTTTCCTTAGTTAACAATCACCTTTTGATGTTCCCCATTACCTGCGCCAGTCCCCTGCCCTGTCCCCTCCCCCCGGTACTTTAGCTCAGGGAGGAAGGAGCGCAGAGGGACTCGGCTGAATAAGGGGCCTGCGCGCCTCGGGAGGAGTTTTCAGCCGCTTTCCCCGCAGTCGGGAGGAGGGGCGCTGACGCTGCAGCCGGACCCTGCGCCTCCCTTGCCCCGTTTCCCCTCAGGACGCTCAGGCCGACCCCCTCCCCACGCCCACCAGGCCTCGCGAGCCAGGCCGAGGGCAGGGGCGAGAGGAGGGACCGAAGTTCCCGGGGACCAGACGCTGGAGGCCGCTCTTTCTGCACAGCAGCGGCGGGTGGCAGCGAACCCCTGCCCCTCAGAAGCTGGTCTTGCGCTGCCGCCCGGGCACCGGACCAGGCGGAGGGTCGGCGCCCACTTACCCGGCCCGCGGTCCTCAGGACTGTCGCGGCTTCGGCCGCCGGGGCACATCCAGAGCCGGCAGCCTCAGTGAGGTCGCCCTCCCCTCGGGCTCCGGGGCAGTTCCGTGAAGGCGGAGGGAAGAGACCCCGCCCGAGCCGGGAGTTCCAGCTCTGAGGAAACGCGGGCTCTGTTCAGCGCGCAGTGGGTGGGACCGCTCTGCCCCGAGGCCTTCCGGGAGGGAGCGGGGCGGTGGGGGAGGGAGCCGCCAGGAGCGCAGGGCCCCGTCGGGGGTCCTGGAGGGGCGGCCCGGCCTGGGGGCCACGCCCAGTGTGGCCGCAGCCCACGTCTTTTTCCTGGAATCCTACACGAAAAAGTTAGAAAGATACACAGTCTATAGTAAATATTCACAAATGATTGTTGCTGCTGTGCTCACTATTTTATTAAAGGTGTAAAATCCATAAAACACTTTAAGTTCAAAGTTAAATATGAATTTTTACCTTTCTAATTATGTCTCTGCTATTCACAGTTGTGGTTAATGAATCAGAGACTGTGGCATCACTAGTTAAAAATGAGCTTGTTAAAAAAATAGAACTCAGGCCCACCAGACCTACTGAATCACAATCTGCACTTGTACAATCTCCCCGGTGTACTGGTGTACCCATGAACAGTTGAAAGGTACATTTGTACCTCGACATGTCTTTTCTGTATGAGAAATACACACA
This sequence comes from Balaenoptera acutorostrata, assembly GCF_949987535.1. NCBI lineage: Eukaryota > Metazoa > Chordata > Mammalia > Artiodactyla > Balaenopteridae > Balaenoptera > Balaenoptera acutorostrata. The sequence continues at coordinate 91,770,819 of NC_080070.1, read as the reverse complement.
TTTTATCCAGTTTGATAGAAATAAAACACTCAAAAATGCATATGCCTGTGTTGAAACCATAATTTTATCATTTCTTTTCCAGACAAGTATAGTCTCTATACTGGTTTTGTGGATCACATGCCATACTCTTTTCTTGTACTTAGAAATAAGGTAGAGAAAGTTACTTTGTTAAAAAAAAATATATATCTATATGTATATCTATATAGATATAGATATATAGATAGATATATAGATATATATAGATATATATTAGTGGATAATTGAAGACACTCTTCTAAATAAAAACCAGTTCTCTTAACTTGCTGTTTTCTTCTTGGGTCACATTATGAACTCTTCCCGTGGCCACATGGCATGTGTACTTTTAATTTCAGGGACTGCTGACATTCCAGGATGTGGCCATAGATTTCTCTCAAGAGGAGTGAGAGTGCCTAGACCAAGATCAATGGGAATTGTACAGGAATGTGATATTACAGAAGTATAGGAACCTGCTCTCCTTGGGTGAGGATACCTTCCTTCCAGAATTCCTTATCCAACCACAGGGTTTGGAGTCCTTCATTTGTAGAATGTGTCCTGGAATCTTCTGCTTCCTACAATAGGGTTTCAGATTGCAACGTTTCAGGAAAGACTGGGAGTTTGTGGGTATAATTTTTCTTATTCTTTTAAAATTGCAGCCTCCCTTTTAACATACTTTGTAACTGCTTGGGATGTGTCTATATGAACTGTGTACTATATGCTTCTGTTACAGTCCTTACAATATTTTATTGTCTTATTTTCTGTAACAATTTTCCGTGAATTCTTTGGGCTTAAGGTATATTAAAAGGGAGACTGTGATTCTGGGACTTCCCTGGTGATGCAGTGGTTAAGAATTCGCCTGCTAATGCAGGGGACCCGGTTCGATCCCCGGTCCGGGAAGATCCCACGTACTTCGGAGCAAATAAGCCAGTGGGCCACAACTACTGAGCCTGCGTGCCACAACTACTGAAGCCGGTGCACCTTGAGCCCGTGCGCCATTTATTTTTTGGAGAATAAAACCACCTCTGAGTGATTAAAATTTAGGCCAGTTAGTCAAAATGCTTTATCACCTGTTCTTCTAAAACACTGATCAACGGAACAAGTTTTACCAGGGAAAACAGTGTAATTGTATTCTAGAGTTCATATCGGCAATATGGTTTATGACCTTGATGCTGGATCACGACATTTCAATGGTATAACTGCTATTAATTGTCTGTTTGTTCAACGATTAAAGTCTCACGTGATCTGAGTTCAGACTGGAGTCATTCTGGTTGGTTTCTGTCTATTGCAGATTTCTTCCAGTATGAAAGGACAAGAGCAATACGGCTTACTTTACACAATGTCTTCAAACTAAATGATGATATAATCTACATTCAATTAATTTATACATATCCTACTGTAGAACAGGGTTTGTTACGGTGGCAGAGCCCGGTAATTATGTAAAACTGAAACTTTTTCTGCACTGGTTCAAGTCCTCTTCCTAAGAATATGTTTATAATCAACATTCTTTCACAAATCACCCAATTTAATTCACCATAGCATTCCTCATATTAACTAAATGGAAAATTCTAGGCTATATACAAATCCAGAAGGGGCCAAAAATCATCAGCCCCCATGGATTATTACAACCCATTGCTGAGGCATTCAAATTACTTATTAAAGAACCACTATGTCCATCAACATCATCAATTTATATATTATTGCCCCAATGCTAGCCTTAACCCTGGCTCTCACAACATGAATTCCTCTTCCCATATCTTATCCACTAATTAATATAAATGTAGGCATATTATTTATATTAGCCATACCACACTTAGTCATTTATTCCATCCTCAGACCTGGATGAGCTTCACATTCAAAATACTCACTCACTGGAGCTCTAGGGACAGTAGCACAGACAATCTCATATGAAGTAATGTAGCAGTTATTCTATTCTCAGTCTTACTGATAAATGGATCATTTACACTTTCAACAGTAATTATTACACAAGAACACCTATGACTAATTTTCTCCTGACCCCTACTCAGAATTTGATTATCTCCGCAGTAGCAGAAATCCAATGAAGCCCCACTTGATTTAACAGAAGTAGCATCAAAACCTGTATATGTCTTCAATGTAGAAAATGTAGCAGGCCCATTCACCCCGTCCCTCCTAGAGAATATGTCAATTTCCCTATAATAAACATTTCCACAGCAATCTATTTTTAGGAGCATTCGACAATCCCTAGGTGCCAGAATTATAGATTCTTTCATCTTGTAAATATAGTTTTTAAGAAAAAAAATAATTTTTATAGTTTTACTACCTTTCAACAAAATGTACTCCATTGCTGTGGAATATTCCTTCATAGGAGCGTGCATGGTTCATTTCTGCATCCGCCTGTGATGGCCTTCAGGTTCTTTCAGGTTTGGCTCCTGTGGCTGCGAGTCCATGTCCGTGTGTCCTGGTGCAGGGCTGGTGGGTTTGTGTTCACCTGGGAGGAGCACTGTGGGTCTCTGTGCAGGGACTTCGCTATCTGAGGCCCGGTTGTTTCAGAAGTGGTTGCATCCCCCCGTTGCCTACCAGGCTTTCCATTGCTCCACATCCTGCTGATATTTGATACTATGTCTTTCCCTTCTGCCATTCTGGTAGGTGTATGCACGGTATTTTCCTTATGGCTTTAATCCCTCTGTTGTTAGTGAAGTTGTACATCTTGTGGTATTCATGGACTATTTCCTGTTGTTTTTTAAAAAGTTTTAAAAATTGTGGTCAGATATACATAACATAAAATTTACTATCTTAACCATTTTTAAGTGCACATTTCAGGGTCAAGAAGTAATTCACACTGTTGTGCAAACCTGACCACCATCATCCTCCAGAACTTTTTCATCTTGCAAAATTGAAACAGTCCCCATTAAACACTCACTCCCCATTGTCCCTCCCTCAGCCCCTGGCACTCAACATCCTACTTTATGTCTCTATGTTTCCGACTGCTCTAGGGGCCTTGTAGGAGTGGATCAAGCACTGTTTGTTTTTTTGTGTCTAGGTTACATCACTGAGCATAATGCCCTCAAGGTTCATCCCTGCTGCAGCCTGTGTCAGAATTGCCTTCCTTTTTAGGCTGAATAGCATCCCCTTGTATTGATGGACCGTGTTTTTCTTCTCCATTCATCCATTAGTGGACACATGTAATATCTACATTCATTTCTGCTGTCATAATATTTGTGGAATAATATCAGAAAGTCCTATGAATCAAAAGTCATTTGCCATTAGCTTTTTTCTTAAACTTTTTGTTGTGGAAAACATCAAGGCTAAGAAAAGGGTAAAATACATGTCAGCTTCACTTGTGTTCAGGAATTAATGCTTTACGGATTCACTTTATTCCCTGTGTGTGTGCTATGTGTGTGCATGTGCCTGTTTGCATACATATGCTGTGCATGTGCATAGGTATGTGCACTTGCACACATTAGTGTGTGCATGGGCATATGCGTGCATGTGTGTTCACATGCTAGTGTGTGAATATATTTGTGCTGTGCACATGCATATGTCTGTGTGTGTGCTGTGCCTGCCCGTGCGCACACCTGTGTGTTTGCTGGAACCACTTGCAAGTTGGTTGCAGACTGAATTGTGCCCCAGATATATCCGCACGCAGCTGCTCTAACAATCCTGCGTAGCCACGTAAAGGTCACAGATCTCAGGGATTTAAATGGATGGAGCAGGATATCCTGACACAGAGTTTGTCTTCCAATGACTGTCACTGTCTCAGTAACATCCTTCACACCTTCTTTAAGCCCCATTCAGGGTCCAGTTTAGACTCCCATTACATTCAGTCGCCTGCCCCAGGTCCCCTAAAGCAACCATGTCACCGTTGGAGAGCCCGGCCAAGGCTGGGGGTGCCCCTACTGTTGGCCTGGCCTCCAGGCCCTGCACTTGGCTCCTGTGTTCCCATCTCTCAGCCAGGCCCCGACTTGGATGGGGCCGCCACCTCTTTCCACACAGGGTCCCATCGCCCAGTCAAGGGGGTTCATTCTCCCCAAACACAGCATCAGGAGTGGGGGGGGTGACAGTCCCCACTGGGTCTCCTTCATGTGAGACCCTGTGCTGTTGAAAGAGCAGGCACCCTGCCCTTGGGGGTGGGGGGCTGGGGGGTGACATGCGGCCCACGATGGGCAGGCGGGTCTCCGGGTGGGGCGAGCCAGTGTGCAAGGAGTTCCGCTGTGGGTTCTCCTCTCCAACGGCTTCTGTGCCCCTACCTCTCCCCGTGCCTCCCGTCGAAAACAGCGCGGTGCCCGGGACGGGAGCCATGGGAGCCGTCAGCCACCGCCCCCTCTACACACACACACACACGCACACGCACACGCACACGCTGCAGGGAAGCAGGGCCTGAGTGAAGGGCTCTCAGCGGCCCTGAGCGCCCCGCCCGGAATCGGCCAGCCGAATGGACAGACCGGATCTCCCGGCCCGGACCATGCAGGACTCTCCTGCCTGGGCTTCCAGTTTGGCCGCCTCCTTCTGGAAGCCTGGGAGGCTGGAATCAGGCCACTTCTTGTCTGTCCTGGCAGCAGACTGGGCTGCACTCTAAGAAGTTCGTGGCTCGCCCGTGGATCCTGACCATCAGGTGGCCAGAGAAATTGGGAACATTTCCGTTTTGCCTGTTGAAATGTTTAATGACAAAGATTTTGTTCAGTTTCCTGATGTGGGTGTCCAAAGATGAAAGACCCATGTGTGTGATCTGTACCTCCTATGAGATCAGCCCTAAGCTAGTTTAAACATGATCAGGTTCTGTCTACATGGTAGATTTAGACCTCTGCATGTCCTGTCTACTGATTATGTTTAGAGCTGACCATGTGTTGTCTATAATAAGAAGATTTAGACCTGACCATGTTCTGTGTATGCTAGGACTATGGGGACCTGGGTAGAGACCCGGCCTGGCCTCAGTACTGGGAAGCTCCGTGCCTGCATCTGAATGTCAGTGCTTAGATGTCTGGGGTCTGGAGCCGAGGTGGGCTTGTCTACATAACAGACTCTCTTCTGAGTGTGGTGACCTGGTCCTCCCAAGGGTCAGTGCTATGGTCGGGGCCTTAGTCTTAATCCCTGCAAGGTTCACCTTCCCTGGGGCTCGTGGAGAATCCTCAGGAGGGCTACCTGGCAATAATTCCAATTTACCAGCACGTGCATTGTGCATAAGGAGGCAGGTTTAGCTGGTGAATTGATTGCAGGGCACGCAGATCGGGCAAAAGGCCGATGGGTAACAGCTGAGGCTGCTGCTGAGCTCTCCTTCCAGTCTACCGTCCGTACTCAGCAGAGTCCAGAGCTGCCCCTCGGCTTTCAGCCCTGCTGTCCTGTGAGTTTTCTCAACATGTAAGTGAGACGAGAAAGGACTGAGCATGCCAGCACCAAAGTCGTGTGTTCAACTCTAGCATGAAAGCTTTATAAACAGTTAAAATCACACAGAACCAAAGTGAGAAGAGGAGGACTCCTCTGGGACAAGTGTGGGGAAAGGAGACGCACCTGACACTTTTTCCCATCCCAGGAGGTCCCAGGGACCCAGCTTGTTTCCACATTGGGGGAACCCCCTGCAGAGCCATGGTGTCCTGACCAAGGGGACGTGTGACCCCAGGTGCAGGGTCTGGGGAGGTGAGGTCACCCTGGAACTGTGGACATGTGACCCAGGTGGAGGGGTCTGGGGAGGTGGGTCACCCTGGTGAGTGTGGATGTGTGGCCCCAGGTATAGGGTGCGGGGACTGTGTGGGTCTCACCACACCTGCATGGGTCAGGATCACATGTATGGGGAGACCGCATATGCGCTCTTTGCCTGCAGTGTGTCCTGTCCCCTTTGAGATTGCCAACCTCTGCATTAAGGGTGTTGTCCTGATTAACCTGTGGTTCCTTTTCTTCTCTTAATCTTGTCACAATCATATGAGGTCAGGCATGTTTGAGTGGGTTGCTGCTCTGTGTTTTGGTGAGTGACAACACTTGGTGATATCATATTAATATCATAGCATATCATATGTCTAATTCATGGGGGTCACCACTGCCTCGGTCCCCCTGGACAGAGGTCAGGTGAGCACAGACTAGCCCCCCCCTAAGAATGGTCTCCCACATGCTCTGTGAGGGTACCGTGATGGCCCCTAAAGTAGGGGACTGTGTCTGGGCCTCCGACATTTGTGATGAAGGGGAGTCGAAATGGAATCTCAATTAACAAGACATCATTTTAAGAATTTATTTTAAGTGAAATAAAACACACGTCACATACCCTTTACCATCATCACCATTTTAAGTGCACGTTTCTGAGGCATCAGATATATTCACTTTCTCGTGGAGCCATCACCACCATCCCTAGAACTTTTCATCTTGCAAAACCAAAATTCCACAACCATGAAAGTCTCATTCCCCATTCCCGCCCACTGCCCCTGGCACCGATATCCACTTCAGTCCCTGAGTTGTCGACTCCAGGGCACCCACTGGAGTGGAATCCTGCAGTGTTTGCTGACGGGTCATTTTGGAAGAGCTGACTTTCAGTCTGAAGCTCTGCCTGTTTGCATCTGAAGAATCTGCATTTAAGGAGAGGGTGTATGAGGAAGGGGGTGTATGCGGGACAAAGGTGTCCGGGGTGCAGGTGAGCCAGGACCTGACCAGCTGCCTTTTGGGTCCTCTGGTCCCATCTCTTGGTCTGTGCCTCATCTGCATCATCACTGTCCCCGCTGGCACCGCTGGGGTGTTGTTGTCTGAGTGAGATTCCCCTGGTGCCCCTGCTCTCCTCCCCTCCTCCTGCTGGTTGGGGAGGGAACTGCTTGCTGTGTGGTCTCTACTCCTGAGGCATGAAGGACCCTGCAGCATGGACCTGCAGAGTGTGGGGTGTGGTCCCAAGAGCAATGGGCCCACATAGGACACGACATCGGGGCGTGACAAGTGCTAGGGCTGCCTCATCGCTGACAGGGATTGTTGCCCAGATCCTGCTCGAGAGGGCGTGGTGGGTGGCCTGGGACCCTAGAGGCCCCATTCCTATACTGGAGCTTGGAGAGTGCATCCCCATGGGCTCCAGATTCACCCCATATCTCAGCCATATCCCTCTGTCCTGTCTTTGAACTCAGGAAAACGAGCTCTCTTGTCCACAACATAGGCCTGGTCCTGTTGATATTAGGATTCTTGAAGTTAGGCGTCCTGGGATCGCAGCTCTTTTTAGGCCTGAGAAGGAACAACTCCGGAGTGTACAACAATTTCAGATGAAACTCATATTCAATGACTATCCCTAACTACTCGGTTGTTGACTTCTATTAGTCATTATTCTCCTGGTTTTAGCTCTGATGTGGGGATTACAGAGGAGTCAACATTTAAATCTTCATAATCTGTGTATTTGTAGTTTCAGTATCATTACTGACCCATAGTTTTTTATGGTTTGGGAAGAGTTATTGATTTCATGTATCATGTAAAGGATTCACAATGATGATAGGGCAATTAAGATTACAATAATAGCTAGTAAATTGTTCATATTTTCTCTACCTGTGCATCTATTGTATGCATATGAGTTAGTTTAGATGTCAGTATTAGTGAAATGATATAGAAGACTAGAGAACTTATTTTAAAAATCACTATTAATGTGTGATGATGAAAATGTAAAAGTTCTTCCATAATCGGTGATGTTGTATCTTGAGAGCCTAGATGAAATTGATATGCCTTAGTGATATACAGGATTTTAGCCTATCATTTAACTTTGACAAAGCTACATCACTTTTTACTTTTATCTCATTTATTGAGGAAGACATAATTGTTATGGTGTTGGCTTGAAACTGGTTGAAAAGGACTTGAGTCCTTCCTTATTTTACATTTACATAGGTAGGATCTTGAAACATAGGATATGGTGGAGGACATCCGTGTAACCATTCTAGGTTAGGAGTAGCAATTTCCACTGCTAAGACTTCTTGTTTAGACACAAATGCTTTTCAAAGTATGAAGATTATTAGCATTACTGCTGCTACTGAGATGAATGAGCCTAAAGACAAAATATTTCATGTTGTGTGTGCCTCAGGGTACTCAGACTAACGTAGTGACCTCCCTGAGAGGCCACGAAAGTGCTGCAGGAAGTCATATTTACTACTACAAATATACTGGTGAAGTGAATTTTTGCTCATGCTGAGTTAACTGTATAACCTGAGAATAGTGGGAATCAGTGTAGGAAGCCTCCTATAATAGTGAAGACTGCTCCCATGGACATTAGGTCATGGAAGTGTGCTACTACATAGTATGTATCCTGGAGGACAATGTCTGGGGATGAGTTGGCTAAGATGATTCCTGTCAAACCACCTACTGTAAAAAGAAAAACTAAAGCCTAAAACTCATAATATAGTGGGAGGTCATATAATATTACCTCTGTGAACAGTTGCTAACCAGGGACTTCCCTGGTGACGCAGCGGTTAAGAATTCGCCTGCCAATGCAGGGGACACGGGTTCGAGCCCTTGTCTGGGAAGATTCCACATGCCGCGGAGCCAAAAGCCCGTGTGCCACAACTACTGAGCCTGCCCTCTAGAGCCCGCAAGCCACAACTACTGAAGCCCACGCGCCTAGAGGCCGTGCTCTGCAACAAGAGAAGCCACTGCAATGAAAGGGCCGCACACCGCAACGAAGAGTAGCTGCCGCTCACCGCAACCAGAGAAAGCCCACGCGCAGCAACCAAGACCCAACTCAGCCAAAAAAAAAAGAAAAGAAAAGAAAAAGAAAAATTAAATAAAGAGTTGCTAATCAGCTAGATACTTTTACTCCTGTAGGGATAGAAGTAATTACGGTAGCTGATGCAAAGTATGCTCCTGAGTCCACAGCTATCCCTATGGTAAACATATGATGGGCCCACAAGAGAACTCCTAAAAAACCAGTAGACATGACTCATACTATTCCCAGATAGCTGAAAGGCACTCTTTGTCCTAAATAGTATGTAATGATATGTGAGTTTATAACAAACCCTGTTAGGCCATGAATACAGACTTCAGGGTGAGCAAAGACTCAAAATAGGTGTTGGTATAGGATTCGGTCTCCTCCTGCAGGGTCAAAGAAAGTAGTGTTTAGATTTCTATCTCTTAACAGCATGGCAATTCTGGCTGCTCGGACTGAGATTGGTAATTATAGTAATATGGCTATAGTTGGGGAAGATTAAACAAATAATGGTGTTTGGTATTGGGATATGACTGCTGGTTTTGTATTAAAGACTATAGTAATAAAAGTAATAATACCAAGAATTGAGGAGACACCTGCTAAATGTAAGGAGAAAACAGTTAGGTCGACAGGGGCTCCTGCATGGGCCAGATTGCAGGTTAGAGCTGAATACACGGTTCCACTGGTACCAGAACCAGCTTCTACTATTGGTGATATGAGTAGGAGTAAGAATGATGGGGGAAGTAGTCAAAAGTTTATATGATTTATTTGGGGAAATGCTACTTCAGGTGTCCGAGTTATTACTGGCCCAAGTCAGTTTTCAAAGCCTGCAATCATAACGGGTACAGCTATAAAGAAAATTATTACAAGTGCAGGGACTGTTATGACTACCTTACAGATTTGGGCATCTCCAAGTAGCGGTCCAGGTCAGCACAGCTCAGCCTGGATTAATATAATTAAGGTGCTGCCTGCTACTCCAGCTCAAGCACCAAATAGTAAATATAAAATGCCGATATCTTTGTGATTTGTTGAAAATAATCAACAGTGTATGAACAGAGGTAAAATGACTGAGTTAGCATTAGACTGTAAATCTAAAGACAGAGATTGAGCCCTCTTTCTGGCAAACCCTGTGGTGAATCAACAAATTGAATTGTAACTTCAGAGAAGCAGCTTCAATTCTGCCAGTGATTTTCCTGCCTTTTTTTTCTTTTTTTCTTTCTCAAATGAAGGAGAAGTAGACTGAAGCCAGTTGCCTAGAGGATTTGCCTGTTAACTAAAGTTTCCTGGGGTTAAAACTCATCAATCTCGTAAAGATTTGGCTTAAATACAGTGTTTGCTTTACATTCAATTGATGTAGAATAAAGTCTTGCAATCCTTATTTTTAGGAATTAAGTAAATTTCACTTGTTTAGGGTTTTGAAAGCTCTTGGTCTGAACTAACCTAAATTCCTAGTCCAGCACCGATAGAATGGGTGTTGTGTGTAGTAATCGTGTGGGTATTATGATTGGTAGGGATAGGAAGGTTATTTCTTTGTATGTTCAAATTGTTTTGTGTCTGTGTTGTTTAATGAAGGGAATATAGTTAGTGATGTGGAGTATGTTAGCTGCAAGTAGAAATATATGCTGAGAACTGCTATGATGGCTATTAGTGTTGGTAGAATGATGTTGTCATTTTTGTTGTCTCTTGGGTAATTATTCATTTGGGTAAAAACCCTGATAGTGATGGGCAATGTCCTAATGATACTATAATGGTGAGGAAAATGATTGTGATGGGAGGTGTTTTATCTCATGTGTGTGATAATGATACTCTTGTAGTACATGATCTGGGCATAAATAAGAAGAAGATAGTGTTGTTATGATATAAATTAGTATGTTTAGGATTGTTATAATCTGAATATACATTATAATAGCTGTTATTCATCCTATGTGGGCAATTGATGAGGAGGGTGTAATATTTTCCAGGTGAGTATGGCGAAGTCTGCCTCAGCCTCCAGCTATGATTTATAATATCACTATGATTAATAGTATATTTAGGTTGATGGATGGTGACATGTGGTATAAAACTGATAGGGGTATAACTTTGTCATGTTGATAGCATCAGGTCTGCTGTTCATGGGATGCCTTGTGTGACTTCAGGCACTCAGAAGTGAAATGGGGAAAGTCCTACTTTTGTGACAAGGGCGATTGTCATGAGGGTGGATGCTGCTGGATTAAAGATTCTTCTTATTCATTGTGCTCTTTGACCAGAGTATATTAGATGAATGATAATAGCCATTATAAGTAGTATTGATGTGGTGGACTGTTTTAGGAAATATTTGTTGGATGCTTCTGTAGCTTATGGGTTCATGTTTTTTTATTAGAATGGGGATACCATTAAGCAGTGTGAGCTTGTTATACAATTATATTTCCTGAGAAAGTGGTCAGTAGAATGATGGTAAAAACAATGAGAGTTTATTAGCACAGGAAGGATATACAAAAACATTTTGGGGGTATGGGCCTGAAGCTTACTTAGAGAACCTTACTATATAGCATGTGGTGTAATGTGGTAGGTAGCATGGAGAATGTAAAATTATTAGGAAGAATTCAATTCCAGGAATAAGAGCATTGAAACCTCTATGATTTACTGTATCAAAGCAACTCTTTTGTCAGACATATTTCTTAAGTTTGTGGTGGGTTGCCTGGTATGATGACAAGTAGTGAAAACTCTCATATACATAGGGTTAATGTTAGTCGTAAAAAAACTTTTTATAAGAGATGTATGCGTTGATCATATCAAAATTGTGGGTAGGATGCTCAAATTCATAGAAAGGAGATTGTTAAATGTGTTTTAATGATGACTTGGGCTGTATATAATTCTGGCACCTAGGGATTGTCGAATGCTCCTAAAAATAGATTGTTGTGGAAATGGTTATTGTAGGGAAATTGACATATTCTCTAGGAGGGACGGGGTGAATGGGCCTGCTACATTTTCTACATTGAAGACATATACAGGTTTTGATTCTACTTCTGTTAAATCAAGTGGGGTTTCACTGGATTTCTGCTACTGCAGAGATAATCAAATTCTGGGTAGGGGTTAGGAGAAAATTAGTCATAGGTGTTCTTGTGTAATAATTACTGTTGAAAGTGTACATGATCCATTTATCAGTAAGACTGAGAATAGAATAACTGCTACATTACTTCATATGAGATGATTGTCTGTGCTATTGTTCCTAGAGCTCCAGTGAGTGAGTATTTTGAATGTGAAGTTCATCCAGGTCTGAGGATGGAATAAATGGCTAAGTGTGGTATGGCTAATATAAATAATATGCCTATATTTATATTAATTAGTGGATAAGACATGGGAAGAGGAATTCATGTTGTGAGAGCCAGGGTTAAGGCTAGCATTGGGGCAATAATATATAAATTGATGATGTTGGTGGACATAGTGGTTCTTTAATAAGTAATTTGAATGCTCAGCAATGGGTTGTAATAATCCATGGGGGCTGATGATTTTTGGCCCTTTCTGGATTTGTATATAGCTTAGGATTTTCCATTTAGTTAATATGAGGAACGCTATGGTGAATTAAATTGGGTGATTTGTGAAAGAATGTTGATTATAAACATATTCTTAGGAAGAGGACTTGAACCAGTGCAGAAAAAGTTTCAGTTTTACATAATTACCGGGCTCTGCCACCGTAACGAACCCTGTTCTACAGTAGGGTATGTATAAATTAATTGCATGTAGATTATATCATCATTTAGTTTGAAGACATTGTGTAAAGTAAGCCGTATTGCTCTTGTCCTTTCATACTGGAAGAAATCTGCAATAGACAGAAACCAACCAGAATGACTCCAGTCTGAACTCAGATCACGTGAGACTTTAATCGTTGAACAAACAGACAATTAATAGCAGTTATACCATTGAAATGTCATGATCCAGCATCAAGGTCATAAACCATATTGCCCATATGAACTCCAGAATACAATGACACTGTTATCCCTAGTAAAACTTGTTCCATTGATCAGTGTTTTAGAAGAACAGGTGATAAAGCATTTTGACTAGCTGGCCTAAATTTTAATCACTCAGAAGTGGTTTTATTCTCCAAAAAATAAATGGCGCACGGGCTCAAGACACACCGGCTTCAGTAGTTGTGGCGTGCAGACTCAGTAGTTGTGGCCCACTGGCTTAGTTGTTCCGTGGCACGTGAGATCTTCCCGGGCCAGGGATCGAACCGGGTCCCCTGCATTGGCAGGCGAATTCTTAATCACTGCATCACCAGGGAAGTCCCCTTTTAATAAGTCCCCTTTTAAAGGGAGAATCACAGTCTCCCTTTTAATATACCTTAAGCCCAAAGAATCCATGGAAAATGGTTACAGAAAATAAGACAATAAAATATTGTAAGGACTATAACAGAAGCATATAGTACAAAGTTCATATAGACACATCCCAAGCAGTTACAAAGTATATTAAAAGGGAGGCTGCAATTTTAAAAGAATAAGAAAAATTATACCCACAAACTCCCAATCTTTCCTGAAACGTTGCAATCTGAAACCCTATTGTAGGAAGCAGAAGATTTCAGGAGACATTCTACAAATGAAGGACTCCAAACCCTGTGGTTGCATAAGGAATTCTGGAAGGAAGGTATCCTCACCCAAGGAGAGCAGGTTCCTGTACTTCTCTAACATCACATCCCTGTACAATTCCCATTGATCTTGGTCCAGGCATTCTCACTCCTCTTGAGAGAAATCTATGGCCACATCCTGGAATGTCAGCAGTCCCTGAAATTAAAAGTACACATGCCATGTGGCCACGGGAAGAGTTCATAATGTGACCCAAGAAGAAAACAGCATGTTAAGAGAACTGCTTTTAATTTAGAAGAGTGTCTTCAATTATCCACTAATATATATATGTATATATATATATATATATACATATATATATATATATTTTTTTTAACAAAGTAACTTTCTCTACCTTATTTCTAAGTACAAGAAAAGAGTATGGCATGTGATCCACAAAACCAGTATAGAGACTATACTTGTCTGGAAAAGAAATGATAAAATGACGGTTTCAACACAGGCATATGCATTTTTGAGTGTTTTATTTCTATCAAACTGGATAAAATGTGTGTATTTCTCATACAGAAAAGACATGTCGAGGTAGAAATGTACCTTTCAACTGTTTATGGGTACACAAGTACACTGGGGAGATTGTAAAAGTGCAGATTGTGATTCAGTAGGTTCGGTGGGCCTGAGTTCTATTTTTTTAACAAGCTCATTTTTAACTAGTGATGCCACAGTCTCTGATTCATTAACCACAACTTTGAATAGCAGAGACATAATTAGAAAGGTAAAAATTCATATTTAATTTTGAACTTAAAGTGTTTTATGGATTTTACACCTTTAATAGAATAGTGAGCACAGCAGCAACAATCATTTGTGAATATTTACTATAGACTGTGTATCTTTCTAACTTTTTCGTGTAGGATTCCAGGAAAAAGGACTGGGCTGCGGCCACAGTGGGCGTGGCCCCCAAGCCGGGCCGCCCCTCCAGGACCCCCGACGGGGCCCTGCGCTCCTGGCGGCTCCCTCCCCCACCGCCCCGCTCCCTCCCGGAAGGCCTCGGGGCAGAGCGGTCCCACCCACTGCGCGCTGAACAGAGCCCGCGTTTCCTCAGAGCTGGAACTCCCGGCTCGGGGTCTCTTCCCTCCGCCGTCACAGAACTGCCCCGGAGCCCAAGGGGAGGGCGACCTCACTGAGGCTGCCGGCTCTGGAGGTGCCCCGGCGGCCGAAGGCGTGACAGTCGCGGGGACGGCGGGCCGGGTAAGTGGGCGCCGATCCTCCGCCTGGTCCGGTGCCCGGGCGGCAGCGGAAGACCAGCTTCTGAGGGGCAGGGGTTCGCTGCCAGCCACTGCTGCTGTGCAGAAAGAGCGGCCTCCAGCGTCTGGTCCCCGGGAACTTCGGTCCCTCCTCTCGCCCCTGCCCTCGGCCTGGCTCGCGAGGCCTGGTGGGCGTGGGGAGGGGGTCGGCCTGAGCGTCCTGAGGGGAAACGGGGCAAGGGAGGCGCAGGGTCTGGCTGCAGCGTCAGCGCCCCTCCTCCCGACTGCGGGGAAAGCGGCTGAAAACTCCTCCCGAAGCGCGCAGGCCCCTTATTCAGCCGAGTCCCTCTGCGCTCCTTCCTCCCTGAGCTAAAGTACCGGGGGGAGGGGACAGGGCAGGGGACTGGCGCAGGTAATGGGGAACATCAAAAGGTGATTGTTAACTAAGGAAAACCAGCTCTCCCAAGGTGAGGAATGTGGCGCTTTTCTTTGCATGGGCTCACTGAAATCCTTCCTTTGATATGCACCTCAGCTCTCTGGGAACTGCATTCTGTATTTGCATATCCTGAGTGCCTCAGGGCCCGCCGGCTCATATTGGAGGGCTGCAAATGCTGAAGACTGTGGCAGCCTTTGTTTACTGATATGGCAAGAAACATTCCATTTCCCACAGGCTTGAGGGGCAGACAGTGAAAAAGAGTCAGAGAATCTCACTTGGCAGGTACTTTGGTTTACATATAGATAATATTTATACGTAACTGTGCTAATAGAGGTTCTCAAGTCCAATCAACTTGTACTACTGCCCTCGATGTATCAATTTCATCCATACTATAAGATAAATGCCTATAGAATTGACTTAATGCATTTAAACAGGATAATGATTTTTAAAGGAAACAGAAATATAACAACAAAACCTTTACCACTAAAAGCTGGGTCTGGAACAACCTAAATAAATGTTCCATTGTTAAAATATTGTAAGATGTATTGAATAGAAATATCAACAAAAATGACAAATAATAAGGGTAGCAGAATGTTGAAATGTTCTATCTTTATCATTTAAGTGGCAGAAAATCATTTATTAGTAGGCACTGGGGGCAGAAGATGCCTGATTTTATATCTTTGTCATATTTGTGCAGTTGTTTCAACAAGTAACTTAAAGACAAAATGGAAAAACAAGGAGGTTTGTGCCTGAGATCATGTTGATGTGAAACCAGGGATGGCCACCTTGTGCCAGGTGAGTTACGTTTACCTGTCAGGTAGACCGCAGAGCTCCTGGGAAGCAAGGGTTGGAATTTTTCTGCTGGGTGCCCCTTAGGTTCTGTGACTTGACTGACTGTGAGTCATGTTTCGGGAAAGACCTGATCACAGGAAAAGGGTGGGAATAGAGTGCTTTGGGGAGCAGCTAACAACATTCATCACAGCTCACGGCCTGAATGAATTTTAAAGAAACAGGAAAACAAATGCGTCTTATGGAATCAGAGAATGTGAGGGCTGGACAATCCCAGAAAATGAGGAACACCCATCCCATTTTCCAGATGAGAAAACAGAGGTCCAGCAAGGTGAAATCCCTCACCCAAGTTGCACCCGTCTCTCCTCCCCACTACGTGCTTCATGAAAGCAGGACTCTTCCTGTCTTGATCACTGCTGAACCCTAAAAAGGCCAGGCATCTAGCAGCTGCTCCAAAAATTTGGGTTGACTGTGGGAACAATGCTATTTCTTTCTTTCTCACTCTTATTCAGGATTGTGCCAAGAACTCCCCAGGTTGCAATGTAATTCGATAAATGTAAATATTAATTGAGTTTTGTTGTGATGAGGACTTAGGCTTTGAAGGTAACAGACTTGGTTCAGATCTTGGTTCTGCCACTCAAGAGCTGTTTGGCTTTGGGAAAATTACTAAACCTCTCTGAGCTTATTTCCTCCTTTGTAAATTGGGGATAAATCTATCTGAGCCAGCAGAGCACCTGCATGAGAGATGTGCACTAAGTATTGGTCTTTCTCACTCTCCTACGCCATCTCTCTGTTCTTCCCAGAGAAGTTGTACAGAAGGATATAGTACTTTTTTAAACATTTTAATTAATTAATTTATCTTTGGTTGCATTGGGTCTTAGTTGCTACACGCAGGCTTTCTCTAGTTGCGGCAGGCAGGGGCTACTCTTTGCTGTGGTGCGCGGGCTTCTCATTGCGGTGGCTTCTCTTGCTGCACTTGTTGTGGAGCACCGACTCTAGGCGCGCGGGCTTCAGTAGTTGTGGCCTGCAGGCTCAGTAGTTGTGACGCATGGGCTTAGCTGCTCCGCAGCATGTGGGATCTTCCCTGACCAGGGCTCGAACCCATGTCCCCTGCCTTGGCAGGCAGATTCTTAACCACTGCGCCACCAGGGAAGTCCGATATAGTACTTTTTAAAGAGGGGTTTGAATTTATTTCAGATTGTGTACATGTTTCTTGTAGAAAAGATTATTCCACTATAGAAATATTAACACGCAAAACCACTCCAAATGCAGTATTCTATGGGTTAGATATTATCAGTCACATTTTATAAGCAATTGGGCAAATGCCAAAGCACTAGGTACTGGGGAGTAAGAAGACTCAAATCTGGGGTGCCCCCCACTCCAATTTCAAGAGCAGCGTGTGCTTTTCAAATCCATGTTTCATCTGGTCTTTGTTTCTCATCCATCCTCTGTGTCTGCCTTTCTCAAGAAGGCTCAGATCCTCGGCTTTCACACCCTCCCGGCTGGCTGTGCCCCAGCTCCTGGCCTGGAACCTCTGCGTGCCTGGGTGTGCCTGCTCCCCCTGTGCATCACCAGCTTTGCCAGGGAGCTGCTGTGTCGTGCACTGCTTGCTGTACCCAGAGTACCTGGACCCTTCTGGTACATGAAGTGCACCCTCCTCACCATGTGTGCAGCCCATCCCCTTACCTTATATCCTGCCTCTAAGCCAGGCTTGGGGGTGACTACAGTGTGCATTCAGCTGTGTGAGGTGCTGGGATCAAAGTGAAGTTCCCAACTTTTGAAGTTGCAGGCTTGAGGGGCACACAGTGATTTAAAGTCAGGTCACCTGACTTAAAGGGGGGACTGACTGATTTAAAGCCAAGGCAGCCGACTTAAAGCCTGCGTCCCTCAGCTGCAGGACGAGACCAACTTTGGCGGTGCACGGGTTCGCTCCAAGCCAGCACTGCTGTTCAGGAAGAGATTCCAGTAGCGCCTTAGTGCAGGGGGACTTGGTCCGTTGTCTTGCCTCTGCCCTCAGAGGGGGGCCACCTGCTCTTCTGGAGAATCAGGGAGGGGGAAGTGCAGAGTCCCGGCTGGAGTTGCGGCACTGCTTGTCTGATGGCAGGGAAAGGGGGACAGGGCTGTGTGGTGTCCTGGGGCTGGACTCACCAGGTCGACTCAGCCTCTCAGCCTCCTAACCTCCCCCCCCCCACACACACACTCCACAAGAGTTTCCAATAATATGTAATTGCGCCTTAGGTTCTCGGTCTTCAAACTCATCCCCAGGCTCCCAGGTCCCTTGATTCAACCAATTCCTCTGTGCTCTCTCTTCTATTAGATACAGTCCCAGAGGGAGGGGCTGCGGGATGGGACTGGAGGGATACCGGCAGCACTGGCCTCAGCTGACTAAAGAGATCCGGGGCCTGCGCTATCACACATGTGCGAGGACCCTTAAGGCGGAATCGAGGGGGCCAGTTAGAGGCAGTCCTTGCTGCCTCAAGTGAGTATGGATCACCGTCGGGTGGGGAGCACGCTGACCCCTGAGAAGTACTGTTCTCAGTACTTCTGAGATGTGTTCCTCCCTCGGCTTCAAGGACGTGGGTGGGCTTCAGGGCTCCAGTTCCCCTCCAGGCCTCCAGGTCCGACTGCACCGCAGCGGCCTTGCAGACCCGCCTTCCTGTCCCAGAACTTGCCAGGCTCCAGGAAGAATCCAGACAGCAGAGATGGTGCCTGAGGGCTCCAGCTTGAAAAGTGCTGTCCCTGGGGACCCAACAGTGGAGGGAGGAAGGGTGACGGGAGTGGGGGGGGTGGGGTCGGGAGGGGTGGCTGCCCTGGGAGACGTTGAGAGAGAAATATCGCCCCCCACACCCCCTGCCCCTGCAACTGACCCATTGATGCCATAGGATCTCAGGGCCTTTTAGTCAGAGATGCCTCTGCTTCTTTACTCCTGTGTTCAAAACTATGCAAAACCAACTCTTCATCCTCTTGCTGCCTTGCCAGGACTTTTAAAGCACTGTTCTTTTGAAGCACTCGTTCCCTAAACTGCAGTTTGGAGCTGTCCCAGCTATTTAAAAGTGTTCTCCTTAAACTGAGACTAAATCCTACTCTTTTGGAAAAACGGCCTTCACTTCACTGGAGATCGTCTTTTCTGCCCATTCCTTCTTTCTACTGCCCTCTTAAGAACCCCTGTGCTCAAAGAGCTTGGTGATTTATTTTTTGCTTGATGTCAAAAGGAAACCTTCCCCATGCACCCCAAAAAGCTTTCCTGGAACATAGGTGTTTCACAATCATGACAGTGTTTTGCAGTTCGTATACACTGGGTAGAGTGCTTAGCAATCCCTCCAAGAGCCAGAGGTGAGCAGACCTTTACTTATTTGATTGGATACCCTTCAAGTTTAGGAAGGTCCCATTCTTATGACCCAGCAGGTAAGACAGAGCCCTGGATGGCTGTGGCTGTGATTAGATAACGTCTGATGATTTTATTTCCCTTACTGAGCTGCTGCTTCTAGGTTAAATTCGTTTTATTACCTGTCCATTTTTAAAGAAAGGCTGACAAAGTCACTGTAATAGGTCAGGAGTCTGAACTCAGGGTTGGTCAAAGCTACTCACAGGGAGGAAGGTGGATTAAAAATAGGTGGGTAAAATAGGAGGGTTGGCAAGTACAGCCAGGACACCCGTGTTCATCATGCATACTAATAAAGGCCAGAATCTCCTCATTTATCTCTGGTGGGAAGTTCTGATGGTTTCACAGGATCAAACTCAAATCATATTCAAACTAGGGGATTTCCCTGAGCATAAAAGGAAGTATCCGTCCCTAGCAGGAGTCGCTGCAGAGGAATAAAGACGTAGATGTAGAGAATGGACCTGAGGACACAGGGAGGGGGAAGGGTAAGCTGGGATGAAGTGAGAGAGTGGCATGGACATATATACACTACCAAAGGTGAAATAGATAGCTATTGGGAAGCAGCTGCATATAGCACAGGGAGATCAGCTCAGTGCTTTGTGACCACCTAGAGGGGTGGGATAGGGAAGGTGGGAGGGAGACACAAGAGGGAGAGGATATGGGGATATATGTATACGAATAGTTGATTCACTTTGTTATACAGCAGAAGCTAACACAACAAGGTAAAACAATTATACTCCAATAAAGATGTTAACAACAACAACAACAACAAAACCCAAAATCTAAGTCAATCAAGCCAACGGAGACAATGTATGTGTTTACAATTCAAGAAATCCACAAGGGAATCCTTTATTCTGTAGGCAATGAATGGTCCATTCGAAAAGGAAAAAAACTTTCTAAAATGTTGTCTTTCCATTTATTGTTCAGAACATCATTTTTATACCTCTGCATTTCTTACTATTCAAAGCCAAGTCACGTGAGTTACAGGGAAGCAGCTGATGGATTTACAGTGGGTCACTTGATTTAAATACCAGTGGCAGTTGATTGATTTAAATCCCGGTCATATGACATGAGGAGGGGGTGCTAAAAACTGCTTTTTCATCTCTGGCTCAGAATATCATATTTACCTTGGTTTTTCTTATGATTTAGAAAACTTGAGCTGTCTCTCCTTGGAATCATCAGGAGAAAAATACAGTATTTCAGGTTCATTCTTGAAACCAACTTCTCATGGTTAAGGTGTATTGGCTAAAAGATCTTCCTTCTTCAAGAGATTCCAAACCTCTGTAAGACACTTCATTGTAATTGGAGAAAAAAGAAGAATGAATTCAGGCCAGCAGCTGCAGGAGGCCAAGGTAGCCCCCAGGACTAGGGAAGGAGGAGGAGGAAGGGCTGAGAGTTGCCATTAGAGCAGACAACCTCCAGAGGGCGCTGAAGCACCGGCAGAGCCAACCTGCCACTCCCAGTTTGGCACTCCAGGGTCAGATTTGGGTTTGGAGATGGGGTTGCTGTAACCCCAAGGAGGTGAGCAGAGAGGAGGAGTTGATTACCAGTCTCCTCTGACTCTCTGACCCAAATTGCCTGGCTTCACAGGGGGGACAGGGTTTTGCTTTCAGCAAACTGATGGGGCACTTCCAGGCTGGTCGGGTTGCCCAGTGGCCCGACAGCCTGACAGGCTGACTGCAGTGTGACCGCCCTTTGTGTCTCCAGAATCTGTGCATCAGGAGGTGCATGGGTGCGGGAGCCCATCCACCGCCCCTCCCCCCAAGGGGGATGGCACCTTCCCTGGCTGTACCCTATGATCACCAGGTACTTGAAATGAATGCAAGTTTTTTGACTTCAAGGAAAAGCTCACATAACCATTTCTTCCTCATAATGTGTGGGATTTACTATAATGGAAGGACATTAGAAAGAACAGGTAGAAAACTCACCTGTTGGTCTCCATGTAGGAGTTTATTTTGCATGAATCCCTCCTACATGAGTAGACAGCAGAGGTTTATTTTTGTTCCCGTGTGTGTAGTTGTGGCAGAGGATGTAGGTATGGTGATTTGAAGCCCTCAAAGAAATATTCTCAGAACTCTCAAGATTTCTCTTGATCGGAACCGAAAGAGACCTGGAAAAGGAGGAAAAGAAAAGGAGGAGAGAGAACGAATGAGTGTTTCTCAGTAAATTCACCTTCCTGGTTGATTGTTCTGTCTTCTCATTTCTTTTAACTTCTATGTATGTCTAATGGAATAATGTAGAAAGGTTGATTTTTATGCTTTAAAAGATTTTACATCACAAAGAAACTAGAAGTGGCTAACAGAACTTATTCAAATCAATTTTGCATAGAGACTTTGATATTAAATTTGTATACTAAAATGGGTTTATCCCAATTTTCTCTTTCTTTTTGAGTGAATATTTGTAACATATTTTTGTAGATAATAATTTATCCTAGATATACAAAATTGTGAGAATGGGTACCATTTTTTCCACTTAAATGATTTCTTTTAAATGAATAGATTGTACACTTTAAATGCCAATGTTGTGTCTTACGTGTTGTTTTTTAATTCCTTGATTTCCAAAACTTGTGTTTATTTAATTGATTTCTATCTAATAATCTGTGTCTCCCCTTTATTGTTTCTTACTTTATATTTTATTGATCTATAGTTAATTTACATTATTATATTAGTTTCAGAGATACAGCATAGTGATTCATAAATGTTTAGGTTCTTCTCCATTTATAGTTATTATAAAAGAGTGGCTATATTCCCCATGCTATACAGTACATCACTGTAGATTATTGATTTTATACATAGTGGATTGTACCTCAAAATCTCCTACCACTATTTTGCTCCTCCACCCTATCTCTCCCTGCTGGTAACCACTAGTCTGTTCTTTAATCTGTGAGTCTGTTTTTTTGTTGTTATTGTATTCAATGTTTTAGATGCCACGTGTAAGTGATAACATACCATGCTTGTTTTCTCATACCATACCATGCTTTTTTTCTCATAACATGCCATGCTTGTTTTCTCTGCGGCTTATTTTACTAAGCATAATACCCTCCAAATCCATCCATGTTCTTGCAAATGGCAAAATTTCATTTTTTGCTGAAGTCATCATAAAAAATCTTTTTTATCCACTAAGCTATTGATGAACACTTAGTTTGACTCTATATCTTGGCTATGGCAAATAACACTGTTATGAACATTTGTGTGCAGTTATTTTTTTTTTGAAATAGTGTTTTTGTTTTCTTCTGATATACCCAACAGTGAAATTGCTGGATATTATGGTAGTTCTATTTTTAGTTTTTTGTGGAACCTCCATTCTGCTTTCCACAGTAGCTGCACTACTTCACATTCACATCAAGAGTGTACAAGAGTTTCCCTTTCTCCACATCCTCACTAACCTTTGTTATTTGTGATCTTTTGGATGACAGACATTCTGACAAGACTGAGGTGCTATATCTCATAGTTTTGATTTGCATTTTACTGCCGATTAGCTATGTTTAGCATCTTTGTGAGTTCTGGCTGTCTATATGTAGTTTTTCCTTGGAAAAAATGTCTATTTAGGTCTTCTCATTTTTTTAAAAAAGATTTTGGGTGTTTTTTTGATATTGAGTTGTATGTGCTGTTTCTGTAGTTTAGGTATGAACCCTTGCTTGGTCATCTTTTTTGATGTTAACCTCTTATCATGTGCAAATATTGTCTCTCCCTCAGCAGGTTGTCTTTTCATTTTGTCTTTGGTTTCCTTTGCTGTGCAAAATCTTTTAAGTTTAGTGAAGTCCCATTTGTTTATTTTTGCTTTTGTTTCATTTGCCTTAGTCGACTGAACCTAAAACTGTTGCTATCATTTATGTTGAAGAATGTTCTATATTTTCCTCTAGGGGTTTTATGGTTTCTGGTCCTACATTTAGGTCTTTATTCAGTTTTGCATTTATTTTATATATGGTGTGCTAAAATAATCTAATTTTATTCTTTTCCATGTAGCTGACCAGTTTTCCCAGTACCACTTATTGAAGAGACAGTTTTTTCTCCATATTGCCTGCTTTGTCATAAATCAATTAAATATAAGTGTGTGGGCTTATTTCTGGGATCTCTATTCTATTCCAGTGATCTTTGTGTCTGTTTTTGCTCTGGTACCTTTCTCTTTGATTACTGTCGCTTTGCAGTATAGTCTGAAGTCAAGGTGCGTGATGCCTCCAGCTGTGTTCTTTCTCAAGATTGTTTGGCTATTTGGGGTCTTTGTGTTTCTATACAAATTTTAAAATTACTTTTTCAAGTTCTGTGAAAATGCTTTGGTATTCTGATAGGGATTGCATTAAATCTGTAGATTGTCTTTGGTAGTATGGTTATTTTAACAGTATTAATTCTTCCAGTTGATGCACATGCTATATTTTTCCATCTTTTTGTGTTGTCTTCAACTTCTTTCACCAATGGCTGATAGATTTCTGAGCACATGTCTTTTACCTGCTTAGGTGTGTTTATTCCTAGGTATCTTATTCTTTTTGATGTCATTGCATATGGTATGGTTTTCTTAATTTTTCTTTCTGACAGCTTTGAGTTTTGTTTTTTCTTCTTTTTCTAATTCCTTCAGGTGTAATGTTAGGTTGTTTATTTGATATTTTTCTTGATTCCTAAGAATAAGCTTGTGTCACTATAACTTCCTCCTGTGAACTGCGTTGGCTGTGCCCCATAGATTTTGGATCATTGTGTGTTCATTTTCATTTGTCTTGGGTATTTTTAGAATCCCTCTTTAATTTCTTCAGTGTTCCTTTCTTCCCCTTTTATTCCCTTCATCTGTGATGTGAGGACTATCTTTAATATTATGTTTGGATTTCTTTCAGTTTTGTTTGTGTGTGTGTGTGTGTGTGATTATTTAAGTTGCTGAGCCCTTAATTTCACATGGACACTAACAACCCTGCATTGTTACTCTGCTCCCCCACAGTTACTGAATTTGACCTTATATTTTACATCTACTTGTTTTGTGTGTCCCTTAACTTCTTATTGTGAATATAGATGATTTTATTACTGTTTTTTTTTTCATCCTTCCTATTAGCTGTGTCCATGGTTGATTTACTACCTTTGTTGAATATTTGCCTTAACCAATGAGGTTTTTCCTTTAGGAAGTTTCCTTTCCTAATTTTTATGTTTCAATCGTGACCTTTTCTTTTTCACTTAGAAAAGCCCCTTTAAGATTTCTCATAAAGCTGGTTTGGCGATGCTGAGCTCTTTTAGTTTTGCTTCTCTGTAAAACTTTAGATCTCACCATCAAATCTGAAGAAGAGCCTTGCTGGGTAGAGTATTTTTGCTTATAGGCTTTTCCCTTTCATGACTTTAAATATGCCATGCCACTCCCTTCTGGCATGCAGAGGTTATCCTGAAAAGTCAGCAGATAACTTTATGCAACTTCCCATGTTTGTAACTTGTTGCTTTTCCTTTGCTCCTTTTAATAGTGTCTTTTTATCTTTTTTTTCCATTTTAATTACAATGAGTCTTGGTGTGATCCTCTTTGGGTTGATCCTGTTTTGGCCTTACTGTGTTTACTGGACTTGGATGTCTGTTTTCTTTCCCAGGTTAGGGAAGTTTTCAACTCTTATGTCTTCAGGTGTGTTCTACACTGCTTTGTGTTTCCTTTTTGCTTCTGGGACCAGTATAATGCAAATATTAGTACACTTGATGTTGTTTCACAAGTCTGTTCAACTTTCCTCATTTCATTTTAATCTATTGTTTTACCGTTCATCTTCAGTGATTGCCAGTACTCTGTCCTTCAGTTTTCTGATTCATTCCTCTGTATCATTTAGTCTACAGTAGTTTCCTTTAATGTATTTTTCATTTCAGTTATTGTATTCCTCATCTCTGTTTTGTTGTTCTTTAATGGTCTAACTCTTTTAAAAAAAATTCTAACTTCTTGCTCTGGTCGTCCATTCTTCTCCTGAGTTCTTTGATCATCTTTACAGTCATTACCTTGAACCCTTTGTTGAGGAGATTGACTATCTCCACTTCACTTAGATCTTCTTCTGAATTCTTATCTTGGTCCTTCATTTGGATCGTGTTTCTGTGTCACCTCATTTTTCTTAACTTCCTGTTTTTATTGCTATGTGTGTAGTAGGTTCGTTACATTTCCTGACCTTGGGGAAGTGGCCTTTTGTAGGAGCTGTCCTATGGGTCCCAGCAGCCACCTCTCCCCTGGTCACTAGAGCTATATATTCTAGGTGTACCCCCTATGTGGGCTGCTTGGGCTCTTCTGCTGTGGTGGGCTGACTACTGTGGGTAGTCTGGTAGGCTTGGATGCCCCCAGACTGCTTGTTTGCCAGGCTCTGCCTTGTATGGAGGCTGTCTGTGCTGCTTGGTGAGACTAAATCATAAGGCAGCTGGCTGCACAACTCTGGGGGACACCAACTCTGGTGCTGGTTCACGTATGGGTAGAATTGCAGTCCAGGTGATATCAGGGCTAGTGCCCAGTCACTGGTTCTGGGGCTATGCTGGCTACTGGAAGGAAGAGACAGGTTCTGCGTTCTGGCTGCAGGGCCCAGGAGCCACAGAGTTGGTGTTGGATCACTGTTCCTGACCCAGCTCTCTGCAGGGCCGGGGGTATCCCTAATCTTGTGTTGGCATTCTGATAGGCAGGGTCAGGACCCAGCTGAGTCCATGGCTGCTTCTGGCCTGCAATTAAGTGGCCTGGTTACACAGGCTGCTGGGTTGTGGTATTCCTGGAGCTGGTGTGTGCCTGTTGGTGTATGAGGCTGATCCCACTGCTAAAGCAGGTTTGCTGTTGGGTAGGTCCAAGCTCCATCCAGTCCCTGTGCAGTTACCACCTGCCAATGGTGACGCTGACTCCAACGCCAGAGCAGGCTCACTTGTCAGAGGGGCCAGGGACTCTGGGGCTGGTGCCTGTCCACTGAAGTGTGGAGGCAGGTCCTGGGGCTTTTGGTGGCTGGACCCATGTCCAGGGGCAGCTGTGCACTGAGAGGATCTGAAGGCAGCCTGTTTGCTGGTGGATGGGGCTATGCCCCTGCTCAGTTAGTTGCTTGGCCTGCAGCATCCTAGTACTTGTGTCTGTAGTCTGGTGGAAATGGGTGGGGCTCGGTCCTGAGGCTGATAAGCTACAGGGAGGATTCTGAAATTATGCTTGCTGGTACCAGCGTCCACGAGGTAGAAGGAGCTCCCCCGAATGGCTGCTGCCAGTGTCTCTGTCCCTGAGGCTGTGCTGTAGTTGCCTCTTGCCTCTCTGGGAGACTCTCCAAGATCAGGAGGTAGGTGTGACCCGGGATCCTTTCAAATGACTGCTTCTGTTCTGATTCTCAGATCATGTGGGACTTTGTGAGCATCTTTTAAGAGTGGAATCTCTATTTCCCACAACCCTCTGGCTCTCTGGAAAATAAGCACTACTGGTCTTCAAAGCCCAACTTTCTAGGAACTCTTCTTTCCACAACAGGATCCCTGGGCTTGGGAGCCTGATGTTGTCTTCATACCCCTTGCTACCTGGGAGCACCTCTGAAATTGTAATTATTCTCCCATTTGTGGGCCACCCACTTGGTGGTATGGGTCTTGACTCTATTGAGATTTTGCCCTTCCTTTCTGTCTTGTCGAGGTGCCTTCCTTATATCTTTAGCTGTAAAACATCTTTTATGGTAGGTCACGGCCTTTTTCATCAATTGCTGTTCTGTAAACAGTTGTGACTTTGGTGTGCCCATGAGAGGCATCAAGCTCTGGGTCTTTGAATGCTACCATGTTGGACAATCTCTCTACTTCATTCTTAAATCATATTATTTAAGTTTTCTTAGTATCTTATTTGATTAGCGACAGTTTGAAATTTATTATCACTCATGTTTACTTCGCCTGTTTAAAAAAATTGAATAGTGCATTCATTCAGTTTGAAATGAAGGTAGTGACCTGTGAATATCCATACCTCAAAAATCAAGGATAGGACAAAAGCCTTTTCTACTTGTGTTACCCTCAAACTCTGCACCCCATCCCAGCCTGGGGATTAACCTCTTGCACCCATGCTCACCTTCTGTTTTCGGACCATTAACCATCATTGCATCTGTATGTGTGTTGACAAAGTGAACTCTAGTCTTTGCAGTTTTTGTGTTTTGTTTTTTGGTTTAGGGAACAGTCCTACTATGAATGTACATTTACTGCTCTACTGAAGTTCATATATAAACCTGTCAAGCACATTACCAGAATTGGAATTGCTTGTATATACACTTTGATAAATTTTAGAGACAATGGTAGAACAGAAGTAAATTGTATTTCAAATGCCACAATATTCTCACACCATGAAAACCCTTCCCTTTTTAATATATTTGTGTGTAGTTTATCTTTATGCCCATACTATATTTCCCAGAGATGGGTAAGTGTTATGTTTCTTGCTGGCACATTTACCGTATTGTTCAAAGTCAGGCGTTTAGTGGTTTTAGCATGATCCTATTTCCATGAACTCGCAAATACAAGATCTTCTCTCACACTGTCTTTTACTCCCTGCTGTTTTATATTGCCCTCCTAATTCTCAGTCCTGGTCTTTCTTTATGTTCTTCATCAACCTGGATAGGTTATACTATTTTCTCCCTTATTCAAGACCAATAGAATAGAATAGAATACAACACCCAGAAATAAACCCTGATATATGGCCAAATGGTTTTTGACAAGTTGCCAAGACTTTTCAAAGTAGAAAGGATAGTATTTTCAACACATGGTGCTGAGAAGTCTTGTGGACAACATGCAAAAGAAGGAAGATGGACCCTTACCTAACATCATATGCAAAAATTAATGAAAACGTATCAAGAAACTAAATATAAGACCTAATAATATAAAAAGTCTTAGAAGAAGATACAGGGCAAGAGCTTCATGATATTGGATTTGGCAGTGTTTTCCTCCATATGAAACGAAGGAACAACAAAGGTACAGCTAACAAAAAAATAAACAATTTGCAGTGCATAAGTTAAAAAAAATGTGTGTCAAAGAAATGTAAACAGAATAAAATGGCAACCCACAAGATGGGAGAAAATATTTCAGAGCCATCTATCTGACAAGAGATTTCTATTCAGAATATACAGAGAACTCCTACAACTGAACAAAAAGCAAACACCCTGATTCAAAAATGGATAAAAGACTTGAATAGATGGTTCTTCAAAAAGATGTACAAATGACTAAGCACTTGAATAGATGTTCCATATCACTAAATGCATGTTTATATATTTGTGTGCATGCATACACACACAAGCACACACACACATACACAAGCAGAAAACAACTATTGGTGAGGATGTGAGGGAGTTGGAACCATTGTGCTATGTCAGAGGGAATGCAGAATGATACAGCTGCTTTGCAAAAGAGTATGGCAATTTTTCAGATATTGAAAAATAGAATTACTACATGATCCAGGAATTTTACTATGAGGTATACCCAAAGGTATTGAAATCAGGGTCTTAAAGAAATATTTGTACTCCAGTGTTTAGAGCAGTAATAATCACAGTAGCTAAAATATGAAAGCAACCTAAGTGTTCATCCACTAGTTCCTGGATAAGCAAAGTGTGGTATACCCATATAATACAATATTATTCAGTGTTAAAAAGGAAAAGATCTAGGAATATGCTACAACATGGATGAATCTTGAGGAAATTTAGCTACCAAAAATGCCATTTTTGTGACTTTTAGTGAGTCATAACAATACAACTACTTATTTCAATTATATGGGGGTACTTAGTGTAGTCAAAACCATAGAAATTGGGAGGGTAATGACGCTTTTCAGGTGGTTATGGAACAAAAAGGAAAGTTATATTTATAGGATATAGAGTTACAGTTTTAAAACGTAGAAAAGAATTAGAAAGATAAATGGTGATGTTGATCGCCCAATAATATGAATGCATTTAATATCACTGAACGGTGCACTTTATAATAACTAACATGTTATATTTTATGTTATTTGATTTTACCAACATACAAAATTGGGAAAGAATGTAATATCAGGAAAGGGAATGGACCTGGGATAGAGCAGAGAGTAATCAGAAGGGTGAAACACTGCATATGTTGAAGAAGAAGAGCTGAGAGTCTTCATTGGTCAGAAGAGACTTTATAAAAGAGAAAAAAAATTACTCTGAGGGTGTATTAGATAGATATCTGTGGGTGTGCTGCTATCTCCCATGGGTTATCTTAAAGAGTCTTTAATAAAGTCCATAAGGCTTGCTGAGGCTTTTTTAAAAACTGGATTCCCTAGGAGATAATTAGAGGGTGGTACTTAAGTCTATGTCTAGGTTGACAGATTTTGCAGGGAAGACGAACCTGAGAACAGTGGAGGTCTTAAGAGTGTAAGTACATGGAAATTAGAAAAAAATAATAATAAAGGGAATTAGGAAAACTTTGGACTTTGAAGGTCATGTATTATGACTGAGTCAGACCTGAGGTTTCTAAGGAGTTATATACACAGTTGCTATTTGGATTACTTGTTGATAAAGATAAGTGGAAAAACTAGAGTCGTTCCCAAGTGTAGGTAAGATATAATGAGAGGATGGAGGTGAAAAGTAGAAGACCCAGAGAAAAGTGGGAAGGTCATATTGGGCCAAGATGGTGGTAATATCCAACAGAACAGACGGTAGGACAGACTACGGATTCATCTTTTTTATTTCGCCTCCCCCACTCATCCTTAATAATTCTTTGGGAATATTTCACTGCTCTGTGATGCAGGTACAGAATTCGAGTGAGAAGGCTACACCTGCAGTGTCCAGCTGTCTGAGTCCTCAGTGTGCTTCAAATGATGGAGAACTATTGCTTCTTTGTGAGAAGGGTTAGTACCTCGTAGCTAAGCTTAAGCTGGAGCTTATGCAATATTGATTCCATTTTATATATACTGTTGGCATGGAGGTTCCTCCTCCTCTTTTCTTGAACATTATGAAATGAATCTATATTTCTCAGTATTTGGGTATATCAGATAAATACGTTAAGTAAAGGAATCCTATATATTGCTCCCTGCATAGTTTGCTCTTTCTTGTTTCTCTTTTACCTTTACTAAATTAGCACAGGGAGAGACCTTGAAATGTTCTAATCAGGAGAGATTAGAACATCATATTTCTAGAGAGGTTGGTTGGACAGAGCAGGGGTCCCAGTGAGAATCCAAGCTTCTGCTT
The DNA here is from genome assembly GCF_949987535.1 of Balaenoptera acutorostrata. Classification (NCBI taxonomy): domain Eukaryota; kingdom Metazoa; phylum Chordata; class Mammalia; order Artiodactyla; family Balaenopteridae; genus Balaenoptera; species Balaenoptera acutorostrata. The sequence continues at coordinate 91,740,679 of NC_080070.1, read as the reverse complement.
CTACTTGGAAGTGTACCTGTGTAGAATAGAGGGCTCCAGGAAATATCCTAGAATATTCCAATGTCCCTGTGGGAGATCATTAAGAGAGGCAGGATCTGGTACCAGATCAGTGTACTATGACATGTTTGTCAGTCATCTGATGTGAGATTCTCAGAGCCAATCCCATATGGTAGGGCTGAGTGCAGAGTGATGAAGAACCTGTGAAAGCCTTTGATTGCATGTTAAAGATGAAGCTTTGATTTCGGGGAGAATTTTCTTACCTGACTGAATGTCACCCTTCTATGGGGATGAGATTCTGTGCTTTTCCTCTGTTGATGACCACTGGCTGAAAATCATTAGAGGATCATGTCTAGAAAGCATTCTTTATTTAATTTCTTAAAGAAGAAAACATAGAAAACATTTTTATCCACTTTCAAATTGAGGGTCAAGGGGAATGACATCAGTGAAAATGTCAGAGTAGGGAGCTCTGGCTTGTGTCCATCCCCAGAAACACTGACATACGTGGTAAAACCTGTCAAAATGACCTTATCAACACATGTAAGTTTTCTTTTCTTTTCACACTGTAGATTTATCTTTCATTGAAACTTTACTTACTACAGGATGTGGAGAATAAACAGGGAAGTAGAAACTGTATTTCCTGATGAGAGAATCACTAAGTCACATTAGCTGTTCTGAACTCTGCCTTACTCACCGTGACTCTAATTAAAACAAACAAACAAAACACTTTTTTTTTTTTGGTAAGTCAGTTCTGACATTTCCTCGTTAAAGACAAGGTAACAGATACAGACTTAGATCTACCAGAATTGAGCAAACTTTTGATTGTACCTGTGTTGAACATATGAGCATGACCTGCTACAAATCTTCATTATACTTATTGCCACAATGGACAAATTCCCTTTTTCCACTCCTGATATGTTGCATGTAAGGAATGCATAGGTCACTAACCCCAGCTGGTCACAGGTAAACTCGGCCACATGGATTACTGCATGTTTTCCTGCTGGAAGACCACACATTCTCGAGGATCATGCCTGCAGAGTATCTGGGCTCTTCTTTTTTTCTGGATAAAAGTTAGATAATCACCTAATTTTATGAGAAATATATAAATTGTATTTGCATATTCTTCAGGTTTTTATTTATCCATTCTCTTTCAAGTCCTAAGTGCAAATATTAAAGTGATTTCCAAGAGGGTGGTAAATAAGACAGCTCCAAAATTAGCAATAAATCATAATACAATTGTGAATGCATTAATGTGTGATTAATACGTAGATACTTATGTAAATGCAAGTTTAGTAATGCTTTGTGGAGAGCTTCAGAATCTAGGTATTAAGAAAAAAAAAAAGAAGAAGGAGTTCTTGAAACTCTCAGGGAATTATAGAGAAGTCTTTGTATCTATAAATATCATTCTGAAATAATGCATATTCTCAGAAATAAACTAGGCATAACATTGTAGGAAAAAACTTCATGAAATGAAAGAGCGTGTGAGATGGCCATACAAGAAAAAGAATATTGTCAGAGAATAATGAACAGTGTGGAGTTCAGCAGAAGGGTCATACACATTCAGAGAGCAAAACTTTGGAGAGCCTAATTGTGAGTTCCTCATATTTCATCTTTGGAGACACGGTAGTCATTTGAAATATGATGTTATAAGATGACGTTAACATACTTAAATACTTTCGTTTAGAAATGACCACTTAGAACCAGAGTAAATGAAAGAGAACACAAAATTATGTTTATGTTGATTTTTAAAGACCTCAGGTGAGTGCTGATTATTTAAAAATGCATGATGTCTTTCACTGCAAAGTAAAGGAGCTGTTACAGTGGAGGATTACTGGACTGAATGTCAATATTATGACATAGTATGAGTGTGTTTCGTGTTTGGTAATTGCAATCATTGTTGCTTTTTTTGTGGTCATCCATTTACAGTGCTTGGTGTCAGTTGATTTATCTCTTGTAAAAATAAAATACAGTCTGTGTATGTGTGAAAAAAAACATACATGATGTCTTGACTAAAGTTGTATGGAATTTGAGATCTGGAAAAAAGCATTTCTTTTCTGTAATGCTAGGATGATAATTGGACATTTTTGCAAGAAAGAGATTTCAGGATGCAAATCTCGTGTCTCTAAGGTGGGAAGTCAGTTCATGGCGGAACATTCTATTAAACTTGTGTGAGTGGAGAAATATTTCTTTGGAAGGAAGAGGTCACGAATCCCTTTTTAATAGTTAATGGTTTATAGTATACCGAATGAGCAAAATGGCTATTTCTGAACTTTAGAAAAAAATAATATAGTTTTTCTGCATTTATAACACGAAGCTGATGTAAAATATCAAAAATTCTTTATTTTGAAAATCAATGTAATCAATTTGACATAATTCATATAGATTGAACCTGTGGTACACACACAGACAGTAAAACTTACATTCAGAAAATGTTTTGCACTTAAAAAATATTTTCAAGTGTAGTTGATTTACAATGTTGTGGGTTTTTTAAATACATGTTTATTAGAGTATACTTACTTTATAACACTGTATTAGTTTCTGCTTTACAACAAAGTGAATCAGCTATATGTATACATATATTCCCCATATCCCCCCCCCCTCTTGAGCCTCCCTCCCACACTCCCTATCCCACCCCTCTGGGGGACATAAAGCACCGAGCTGATCTCCCTGTGCTATGCGGCAGCTTACCACTAGCTATTTTACATTTGGTAGTGTATATATGTCAGTGCTACTCTCTCACTACGTCCCTGTCTCCCCTTGCCCCCTGTGTCCTTAAGTCCGTTCTCTACATCTGTGTCTTTATTCCTGCCCTGTCACTAGGTTCGTCAGTACCATTTTTCTAGATTCCATATATATGTGTTAGCGTACGGTATTTGTTTTTCTCTTTCTGACTTACTTCACTCTGTATGACAGACTCTAGGTCCAACCACCTCACTGCAAATAACTCAATTTTGTTCCTTTTTATGGCTGAGTAATACTCCATTGTATAGATGTGCCACATCTCCTTTATCTATTCATCTGTCGATGGACATTTAGGTTGCTTCTATGTCCTGGCTATTGTAAATAGTGCTACAGTGAACATTGTGGTACATGTATCTTTTTGAATTATGGTTTTCTCTGGGAATATGCCCAGTAGTGGGATTGCTGGGTCATATGGTAGTTCTATGTTTTAGCTTTTAAGGAATCTCCATACTGTTCTCCATAGTGGCTGTATCAGTTTACATTCCCACCAACAGTTCAGGAGGGTTCCCTTTTCTCCACACCCTCTGCAGCCTTTATACATTGTTGTATTAATTTCTGCTGTGCAGCAAAGTGATTCAGTTTTTTTTTATTTTTTATTTTTTATAGCTACTTTATTTATTTATTTATTTATTTTTGGCTGTGTTGGGTCTTCGGTTCGTGCGAGGGCTTTCTCTGGTTACGGCAAGTGGGGGCCACTCTTCATTGCGGTGCGGGGACCGCTCTTCATCGCGGTGCGCGGGCCTTTCACTATCGCGGCCCCTCCCGTTGTGGGGCACAGGCTCCAGACGCGCAGGCTCAGCAATCGTGGCTCACGGGCCCAGCTGCTCCGTGGCATGTGGGATCTTCCCAGACCAGGGCTCGAACCCGTGTCCCCTGCATTAGCAGGCAGATTCTCAACCACTGCGCCACCAGGGAAGCCCAGTGATTCAGTTTTATATCTATCTATCTATCTATCTATCTATCTATCTATCTATCTATCTATCTATATCTATATATCTATATATCTATATATATTCTTTTCCATTATGGTTTATCACAGGATATTGAATATAGTTTCCTGTGCTATACAGTAGGTCTTTGTGGGTTGTCCATCCTATGTAGAATAGTTTGCTTCTGCTATTCCAAAACTCCCAATCTTTCCTTCACTCTCTCCTTGGCAACCACAACTCTCTTTTCTATATCTGTGTGTTTGTTTCTGTTTCGCTGACATGCTCATTTGTGTCCTGTTTTCAATTCCACATATAAGTGATATTATATGGTATTTGTCTTTCTCTCTTTGACTTACTTCACGTAGTATCATTATCTCTAGGTCCATCCATGTTGCTGCAAATGGCATTATTTCATTCTTTTTTATGTCTGAGTAATATCTATTGTATACGTATACCACACCTTCTTTATACACTCATATTTCAATGAACATTTAGGTTGTTTCCATGTCTTGGCTGTTATAAATAGTGCTGCTATGAACATAGGTTTTCATGTATCTTTTTGAATTATAGTTTTGTCTAGATATATGTCCACAAGTGGGATTGCTAGATCATATGGCACCTCTCTTTATAGTTTTTTTGAGGAACCTCCATACTGTTTTCCATAGTGGCTGCACCAACTTACATGGCCACCGACAGTGTAGAAGGGTTCCCTTTTCTCCATACCCCCTCCAGCATTTGTTAATTGTAGATTTTTTTTTAATGATGGCCATTCTGATCAGGGTGAAGTGATACCTCATTGTAATTTGGATTTGCGTTTATCTAATAATTAGTGATGATGAGCATCTTTTCATGTGCCTATTGGCTCTCTGTATGTCTTCTTTGGAGAAATGTTTATTTAGGTCTTCTACCCATTTTTCCATTGAGTTATTTGTTATTTTGTTATTGAGTTGTATGAGCTGTTTGTATAGTTTGGAAATTAAGCCCTTGTCCGTCTCATCATTTGCTAATATTTTCTCCCAGTCCATAGGTTGTATTTTCATTTTGATTATGGTTTCCTTTGCTGTGCAAAAGCTTATAAGTTTGATTAGTTCCTGTTTCTTTTTTGCTTTTACAGTAAGTCCTCTACATATGAACAAGTTCTGTTCCAAGAGTGCGTTTGTAAGTCCAATTTGTTTGTAAGTCCAACAAAGTTCGCCTAGGTACCCAACTTACACAGTCGGCTATATGGTATTGTACCGTAATAGGTTTATAATACTTTTCACGCAAACAATACATAAAAAAACAAGCACAAAAACAAAGAAAGCATTTTTCATCTTACAGTACAGTAACTTGAAAAGTACAGTAATACAGTACAACAGCTGGGATACTCGGGCTGGCATCGAGGGAACAGGCGAGCAGAGTTACTGATTGGAGGAGGGAGAGGAGGTGGGAGATGGTAGAGGTGAAGGATTATCAGCAGTAGGAGACAGAGGGCAAGCTGCAATTTCACTCATACCTGACGTTGATGGCAAAGGTTCTGGTTCCTTGCTGGATTTAATTCTATCTACCCTCTTGAAAGAATGATCCTTTGATGTCTGGGTAGTAGCTCTTTTTTTCTCATCATGGATGACAAGGTAGCACTGGATTGCATTCTGAATGGCTGCTGCCACCTTTGGGTCCCATTCTAGGTTCGGGTCCTGTGCCTCAAAAACTAACAGTGCTTCCTCAAATAACGAAGATTCCCTTGCCATTTGCTGCGTCGTGAATCTCTTCAGTTCTTCAGTTACTTTTTCTTCCTCCTGTCCCTCTTCATCCTTTCTCTGGGCCTCCAATTCCATCAGTAAGCTCCTCATGTTGCACAGCAAGGAGTTCAGCGAAATCGTCCTCTTGCAGATCTAGCTCCAGCTTCTCGCTGAGGGTCACTACGTTGCTGAAGACCTCTTTGGACTTCTGATCTACCTTCTCAAATCCACAAAAATCATGAACAAACTGTGGGCAAAGGTTCTTCCAAACCCCATTCATGGTGACCGCCATACCCTCACACCATGCAAAGTCAATGTTTTTTATGGTCTTGTAGATGTTATAGTCCTTCCAAAGTTGTCCCTCGGTTGTTCCTGATTTGTCACTTACCTTTACTGCCTGACAAAAAGTGTGACATAAATAATATTTCTTGAAAGTCGCTATAACGCCCTGGTCCATAGGTTGGATGAGCAACGTAGTATTTGGTGACAGATGCAGTACTTTGACGTTGGGATGAAAGTCATCCATGAATGGGAGGTGGCGCAGAGCATAGTCGAGCAGCAAGAGAATGTTTTGCTGGAACGTCCTTCTCCAAGCAATATTTCTCTACATCTGGGATAAAGTGGTGGCAAAACCAGTCCTGGAATGTGGCCTGTGTAATTCGGGATTTGGGGTTACGCTTCCACACAACAGGAAGAGAGCCCTTGGCTATGTTTTTAAGGGTTCTTGGGTTCTGTGAATGATAAACTAAGAGAGGTTTCAGCTTCAATTCACCGGAAGCATTGCCACCAAACAACAGTTAGCCTATCTTTTGCTGCTTTACAGCCCGGCATCAACTTTTCCTCCTTACTGATGTAACCTCGGTCTGGCATCCTCTTCCAGTACAGTTGTGTCTCATCCACATTAAAAACCTGGTTGGGTAAATACACGCCATCATCAATAATTTCTCAAAGTGTTTCTGGAAGTTCCTGGACAGCTACCCTATCTGCACTTGCTGTCTCTCCACTTACTTTTACATTGTGAAGGCTGGCTCTAGCCTTGAACTGATGAAACCAGCCATGGCTGGCATTAAAAGATGTGCCCTCTGATTCTTTGCCGTGTTTCTTCTTCAAGTCTTCACAAAGGCTTTTAGCTTTCTCTTGAATCAGCGTTAAGTTGAGCAGGACTCAGCGCTGATGTTGATCCTGCATCCGCACACTGAGAAGTTTCTCCATCTCCTCCATCACTTTTCCATGCTTCTTGGATATTTTGTCAACATCGTCGGCACAGCAGACTTCACATGTTCCATGATCTTGTCCTTGTTCTTTAGATTCGTGCCAATGATTGAATGATTCATGTTATAAGAATGAGCGATGTCTAACATCTTTTTGCCTCGCTCCACTCTCTCAATTACTTTCACTTTTGTTTCCGTCATTATCGCTTGGCCCTTCTTAACAGTACCAGCTACATCACCTCTGCTTTTACGCTTGCTTCCAGGCATCTTGGGCTTGAAATAAAGGTACTGTACTACTGTACTCTATACAGTACTGTAAAGTACACAAGAGCACAACCACATATAGAGGAAGCACGCACGTGACAATGTATGCCAGACACGTGAACTAACTTACATGATTGGACACGCGAATGGACGTTTGCATCTTTGAAAGTTTGCAACTTGAAGGTTCGTATGTAGGTGACTTACTGTATTTGTACTGCCTAAGGAGAACTACCTAGGAAAATTTTGGTATGACTTATGTCAGAGAATGTTTTGCTTATGTTCTCTTCTAGGAGTTATAAGGTGTCCTATCTTATATTTAAGCATATAAGCCATTTTGAGTTTATTTTTGTGTATGGTGTGAGGGTATGTTCTGACTTCACTGATTTGCATACGGCTCTCCAACTTTCAAAACACCACTTGCTGAAGAGACTATCTTTTCCCCATTGTATATTCTTGCCTCCTTTGTCAAAGGTTAATTGACCATAGGTGTGTGGGCTTATTTCTTAGCTCTCTATTCTATTCCATTGATCCATGTGTCTCTTTCTGTGCCAATACCATGCGGCTTTGATTACTGTAACTTTGTAGTATTGTCTGAAGTTTAGGAGGGTTATGCCTCCTGATTTGTCCTTTTTCCTGGGGATTGTGTTCACATTTCTGACTTTTTATGGTTCCAGATACATTTTAGGATTATTTGTTCTAGTTCTGGGGAAAATGTCATGGGTAATTTGATAGGGATCACATTAAATCTGTAGATTGCTTTGGGTAGTATAGCCATTTTTTTTTTTTTTTTTTAATAATTTTATTTTATTTATTTATTTATTTATTTATGGCTGTGTTGGGTCTTCGTTTCTGTGCGAGGGCTCTCCCCAGTTGCGGCGAGCGGGGGCCACTCTTCATCGCGGTGCGCGGGCCCCCCACCGTCGCGGCCTCTCTTGTTGCGGAGCACAGGCTCCAGACGCGCAGGCTCAGCAGCTGTGGCCCACGGGCCCAGTCGCTCCGCGGCATGTGGGATCCTCCCAGGCCAGGGCTCGAACCCGCGTTCCCTGCACCGGCAGGCGGACTCTCAACCACTGCGCCACCAGGGAAGCCCCATAGCCATTTTAACAGTATTAATTCTTGCCATCCAAGAGCGTGGGATGTCTTTCCATTTCTTTGAATCATCTTCAGTTTCCTTTACTAATGTTTTGTAGTTCTCAGTATATAAGTCTTTCACCTCCTTGGTGAGGTTTATTCCTAAGCATTTTATTTTTTTGATGCCATTAAAAAAAGGATTGCTTGTTTACATTTCCTTTCTGATATTTCATTGTTAGTGTAAAGAAATGCAACCAGGGACTTCCCTGGTGGCTCCGTGGTTGAGAATCCGCCTGCCAATACAGGGGACATGGGTTTGAGCCCTGATGCAGGAAGATCTCACATGCCGTGGAGCAACTAAACCTGTGTGCCACAACTACTTAGCCTGCACTCTAGAGCCAGTGAGCCACAAATACTGAGCCCATGTGCCACAACTACTTAAGCCTGCGTGCCTAGAGCCCGTGCTCCACAACAAGAGAAGCCACTGCAATGAGAAGCCTGCGCACCACAAGAAAGTCTAGTCCCCACTGGCCACAACTAGGGAAAGCCCGTGCACAACAATGAAGACCCAATGCAGCCAAAATAAATTTTAAAAAAAAAGAAAGAAAAACCAGGAAATGCAACCAATTTATATATGTTAATCTTGTATCCTGCTACTTTGCTGAATTTGTTTATCAGTTCTAGTAGTGTTTGTGTGGAATTTTTAGGGTTTCCTTTATATATATTATCATGTCATCTGCACATAATGACAACTTTACCTCTTCCCTTCCAATTTGGTTAGATTTTATTTCTTTTTCTTGTCTGATTGCTGTGGCTAGGACTTCCAATACTATGTTGAAGAGAAGACGTGAGAGTGGACATCCTTGTCTTGTTCCAGATTTTAGCGGGAAGGCTTTCAGCTTATGAACGTTGAGTATTATATTGGCTGTGGGTTTGTCATAAATAGCTTTTATTATGTTGAGATATGTTTCCTCTATACCCACTTTGGTAAGTGTTTTTATCATGAATGTATGTTGAAGCTTTTCAAATGCTTTTTCGCCATCTGTTGAGATGATCGTTTGTTTCTTGTTTTTCCTTTGTTGATGGGGTGTATCATGTTGATTGATTTGCATATGTTGAAACAGCTTTGTGACACTGGGGTGAATCAAATTTGGTCATGGTGTATGATCCTCTTATGTGTTGTCGGATTCGGTTTTCTAATATTCAGTTGAGAATTTTTGCATCTATATTTATCAACGATATTGGCCTGCAGTTTTCTTTTTTGGTATTGTCTTTCTCTGTGTTTTTTTTAAGTCTTTATTGAATTTGTTCCAATATTGCTTCTGTTTTATGTTTTGGTTTCTTGTTTGTGAGGCATGTGGGATCTTAGCTCCAAAACCAGGGATCGAACCTGCACCCCCTGCACTGGAAGGCGAAATCTTAACTGCTGGACCACCAGAAAAGTCCCCATCTGTTTTATTTGTTTTTTTTTTAAGTAAATTTCTTTCTTTCTTTATTTTTGGATGCATTGGGCATTCGTTGCTGTGCTCAGGCTCTCTCTAGTTGCGGTGAGCGGGGGCTACTCTTCGTTGTGGTGTGCAGGCTGTTCATTGTGGTGGCTTCTTTTGTTGCAGATCATGGGCTCTAGGTGCGTGGGCTTCAGCAGTTGTGGCTATCAGGCTCAGTAGTTGTGGCTCGTGGGCTGTAGAGCGCAGGCTCAGTAGTTGTGGCACACAGGCTTAGTTGCTCCATGGCATGTGGGATCTTTCCAGACCAGGTCTCGAACCTATGTCCCCTGCAGTGGCAGACAGATTCTTAACCACTATGCCACCAGGGAAGTCCCCCCCCCATCTGTTTTTGATATCAGCCTGATAGTGGCTTCATAGAATGTCTTTGGAAGTATTCCTTACTCTTCAATCTTTTCGAAGAGTTTGAGAAGAATCAGTGTAAGTTCTGCTTTTTATATTTGGTAGAATTTGCCTGTGAAACCATCTGATCCTGGACTTCTGTTGATAGGGAGTTTTTTAAAATTACAGATTCTATTTTTTAAAAAATTCTATTTATTTATTTATTTATTTTGGCTGTGTTGGGTCTTCGTTTCTGTGCGAGGGCTTTCTCTAGTTGCAGCGAGCGGGGGCCACTCTTCATCACGGTGCGTGGGCCTCTCACTATCGCGACCTCTCTTGTTGCGGAGCATGGGCTTCAGACGCTCAGGCTCAGTAGTTGTGGCTCACGGGCCCAGTTGCTCCGCAGCATGTGGGATCTTCCCAGACCAGGGCTCGGACCCGTGTCCCCTGCATTGGCAGGCAGATTCTCAACCACCGCGCCACCAGGGAAGCCCTCTATTTTGCTTTTAGTGATCAGTATGTTCAAGTTATCTATTTCTTCTTGATTCAGTTTTGTTCGGCTGTAAAAAAAAAACAAAATATATTTTTAAGTTATGTTAGCACCTAAATACTTACCATGTATTAGACCGCAAAAGAGCGAAGAAAAAATATTAAAATATTTTTTCAAGTACAAAAGTATTAAAATGTTTTAAAGAAATTGGTATAATAATACTAATTACAATAATGACAAATTTTTCTGAACTTAAAGACTACTTATATCTAAGATGCATATTATATGCTTATTGTTTTATTGTTTTTAAATACATGGAATGTTTTCTCCTTTCTAATGTAATTCTTTTATTTTACCTGTATATTGTGAAAAAAATCTAGTTGCACATAATATAAAAAAATTACACTTTAATAGGAGATATTAATCCATTTACATTTACTATAGTACTGAAAATACTTAGGTTTAGCATTCCATGTCATTGAGTGCTCTTTTTTATTTATTTATTAAAAAAAAAGATTTAATTTGGTGGGGGCATAAATTATTTATTTATTTATTTATTTAATTTTAACATCTTTATTGGACTATAATTGCTTTACAATGGTGTGTTAGTCTCTGCTTTATAACAAAGTGAATCAACTATACATATCCATATATCCCCATATCTCCTCCCTGTTGCGTCTCCCTCCCGCTCTCCCTATCCCACCCCTCTATGTGGTCATAAAGCACTGAGCTGATCTCCCTGTTCTATGCAGCTGTTTCCTACTAGCTAGCTATTATACATTTGGTAGTATATATAAGTCCATGCTACTCTCTCACTTCGTCCCAGCTTACCCTTCCCCCTCCCCATGTCCTCAAGTCCATTCTCTATGTCTGCGTCTTTATTCCTGTCCTGTCCCTAGGTTCTTCCCAACCGTTTTTTTCCCTTTTCTTTTTAGATTCCACATATATGTGTTAACATACAGTATTTGTTTTTCTCTTTCTGACTTACTTCATTCTGTATGACAGACTCTAGGTCCATCCATCTCACTACAAATAACTCAATTTCATTTATTTTTATGGCTGAGTAATATTCCATTTTATATTGAAGATGTGCAACATCTTTTTTACCCATTCATCAGTTAATGGACACTTAGGTTGCTTCCATGTCCTGGCTATTGCAGATAGAGCTGCAATGAACATTGTGGAACATGACTCTTTTTGAATTATGGTTTTCTCCAGGTATATGCCCAGTAGTGGGATTGCTGTGTCATATGGTAGTTCTATTTTTAGTTTTTTAAGGAACCTCCGTACTGTTCTCGATAGTGGCTGTATCAATTTACACTCCCACCAATGGTGCAAGAGGGTTCCCTTTTTTCCACACCTCTGCAGCATTTATTGTTTGTAGATTTTTTTGATGATGGCCATTCTTACCTGTGTGTGGTGATACCTCATTGTAATTTCGAGTTGCATTTCTCTAATGATCAGTGATGTTGAGCATTCTTTCATGTGTTTGTTGGCAATCTGTATATCTTCTTTGGAGAAATGTCTATTTAGGTCTTCTGCCCATTTATGGATTGGGTTGTTTGTTTGTTTGTTTGTTTTGATATTGAGCTGCATGGGCTGCTTGTAAAGTTTGGAGATTAATCCTTTGTCAGCTGCTTCGTTGGCAAATATTTTCTCCCATTCTGAGGGTGGCCTTTTCGTCTTGTTTACCTTTTCCTTTGCTGTGCAAAAGCTTTTAAGTCTCCTTAGGTCTCATTTGTTTATGTTTCTTTTTGATTTCCGTTTTCTAGGAGGTGGGTCAAAAAGGATCTTGCTGTGATTGATGTCATAGAGTGTTCTGCCTGTGTTTTCCTCTAATAAGAGTTTGATAGTGTCTGGCCTTACATTTAGGTCTTTAATCCATTTTGAGTTTATTTTTGTGTATGGTGTTAGGGAGTCTTCTAATTTCATTCTTTTACCAGTAGCTGTCCAGTTTTCCCAGCACCACTTATTGAAGAGGCTGTGATTTCTCCATTGTATATTCTTGCCTCCTTTATCAAAAATAAGGTGACCATATGTGTATGGGTTTATGTCTGGGCTTTCTCTCCTGTTCCATTGCTCTATATTTCTGGTTTTGTGCCAGTACCATCCTGTCTTGACTACTGTAGCTTTGTAGTATTGTCTGAAGTCAGGGAGCCTGATTCCTCCAGCTCTGTTTTTCTTCTCAAGATTGCTTTGGCTGTTCGGGGTCTTTTGTGTTTCCATACAAATTGTGAATTTTTTTTGTTCTAGTTCTCTGAAAAATTCCATTGGTAGTTTGATAGGGATTGCATTGAATCTGTAGATTGCTTTGGGTAGTAGAGTCATTTTCACAATGTTGATTCTTCCAATCCAAGAACATGGTATATCTCTGTATCTGTTTGTGTCATCTTTGATTTCTTTCATCAGTGTCTTATAGTTTGTTGAGTAAACGTCTTTTGTCTCCTTAGGTAGGTTTATTCCTAGGTATTTTATTCTTTGTGTTGCAGTGGTAAATGGGAGTGTTTCCCTAATTTCTCTTTCAGAATTTTCATCTTTAGTGTATAGGAATGAAAGAGATATCTGTACATTAATTTTGTATCCTGCAACCTTACCAGTTCTTTGATTAACTCTAGTAGGTTTCTGGTAGCATCTTTAGGATTCTCTATGTATAGTATCATGTCATCTGCAAACAGTGAGAGCTTAACTTCTTCTTTTCCGATTTGGATTCCTTTTATTTCTTTTTCTTCTCTGATTGCTGTAGCTAAAAATTCCAAAAGTGTGTGGAATAATAGTGGTGAGAGTGGGCAACCTTGTCTTGTTCCTGATCTTGGTGGAAATGGTTTCACTTTTTCACCATTGAGAACGTTGCTGGCTGTGGGTTTGTCATATATGGCCTTTATTATGTTGAGGAAAGTTCCCTCTATGCCTACTTTCTGGAGGGTTTTTATGATAAATGGGTGTTTAATATTGTCAAAAGCATTTTCTGCATCTATTGAGATGACCATATGGTTTTTATCCTTCAGTTTTTTAATATGGTGTATCACATTGATTTGCATGTATTGAAGAATCCTTGCATCCCTGGGATAAACCCCACTCGATCATGGTGTATGATCCTTTTAAGGCACTGTTGGATTCTGTTTGCTAGTATTGTGCAGTGGATTTTTGCAGCTATGTTCATCAGTGATATTGACCTGTAGTTTTCTTTCTTTGTGACATCTTTGTCTGGTTTTGGTGTCAGGGAGATGGTGGTCTCATAGAATAAGTTTGGGAGATTTCCTCCCTCTGCTATATTTTGGAAGAGTTTGAGAAGGATAGGTGTTAACTCTTCTCTAAATATTTGATAGAATTTGCCTGTGAAGCCATCTGGTCCTGGGCTTTTGTTTGTTGGAAGATTTTTAATCACAGTCTCAAGTTCAGTGCTTGGGATTGGTTTGTTTGTAGTTTCTATTTCTTCCTGGTTCAGTCTTGGAAGGTTGTGCTTTTCTAAGAATTTGTCCATTTCTTCCAGGTTGTCCATTTTATTGGCATATAGTTGCTTGCAGTAATCTCTCATGATCCTTTGTATGTCTGCAGTGTCAGTTGTTACTTCTCCTTTTTCATTTGTAATTCTATTGATTTGAGTCGTCTCCCTTTTTTTCTTGATGAGTCTGGCTAATGGTTTATCAATTTTGTTTATCTTCTCAGAGAACCAGCTTTTAGTTTTTTTTGATCTTTGCTGTTGTTTCCTTCATTTCTTTTTCATTTATTTCTGGTCTGATCTTTAGGATGTCTTTCCTCTGCTGACTTTGTTTTTTTTTTTTCTTTCTTTCTCTAATTGCTTTGGGTGTAAGGTTAGCTTGTTTATTTGAGATATTTCTTGTTTCTTGAGGTAGGATTGTATTGCTATAAACTTCTCTCTTAGAACTGCTCTTGCTGCATCCCATAGGTTTTGGGTCTTCATGTTTTCATTGTCATTTGTTTCTAGGTATTTTTTAATTTCCTCTTTGATTTCTTCAGTGATGTCTTGGTTATTAAGTAGTGTATTGTTGAGCGTCCATGTGTTTCTATTTTTTACAGATTTTTTTCCTGTAATTGATATCTAGTCTGATAGCATTGTGGTCGGAAAAGATACTTGATACGATTTCAATTTTCTTATATTTACCAAGGCTTGATTTGTGACCCAAGATATGGTCTATCCTGGAGAATGTTCCAGGAGCACTTGAGAAAAAGTGTATTCTGTTGTTTTTGGATGGAATGTCCTATAAATATCAATTAAGTCCATCTTGTTTAATGTATCATTTAAAGCTTGTGTTTCCTTATTTATTTTCATTGTGGATGATCTGTTCATTGGTGAAAGAGGGGTGCTAAAGTCCCCTACTATGATTGTATTACTGTCGATTTCCCCTTTTATGGCTGTTAGCATTTGCCTTATGTATTGAGGTGCTCCTATGTTGGGTGCATAAATATATACAATTGTTATATCTTCTTCTTGGATTGATCCCTTGATCATTATGTAGTGTCCTTCTTTGTCTCCTGTAATAGTCTTTATTTTAAAGTCTTTTTTGTCTGATATGAGAATTGCTACTCTAGCTTTCTTTTGATTTCCATTTGCATGGAATATCTTATTCCATCCCCTCACTTTCCATCTGTATGTGTCCCTATGTCTGA